>NW_027266343.1:4530386-5142573 GCF_022045235.1 Haliotis cracherodii
ATTTAGAAAAAGGAGTATCGTCTTGAAACTCGGTAGGCGGGTCGGACAGGTCCCCCCGACCACGTTGACGTTCAAATTGTAGATTTTTAGCTATTTTCTCCAGGCCTTAGGGGCGATCGTAGTGTCAAAAGCATGACTTGTCACCATGGGCAGGGGTGCCAAAATTTAAAAAAAGGAGTATCGTCTTGAAACTCGGTAGGCGGGTCGGACAGGTCCCCCCGACCACGTTGACGTTCAAATTGTAGATTTTTAGCTATTTTCTCCAGGCCTTAGGGGCGATCGTAGTGTCAAAAGCATGACTTGTCACCATGGGCAGGGGTGCCAAAATTTAAAAAAAGGAGTATCGTCTTGAAACTCGGTAGGCGGGTCGGACAGGTCCCCCCGACCACGTTGACGTTCAAATTGTAGATTTTTAGCTATTTTCTCCAGGCCTTAGGGGCGATCGTAGTGTCAAAAGCATGACTTGTCACCATGGGCAGGGGTGCCAAAATTTAAAAAAAGGAGTATCGTCTTGAAACTCGGTAGGCGGGTCGGACAGGTCCCCCCGACCACGTTGACGTTCAAATTGTAGATTTTTAGCTATTTTCTCCAGGCCTTAGGGGCGATCGTAGTGTCAAAAGCATGACTTGTCACCATGGGCAGGGGTGCCAAAATTTAACAAAAGGAGTATCGTCTTGAAACTCGGTAGGCGGGTCGGACAGGTCCCCCCGACCACGTTGACGTTCAAATTGTAGATTTTTAGCTATTTTCTCCAGGCCTTAGGGGCGATCGTAGTGTCAAAAGCATGACTTGTCACCATGGGCAGGGGTGCCAAAATTTAAAAAAGGAGTATCGTCTTGAAACTCGGTAGGCGGGTCGGACAGGTCCCCCCGACCACGTTGACGTTCAAATTGTAGATTTTTAGCTATTTTCTCCAGGCCTTAGGGGCGATCGTAGTGTCAAAAGCATGACTTGTCACCATGGGCAGGGGTGCCAAAATTTAAAAAAAGGAGTATCGTCTTGAAACTCGGTAGGCGGGTCGGACAGGTCCCCCCGACCACGTTGACGTTCAAATTGTAGATTTTTAGCTATTTTCTCCAGGCCTTAGGGGCGATCGTAGTGTCAAAAGCATGACTTGTCACCATGGGCAGGGGTGCCAAAATTTAAAAAAAGGAGTATCGTCTTGAAACTCGGTAGGCGGGTCGGACAGGTCCCCCCGACCACGTTGACGTTCAAATTGTAGATTTTTAGCTATTTTCTCCAGGCCTTAGGGGCGATCGTAGTGTCAAAAGCATGACTTGTCACCATGGGCAGGGGTGCCAAAATTTAACAAAAGGAGTATCGTCTTGAAACTCGGTAGGCGGGTCGGACAGGTCCCCCCGACCACGTTGACGTTCAAATTGTAGATTTTTAGCTATTTTCTCCAGGCCTTAGGGGCGATCGTAGTGTCAAAAGCATGACTTGTCACCATGGGCAGGGGTGCCAAAATTTAAAAAAAGGAGTATCGTCTTGAAACTCGGTAGGCGGGTCGGACAGGTCCCCCCGACCACGTTGACGTTCAAATTGTAGATTTTTAGCTATTTTCTCCAGGCCTTAGGGGCGATCGTAGTGTCAAAAGCATGACTTGTCACCATGGGCAGGGGTGCCAAAATTTAAAAAAAGGAGTATCGTCTTGAAACTCGGTAGGCGGGTCGGACAGGTCCCCCCGACCACGTTGACGTTCAAATTGTAGATTTTTAGCTATTTTCTCCAGGCCTTAGGGGCGATCGTAGTGTCAAAAGCATGACTTGTCACCATGGGCAGGGGTGCCAAAATTTAAAAAAAGGAGTATCGTCTTGAAACTCGGTAGGCGGGTCGGACAGGTCCCCCCGACCACGTTGACGTTCAAATTGTAGATTTTTAGCTATTTTCTCCAGGCCTTAGGGGCGATCGTAGTGTCAAAAGCATGACTTGTCACCATGGGCAGGGGTGCCAAAATTTAAAAAAAGGAGTATCGTCTTGAAACTCGGTAGGCGGGTCGGACAGGTCCCCCCGACCACGTTGACGTTCAAATTGTAGATTTTTAGCTATTTTCTCCAGGCCTTAGGGGCGATCGTAGTGTCAAAAGCATGACTTGTCACCATGGGCAGGGGTGCCAAAATTTAACAAAAGGAGTATCGTCTTGAAACTCGGTAGGCGGGTCGGACAGGTCCCCCCGACCACGTTGACGTTCAAATTGTAGATTTTTAGCTATTTTCTCCAGGCCTTAGGGGCGATCGTAGTGTCAAAAGCATGACTTGTCACCATGGGCAGGGGTGCCAAAATTTAAAAAAAGGAGTATCGTCTTGAAACTCGGTAGGCGGGTCGGACAGGTCCCCCCGACCACGTTGACGTTCAAATTGTAGATTTTTAGCTATTTTCTCCAGGCCTTAGGGGCGATCGTAGTGTCAAAAGCATGACTTGTCACCATGGGCAGGGGTGCCAAAATTTAAAAAAAGGAGTATCGTCTTGAAACTCGGTAGGCGGGTCGGACAGGTCCCCCCGACCACGTTGACGTTCAAATTGTAGATTTTTAGCTATTTTCTCCAGGCCTTAGGGGCGATCGTAGTGTCAAAAGCATGACTTGTCACCATGGGCAGGGGTGCCAAAATTTAAAAAAAGGAGTATCGTCTTGAAACTCGGTAGGCGGGTCGGACAGGTCCCCCCGACCACGTTGACGTTCAAATTGTAGATTTTTAGCTATTTTCTCCAGGCCTTAGGGGCGATCGTAGTGTCAAAAGCATGACTTGTCACCATGGGCAGGGGTGCCAAAATTTAAAAAAAGGAGTATCGTCTTGAAACTCGGTAGGCGGGTCGGACAGGTCCCCCCGACCACGTTGACGTTCAAATTGTAGATTTTTAGCTATTTTCTCCAGGCCTTAGGGGCGATCGTAGTGTCAAAAGCATGACTTGTCACCATGGGCAGGGGTGCCAAAATTTAAAAAAAGGAGTATCGTCTTGAAACTCGGTAGGCGGGTCGGACAGGTCCCCCCGACCACGTTGACGTTCAAATTGTAGATTTTTAGCTATTTTCTCCAGGCCTTAGGGGCGATCGTAGTGTCAAAAGCATGACTTGTCACCATGGGCAGGGGTGCCAAAATTTAAAAAAAGGAGTATCGTCTTGAAACTCGGTAGGCGGGTCGGACAGGTCCCCCCGACCACGTTGACGTTCAAATTGTAGATTTTTAGCTATTTTCTCCAGGCCTTAGGGGCGATCGTAGTGTCAAAAGCATGACTTGTCACCATGGGCAGGGGTGCCAAAATTTAAAAAAAGGAGTATCGTCTTGAAACTCGGTAGGCGGGTCGGACAGGTCCCCCCGACCACGTTGACGTTCAAATTGTAGATTTTTAGCTATTTTCTCCAGGCCTTAGGGGCGATCGTAGTGTCAAAAGCATGACTTGTCACCATGGGCAGGGGTGCCAAAATTTAAAAAAAGGAGTATCGTCTTGAAACTCGGTAGGCGGGTCGGACAGGTCCCCCCGACCACGTTGACGTTCAAATTGTAGATTTTAAGCTATTTTCTCCAGGCCTTAGGGGCGATCGTAGTGTCAAAAGCATGACTTGTCACCATGGGCAGGGGTGCCAAAATTTAACAAAAGGAGTATCGTCTTGAAACTCGGTAGGCGGGTCGGACAGGTCCCCCCGACCACGTTGACGTTCAAATTGTAGATTTTTAGCTATTTTCTCCAGGCCTTAGGGGCGATCGTAGTGTCAAAAGCATGACTTGTCACCATGGGCAGGGGTGCCAAAATTTAAAAAAAGGAGTATCGTCTTGAAACTCGGTAGGCGGGTCGGACAGGTCCCCCCGACCACGTTGACGTTCAAATTGTAGATTTTTAGCTATTTTCTCCAGGCCTTAGGGGCGATCGTAGTGTCAAAAGCATGACTTGTCACCATGGGCAGGGGTGCCAAAATTTAAAAAAAGGAGTATCGTCTTGAAACTCGGTAGGCGGGTCGGACAGGTCCCCCCGACCACGTTGACGTTCAAATTGTAGATTTTTAGCTATTTTCTCCAGGCCTTAGGGGCGATCGTAGTGTCAAAAGCATGACTTGTCACCATGGGCAGGGGTGCCAAAATTTAAAAAAAGGAGTATCGTCTTGAAACTCGGTAGGCGGGTCGGACAGGTCCCCCCGACCACGTTGACGTTCAAATTGTAGATTTTTAGCTATTTTCTCCAGGCCTTAGGGGCGATCGTAGTGTCAAAAGCATGACTTGTCACCATGGGCAGGGGTGCCAAAATTTAAAAAAAGGAGTATCGTCTTGAAACTCGGTAGGCGGGTCGGACAGGTCCCCCCGACCACGTTGACGTTCAAATTGTAGATTTTTAGCTATTTTCTCCAGGCCTTAGGGGCGATCGTAGTGTCAAAAGCATGACTTGTCACCATGGGCAGGGGTGCCAAAATTTAAAAAAAGGAGTATCGTCTTGAAACTCGGTAGGCGGGTCGTACAGGTCCCCCCGACCACGTTGACGTTCAAATTGTAGATTTTTAGCTATTTTCTCCAGGCCTTAGGGGCGATCGTAGTGTCAAAAGCATGACTTGTCACCATGGGCAGGGGTGCCAAAATTTAAAAAAAGGAGTATCGTCTTGAAACTCGGTAGGCGGGTCGGACAGGTCCCCCCGACCACGTTGACGTTCAAATTGTAGATTTTTAGCTATTTTCTCCAGGCCTTAGGGGCGATCGTAGTGTCAAAAGCATGACTTGTCACCATGGGCAGGGGTGCCAAAATTTAAAAAAAGGAGTATCGTCTTGAAACTCGGTAGGCGGGTCGGACAGGTCCCCCCGACCACGTTGACGTTCAAATTGTAGATTTTTAGCTATTTTCTCCAGGCCTTAGGGGCGATCGTAGTGTCAAAAGCATGACTTGTCACCATGGGCAGGGGTGCCAAAATTTAGAAAAAGGAGTATCGTCTTGAAACTCGGTAGGCGGGTCGGACAGGTCCCCCCGACCACGTTGACGTTCAAATTGTAGATTTTTAGCTATTTTCTCCAGGCCTTAGGGGCGATCGTAGTGTCAAAAGCATGACTTGTCACCATGGGCAGGGGTGCCAAAATTTAAAAAAAGGAGTATCGTCTTGAAACTCGGTAGGCGGGTCGGACAGGTCCCCCCGACCACGTTGACGTTCAAATTGTAGATTTTTAGCTATTTTCTCCAGGCCTTAGGGGCGATCGTAGTGTCAAAAGTATGACTTGTCACCATGGGCATGGGTGCCAAAATTTCACAAAAGTAGTATCATCTTGAAACTCGGTAGGCGGGTCGGACAGGACCCCCTGACCACGTTGACGCTCAAACTGTGCACTTTTAGCGATGTTCTCCAGGCCTTAGGGCCATCATTGTGTCAAAAGGATAGCTTGTCACCATGGGCATGGGTGCCAAAATTTCAAAAAAGTAGTATCATCTTGAAACTCGGTAGGCGGGTAGGACAGGACCCCCCGACCACGTTGACGCTCAAACTGTGCATTTTTAGCGATGTTCTCCAGGTCTTAGGGCCATCATTGTGTCAAAAGGATGGCTTGTCACCATGGGCATGGGTGCCAACATTTCACAAAAGTAGTATCATCTTGAAACTCGGTAGGCGGGTAGGACAGGACCCCCCGACCACGTTGACGCTCAAACTGTGCATTTTTAGCGATGTTCTCCAGGCCTTAGGGCCATCATTGTGTCAAAAGGATGGCTTGTCACCATGGGCATGGGTGCCCAAATTTCACAAAAGTAGTATCATCTTGAAACTCGGTAGGCGGGTCGGACAGGACCCCCCGACCACGTTGACGCTCAAACTGTGCATTTTTAGCGATGTTCGCCAGGCCTTAGGGCCATCATTGTGTCAAAAGCATGACTTGTCACCATGGGCAGGGGTGCGAAAATTTCAAAAAAGTAGTATCATCTTGAAACTCGGTAGGCGGGTAGGACAGGACCCCCCGACCACGTTGACGCTCAAACTGTGCATTTTTAGCGATGTTCTCCAGGTCTTAGGGCCATCATTGTGTCAAAAGGATGGCTTGTCACCATGGGCATGGGTGCCAACATTTCACAAAAGTAGTATCATCTTGAAACTCGGTAGGCGGGTAGGACAGGACCCCCCGACCACGTTGACGCTCAAACTGTGCATTTTTAGCGATGTTCTCCAGGCCTTAGGGCCATCATTGTGTCAAGAGGATGGCTTGTCACCATGGGCATGGGTGCCAAAATTTCAAAAAACACTTGGTGGTAATATTTGATAAATATTTGGGACCCCTGGCACTCTCTAATTTCGTAGCGGCGATGTCGTGCAAACGGTGACTATCTTTTGACAGAGTTGGTACAAACAAACCCTTTGCGGATTCGAACATGTTCGATGTCGGAAATGGGTTTAGAACAGACTTAGCACACGTCAATTTCGAAGCGGCGATACCCTGCAAGTTTTGCCTACATGTGACGGATTTGGTACAAGGAATCCCCTTGAGGATTCGAACATGGACGTTTGTGCCCAGTGTAACACGAATCGAGCCCGCCATTGCTGCATTGCAGATATATATTGACAAACTAAGCGGCAAAAATAAGTATAGTTTGGCAATTTGTTATTTTCCTAAAAACAGCGATAACTAGTGGAAAGTGGGTATTGGGAATATGACTGCCCAGGAACAGGTACCAAAAAACACCTCACCCGAACGCGCCACCTTTGACGGCGCTCGTGCGGTGACAAAATAAATGGTGAAATAGGTTTCCCGCCTATGACATAAACTGCACGTGCATGTTAGCTGTATAAATGCGTTCGTTTGCAGGGTATAACCACACGTGATGAAAGCACACAAAAGAAATGCCACGACTGTCACAGGAGCAGACAGAGAGAGCCATCGGTATCGTATGGCCGAAATGGGGACAACTCAGGTCCAAATTGCCAAAGGTTTGGTTGAACACCATTGACAGTAGCAAGGCTGATTCAACGGTACAAACAGACAGGGAAGACACAGGACTGGCCGAGAACAGGACGACCCCGAGTGACAAAACAACTGGAAGACGGTCAGATACGGCTCATTCACCTGCGAAACAGATTCGTAACGGCGTCGGCGACGGAAGCAACAGCGTTTGGACATCCCATTAGCCAACGTACAGTACTAACGTGCTGCTGGAATCCGAGCGTATCCGAGGAATGGTACTGACTGCTCAACATCGACGCCTGAGACTGTGATGGCCGAGGCAGGTTTGATGCTGGCAAGTGAGAAATTGGCGTCGAGTGCTGTTTACTGATGAAAGTCGGTTGAACTTGTTTCGAAATGACGACAGAAAACGAGTTTATCGACGCAGAGGGGAACGTTTGGCTCCGACGTGTATTCGAGAGGTCCATCCATTCGGCGGGGGAGTTGTCATGGTGTGGGGCTGTATTTGTGGAGATCAGAAGACTTATTTGGTGATTATACAGGGAAACAAAACAAAGTGTTGCAGCCAGATGTGCGTCCGTTGTTACAAAACAAATAGCAGGGAACATTGTTTCAACACGACAATGCCCCATACTGCAAGACTGATTCGGAATTTTCTAAACCAGCAGGACGTTGACGTTTTGCCCTGGCCTGTCCACTCACCCGATATGAATCCTATTGAACATCCGTGGGACCATCTTGACAGACAGATTAGAGCATGCCATCAGCCTCCCGTCAACAGACAATAATTGCAGCAGGCCCTTGTTTGCTTTGAGCTTACGTTACCTGTGATTGCACAATTTCATTCAAACTGTGGTTGATCATTCATTTGTTACCCCTCCCTAGATTATATTATAATTCACATCAAAAACCTCCTCTTGTTATTTTTTTATCGATCATGGAACTCGATCTATACTTTCTTTTGCCGCCCAGTTTAGATCATGATACCCCAATTGTTACGACAGTTGACTGTTGCTGCTGCATTGCGAAGGGGTTGGATAGAGATACATGTATATTTACATGATATGTTGTGATAAGCAGCTATTAAAATTAACAAGTAATGAGTAACAAGTAGCACACAGATGATAGGATGAAGCCAGACGTACAGTAAGAATGGCAAATAGCACACGGGCAATGAAGCCAGATATACGGTAAAGATTGAGAAGTTAAACAAACTGATTGGTTACTAATTAAAACAAAGTATCTGCCATTAGCAACTCAAAGGGGCGGTGGAAGGGACTCTATATTATTGCAGTATCACTAAGTGTTGGTACGATACGTGTGGGATATGTACCTTGCATCACTTCCTGTTATGAATTTTGCACAAACGGACATCGTCCAAACAAATGGGTTATTTTCTAAAAAAAAAATTGGAATGGAGGTAGGGTAAATATAAGGGTAACGCTATTTTTCAGGGTGTTATCATTTGCAGAAGCCCGAGGTCTTCCATTTGCTGCCCGACGAAGGAGAGTTTCTGTAAATGATAATGCCCTGAAAAATAGCGTTACCGTTATTCTAGCCAAAAATAGATGGAATTTGTAATCAAATAAAAAGTCCATTATCGGTTTTGAAACCTTTACTGCAATCAACACGACTGTCACTGACCCACTTTTACATATATGGAAACGTCATTGAAAAAAACAGATGACGTCCCTATCTCTATCCTATGACGTCACTTAGCAACGGGCGTGATAATGGCCCATCGTCAAGCGATATGAGGGCATTATCAAGTTACAGTGGCCCGCTCATTTCTGATAACATGCGGGCGGTTTAGTGATAATTCAATCCATTTTAGCTATAATGCCACATATAAAACATCACTATCAAATGAAATTGCTTAAAGTTTCCCTTACATTTTAAACACATAAAACACAACTTACTCCATATGACCTCAGGTTCAGTCAGAGTTCTACTTTTGACACAAATGATGTTCATGTTTTGTTGTTAAGTGAAATGTATTAACACACGTTCTGTCATGGAAACCTTCTTTTGGAAGAAGAACAATGTAGTAATTCGTCATTGAAATAGTTAGTGGTAAGTCTATCAGGAATTTGAAAGATGAATAACAAAAAACGAAGTTGGTTGTGATTCGTTATTCAAACGTTTACAAATGCGTCTACCATACCCTAAATTGTTTTGGACATTGCTCTGAACTAACCTTACATGCAGTCGACCTGACAAAATGACCAGAGAAAATCGTTTGGTTTGACTGATTTGTACAACAATGCTATATAGATGTAATAACAAAACACAAGACGTTGGCAGTCCTTGAACCAATGAACTGCCAACGTAAATATATTGAGTCTGTTTCCGGCATGCTAAAGAAATCGACGCAGCCATAGAGAGGAAGAATGACAAATGATACCATTCATTTTTGGATGATTTGTTGCCTTTTCGTTAGGACTTCTTTGTTGATTGGTGGGTCTACAAACAGTAAAAGTCCACAGTACCAAGTTGAGAGTATAGTTCTTGATATTGCATTGAAACGTTTGGCCAAACCAGAAACAGACACGACTAAATCAGACAAAGACCGCATGCTATGCGATTTGAAATTTGCAAACACAGGAATTGATGCCTTGAAATTAAGTAACCATTCACAGACATCCGTTTTCCATAATGTCACATTTCCTTTTTCAGGAATCTCAGCAAAGCTTTCAAAAAGTGTTTCGGTAGACGTGTATAGAATTTAAAAAATTTGGCACATCAGTGGCTCAAATTGTATTGGATACAATTCCCTCTTTTGATTTGTTGTACCATATGTTCCCTAGTTTATTTCAGATGACTTGCTTGTCTTTGTGATGGGTGCAACCGGTGTCATTGAACACCTGGTATCATAACTATTTCATGGTGATTCATGGACACATGCTCGTGACATGGTCGGAATTGTACAATCAACTCTCTTTTGGGCAGGTTTTTTTGCGAATATGGAAATGGTTTTGTTGCTTTTATGAGCATTGTGAAAATTGAAATCCCCACCTAACAGAAGATACTTTTGTCTCAGTTTGTCAAGGAGAGTTGACAGTTCATCAAGAAAACAACGTATATGTTCAGGTTAGATGGAGATGCTTTCTTCAGCCACAAGTTGGTTCATCAATTCAATGATTGAATGACTAAAGCAACGGATCGTGACACAGTTGCACATTCAAGTGTGACCTGTAAATGATGCCTATTTACCACCGCCTTCCCCATGTTGTCTTGGAAAAGGCCGGGCCATCTAAGGCATTAAAGCGTTATCCACTCGGAAACATAAAGGTTTCAGTGATGAGGAGAATGTCACTGTTGTTATCACTCAAGTCAGTAATTTCTTAAGTTTATTTGTAGGTGTGATTATTCAATAGAGAATGTGTGTGTGTGTGTGTGTGTGTGTGTGTGTGTGTGTGTTTGGTGGGGTGGGGGGTGGGGGGCACTTTATGCCGGCGCCAGACAGGTATTTTTACGGTTTAACGTTGTTCGGTATAGCACGGGCGCGGATCGAACCACCGACCTTCTGTTCTCCGAGTAGACGCTCTATTCACTGGACCACGGAGCTGGTCGCAGTGCTGTTCAGTCTTACATGTCATGTCTTGTGTTATGTTTTTCTCTTGCACGCTTGACTTTAGTCGTATGTATGTTTCACGAGGTCTTTCTCTCGCTCGCTTTCATCAAATTCCTTTTATACCGCGACGCTCTGTGCTTTGTCACTTTAGTGTATTCCGATGTGTTTATATATTTTCTGGAATTTATTTAATTTAGGCCGTTTATAAGTTGGATAAAAACCTCCCCCTCTGTCTTGACGTGAAGGATAAAGAACGACTCCGAGGTCTTACATCCTCGACCATAAGCGAGGACGAGTGCTTTATCTCACTTATAAACCATTTAAATGCAAGAAATAACAGACACAATAAGAAAACATTAAGATACCTTGAAGTGAAACAATACAGTGTGTCGCGGTATAAAAGGAATGCGATCGAAGCAAGCGAGAAAATGTAACACGTGCACCATAGACAAAACTAAGTCATGACATCTAAAATCGAACAACCTCTCATCACCTGTACCGGTGGCTCAGTGGGAAAACAGTGGGTTACAAAAAATTACACGATATGTGTGGTTGCAGTTTCGATTCCCGCAATCCATACTGAAAAGTCTCATTTCTTGTCTCCGATTTTACAACATTGGACGTTTGAGACACTTAGTCCAAAATCAATCTGCTGCTCAAATCATCATGTCTTACTAGGAAAAAGCAAAACCTCCCAAGAGGTTATTACGAAATACCAAGATGCATACAATACAACAGGCAAAAGTGGCAGTAAGTTTATAATGAGAATGTAATCCCCGGGCATCCGGATATTGGGGCTCCCCAATATCCCTCAAGACCTCGGAGCCGGTATTTATCCTTTACTTACAAGGCGTGCACAATAACATAGAATACCAGTGTTTTGAATGAAACCGGCCCCAAGACATGAACAATGCTCTTGGTTAAATGGAGCGATATTTAACCTTACACTACTGCCTAAAAGTTCATTCCCCTAACACGCGTTGAGAACGCGTGTAACACGCATGTGACACGGGTGCTCAACGGGTTGTATACGGGGTGAGCACCCGTTGGACACGGGTGTGCAACGGGTGTGCAGCGCGTGTGCAACCCGTTGCACACGCGTGTGCCACGCTGTAACACGGGACCGGGTTCCAGTTGAAGTTGACAAAATTATCAAATGAATAGTGAGATAAAACAAAACAGTGAGATGTGAAATTTGAGTTAATGAGCGGCCACTGAGCTGTGTTCACCAGACCGTAAATACAAGGTCGGCCCGTATTGATTAGTGTTCGGTTGTTAGACTTTTATGGCATGAACCATTCCACTAGGGTCCCGTCTAGCCATTGTGGCTAGCCGACAGTAGAACAGTAGTGAATTTAGATGCGAGTTTATTGCTAGGGGAACCCCCGTGTTGACACGATTGTCGCGGGTTGGTAAATGTTCGCCATTAATAAAATGATTGTTTGTGGATTGCGAACATATTCATTTGCCCACACGAGTCATTCCATTTGATTGCAAATATAACGTTTTTCGTTCGCCAAATTTATGCTTTAGACAGTACAATTATGATATAGCCGTCACCACTACTAATGTCTCATTATTTCACGTAGGAATATGTCCCATTTCCCCACACCCCACTTTCTGTTTTGTATTTTGAAAGAATAAATAAAAGAAGTTTTTGTGTTGGACACTTTTATACTAATTATAAGAGGATGTTGTAAATGAATATGAACAGCCATGCTGTCTGTCTGTTGATAGAATTTGAGATCTTCACAATCACCGGATGTGACCATGTCGACAGAATCTCGTTAGGGTTTGTGATTTTTACATTTGCCCAATGACCATAGTGAGTATTGCTGGGGATACCAAACGTAACAGTTTATTATTAGAGGTTGTGAGTACCTATACCACGTAGACAGGATATCTTTAGGATTTTAATCCTTCTTTGAGAGGCATTTAGAAGTTTGAGTACTACGTTAGGATACGATTTATGGGTGGCTTTAATCCTTTCTTTCTCTGTGGGTAATCCTTTCACGTTGATTGGAGGAAGTCACTCAACCAGCTCATGACAGGTCGTGAGTTTACTCACTAACTACTGTGAGCGTTTTCGGCATAACATCTTTTCGTGTATAAACATAGAAACGATGCTCACTCACTCACTGTTAATCTTCTGCAGTTTGCTGGCAAAGTGGGGATAAACCTCAGTGTCAAAGACGATCAAACTTAGTTCGAATCCTTGTTTATATGTGACATCTCCCAAATGGGGACATTTTCATAAACTTGGCAAGTGATGATGAATTTTAATATTAATATTATTATAGTTTATGAAATTGTTAATAAAACTTTAAGAAAATTGTGCTTCACTCTCACGAAAAATATATTGTCTGTGAGTAAATTTATATGTCACGTTTCATCGGCATTTTTCAGTGATATTGGGACTACATGAAACATGGCTGGTTTTACATTTCTGATACAGGTGCTTGACTGACTGAGTAGTTCATGGTCAATTAGATATGTTTAAATCAGTCAAGTTTGCAACAATAGATGAATAAGTTGATACATTTGGACCGCAGTTACCGATTAACAACTTAAGACATAGAGACAGGGGGGAGATATATAACCAAACCTATGGTCCTGCTGAGACAGTTGACAGTTAGAACGTTGGATTAAATGACAGTAACTAATTTGAACATTCCCCAGTAATATCATAAAATACATCAAAACTCATAACAGTCCGAGAAACAGCTTCCAGCCATATACTAGTATTGAAGGGACAATCGCTTTTGACAGTTTAAAAATAAACTCACCTTAAGGTGCTTGGCAAGTCAAAACTGACCTCCCTGAATATGTTTTTTTAGGTTTGACAGCAACTATGTTTGTGGATTTCAGAGATAGACATGATTTGTTAGCTAGATGTTATTACAATAAGCGAAAATGTCTTAAAAGTCCACAGTTTGTTTAATAGTACAAAAAGTGTGTTATAGATCTATCAGCGTTTTCTTTTATTGAACATAATATTTGCACTATATTGCTGTTAGCTGTAAATAATCTAGCCTCCCCATGTACGTAACTTACATATATTTATGTATGACCAGAACAGCAAATAAAGTTCTGGTAGATAGGTACCTCGGAGATTTAACGTGCGCTTTCCGACTTAAGCCTATCTCGCACACGGGGAAGCACTTATACTATTAGGGTAAAAAAGCGTAATGATTAAATAAAGAAGTGCACCCCACCCGCCCACCCCACCCACCCCAAAAGAATAATATAAGTTTACAGCCTATTCTAATAAAGTTAAGGGGGTTGGGATTTGGCTGGGGGTGGGATTGGGTGATAAAAGAATATTCAATAATATGGAAAAGTTTGGGCCTGGGTGTGTGTGTGTGTGTGTGTGTGGGGGGGGGGGGGGGGGGGAGCATGTGTGGCTAGAAGTCTAGCGGCGGTATCCTCCTAGTAGTCTCTTGGTCAGCTTCTCATCCTGGGGGTCGGGATTCTGGTAGTGACTCTTGGCAAGGAGGGCGGCGGTATTGGCGACGAAGTGGTTTGAGGTCGGTACGCCACTACTCTGGAAGAAGTGGTACAAGTCTGTGTAGTTTGTGATGTCGTACTCGATGTCCTGTCCCCCCTTCTTGTGCACCATGACGAAAGGGACTCCTTGTTTGGCGTAGAGATGTTCCTTTGGGGTGTTGATCTGGTCAACCTTGAGATCCGGCCGGGCCTTGCAGTGGTTGATCGGAATCTCTGACTTTTCCACTAGTAAATAAAGTTCTTTGGTATGACCTCTTTTATCCCTGCTGACGTTATCCTAATGTTCAATTTCAGTCTGCCTCACCAAGCGTAAGAAAGCATTGTACATGTTCTGATAAACCACACTGATGCAATTAAGCAAATGAATATTTGCTGTGGGCAAATATCTATTTTCTATATATATATATTTGTGGATATGAAGCATTCTAGTTAATTGTGGATACACTGGGCAGACAGAATTGTGTTTATTTCCAGGCCATCCTGATCGTCGTTTACTACTATAAGGTGTATGTTTTGAGGCAAGATCAAAGGCGCCGCACAGCATTTATTAGATAACAGACGGGGTCGTCCGTTTCGCTTTAAACAACCACCCCACCCTGTCTGTAGGAGTTATATAATCGGTGCGCAAATAACTGTGTCAAGTCCACTGCCGGGCTGATGCGGTGTCAGTGTCAGCGATGAACATGAATGCTCAAATTATAGACCTGTAGCACTCACAAGTTGCTTAGCCAAAATATTTGAAATGTGTATATTCAATTCTCTGATAACAGCAAATATAACCTTAGAAATTGATTCAACATACAAACAATCAAATGTAGAACACAGACCTATGCTTAATAATAATTTCTTCTGGATATGATCAACCTGCGGAACCCTCTATCCGATGAAGTAACTAATGCTCGCTCATTAAAAGAAATCATTAATTAATCGTTCTGATACAATTACTAATAATTTTGACTTTAAATATTTTCATAGATCATGCCAAATTGTCCACTGTCGCCTTAGGCTCGGCTGCAGTGACTTAAACGCTGATAAGTTTAGACGACATGTATCAGACATACCAGACTGCACTTGTGGATATCACCTTGAAGATGCAATTCACTTTTTCTATAACTGTCAAAAAATACTATAATATCAGAAACACTGTGTATTTCTACACACATGGGTATGGTCTAAAAATGATATTACGTGGCAGTAGTTAAGCAGTTATACAAACATGACTCTTCTTAAATCATTTCACGACATCATTGTCAAAAGCAAAAGGTTTGAGTAGCTTAATTTTATGCATGTAGTAAAGGAAAACTGCATTACCTTATTTCACAGACACCACTTGCTTCAGTGTATTGGCTTCGTGTATTTCATTTGTGCATTTTGTATGTTTATGTTCATCACTCTCTTATATATATCCAGCTGTTGTTAAGTTGTTACCTGGAGAGGTATTACATAAGCAAGTTTTGCTTGTTTACCGATCCATATTTCTTTTGAAATAAAAATACGTTTAAGCCAACACAGCTAACCCTAAAACACATGATTGTAAACTATTCAAAAAGGGGCACTAATCTCTGGCTTCCTTTCGGGTGTCGGACTCAAACTCAAACTCATCTATTCTTAGAATAACATGACATACAATTATCTACAATTTTTATTATGTACAATTTAACAAAAATAATAAAAATAGGATACGTGGATACTAATACAATTTACCAATTGTATTGTACACATTGTTAAGGAATTTAGATAGGCCTTTTAGATTTCTTACACTGTTAGTGGTCATAATTTTCTTAAATGTTTGGAAACTTAAGATATTGCTTTTTTAAGAGTTCATATCGCCGTTGGTGAAAAGCTTCACATTGGAATAAATAATGCAATTCATCTCCCACAGCGAAAGATTCACAGAGTGGACACTGGCTGTCTTCCCTGGGAATGTTCAGCCATCGACCAATTTCAACTGGTAATCCTTGGTTAGAAAGTTCTGACTTTAATTTTGAGAGCAGTAGATATTTCGCAAATGAAGGTTGATTCTTCAGGTAATACGACCTTTGGATTTCCGCTTGGGCTTTCTAGCTGCCGCGAGTCAATTTGCTCGTTAACGCAACCGAGCGTGACAAGAGACTGGGCTACCAGTCTGCAAGGACAGCTAAATAAGCTTACGCATTTTTGAAAACTGATTGGTTACCCGTGATCTATGAAGATTTCAACAAAGGGCGCATGGTAATTAATTTCTTCAGCCTAAACAAACAGACAAATAACGGCGAAAGCTCATCGGATGTCGTTATTTGGAAATACCCCTGATGGTTACAGTTTAATAATAAAAAAAGTATCCCTGAGTGAAAGCATTTGCGGATTTCGGATTGCGTGGAGTGAGTGAGTGAGTATGGTTTTACGCCGCTTTTAGCAATATTCCAGCAATATCACGACGGGGGACACCAGAAATGGGCTTCACACATTGTACCCATGTCGGGAATCGAGCCCGGGTCTTCGGCGTGACGAGCGAACGCTTTAACCACTAGGCTACCCGACCGCCCCCGGATTGCGTGGATGATACAATTACCACTCCCTTGTTGTCATCCACATTTTCTGGTATAACCCTACACTTGTGTATTTGTCGTAATTCACTTGCTGCTCAGTTAATGAATTTATAACATGTATACTTAGTTGTAGCACCACTCAGATTATAAAGGTTCAAATTTGGTCTTTCTTGTACCTGGGGTAATTATTCAATTTAAATCCAGGTTTGAAGTGAGGTGGAATGTGAGTTATGTGATATGCACGTGGCAGCCCAGCAAGAGATGTATGGTCAGTTGCTTTACTTTTTTTTTTGACATCAAAGGATCAACAGGAAATACGTTGATTGATTAATTACTGTTATCTTGCACAGTGGATATGTCAAAAGTAAGTGTTTACATGTGAAGGTAGGTTTACTAAACCTAGGGAATACACTCATATCATGGCGTGAAGTACAGATGTAAAGACAACATACTTTGTTCAAAGGGTAACCGATAATACACTGACTGGTTGTTCATTGTTATCTAACTCAATGTATGTTTTTAAGAACCGTGGACATTATAAAAATAGTTGTCACGTGGGCTTTCTCAGCTACTTGGCACCTATGTGAAACAATTGAAACAAACTAAGTGATCAGTTAAGAAACAAACACGGGTTATAATATTCGATACATTTAAATAACGTTTAAAAACGATATATTTCAATATTTTAATACATTTCAAATATATTCCAAATATTGTTTCCAAATAATTATTATTAAAGTATTTGATTCTCACATAGACATTTGACATCGAATAAGTATTTTCGTACAGCTGCAGACGCAATGGATATTGTTCCTTTATGTTGATATTCCCGGATACATTATAACTTTGGTAAGTTGTAATAATGATATTTGCATTTTGTTTTCATTCATTCGCTGCAGCTTTGAACAGAATCATTCTTGTTCCTTTCCGTTTGGTTGGGAAGTTTTTCGATGCGCGATAGACGTTGTTTTCACAAGTATTTTCTTTTGTAAGCGTGTATATGTTACAGTCAATTTGTAAAATATGATTCACTCAGGCAATTTATTAAATATCTAAATATTTCAGTCATTTTACAAATTGACTGAATAATCCATTCATTTATTTAACCGACTGACTAAAAATGATAAAGACGATCAAAAGAGCTTAAACACATCACAATATATTAATTATGCTAAGAAAAGAAGCCAAACAATACAGAACTGTACTTGGTGATGATATTAAACATAAACAAATATTTGGAATTCGTTATCATATTAATAAAGATGGACATATTTTTCAGTTAATTTGTAAAATAAACTGAATATTTAGGCGTTTAATAAATTTCCTTAGTGAAATCTGTTTACATTTTGAATGTCAACATATACACACGGTAAAATAAGCAATGTTCAGTTGAAATATTTACTTTGTGTTGCAAGTCAAAATAGTGTACACAAAGATCGCACAATTACCAAGCAAGTGACTTACCAAAACTGCATCACCATTACCGATGCTCCCCACAAATATACCTACATTTCTTAAACTGTATTTCATTTTTGTTGATCAATGTGACCATACGTCCTTCTACTTTCAATAAAAATGCGCTTACGAATGGCGAGCACAGGTCGCGAACAAGTCTAGATTTCTGCTATATCATCCGGGTAATCACTGGGAAAATACAGTAATGCACAGGTACCAACTACTCCCGCGGAATTGCTATAGATCAGTGCTCCTTTGTACGTTGAAATACTATATACTGTGAATGCCAAAATGATGTATCAAGGATCAAGTAGAAGATACATTGACCGTAGCGCTGGGAGTTTATTCAACAGACCCGTGAAAATAACACTGCTGTATCTTATTATTTGTTTTAGATGACGCAGTCAAAGCTCACTTCTCCTGGCGGCCATTATCGAACGGCCAGCTAAAACACAAGCCTGCGCTTACGTCTACAGGTCTCTTCCTGTAGTACGGTAATTAGTATTCTCTCCCTCAAGTGTATCCTCAATGATATAACCCACCCTCATCAATTACATGCTGCTCTTTTCCAGCCTCACGGCTATGGAGCTGAGGTAAAGAGTCCAAGTCATCATAAAGTAATTAGGGTCCAATAAAAACAATGCGCCGCCAAACCTCATACATATTATCACTGAAAGTCGTACTACAGACGGTTAATGTCAAATCACAATAAAAGCATTTCCATTGCAATAACATGTTCCAGGACCATGTATTCTCTTAACACCATCGAATTTAGAAGCAATGGTCGTATAAAACAAGACAGATCTATTTAAACACAACAGTATTCATGTTATTCCCACAAAATCACATAAAGAAAGGAGACATTAGCAAATACATGTGTATTATCATTTTCGTCAGGATAACAAAATTTTCTCTCCTCGCCACACCTCCAGGTTCAGCTTAAGACGGGTCCTCCTTTGGTCAAAAGTTTGTTCCCCCTCTAATGAGTGTGTCACGCGTTGCACACGAGTGGCGGACGGGGTGCACACCCGTGTGCAACGCGTTGCACACGGGTATCACACGCGTGACCAACCCGATGCACACTGGTTGCGTAACGCGTTGCCCTTGCGTGTAAGGGGAATGAACTTCTAGGCAGTAGTGTACCTTCAATTTCATTTATGTTCAATAAGCAATGTTGACTTCGTTTTTTGAATTGTTATGAAACAAACAGTATATAACATCGCTTTAGCCTATCTTAGGTGCGGTTTGAAAAGACCGCTACCCAGGCAATGTTGGAAACTTATGAATTGAGCGGCTACAATAACGTAAAGTCGGCGTGTGATATAAATACGTGCATTGTCATTTGTCGTTTCATCATGCACAGTAGTAGGTTCACTCCATTGAAATGAATTGAGTACAATGCCTAAACAAGGCCAGTCCGTGTATCCCCAAACCTCTCGTTCGTGGACCTATTTATTATGATATAACACGATGGAGAAACTCCCAGGTTACTCAATCAGCCAAACACATCCCTGTCCTATTGTTAATACAAGCCTGTTGATAGTATATTGCGAGTGTGAAAAGATCAGTAATTGTGAAGTGGATGGGGGTACACTAAAAAATGTTATACCCGGATGCCAGAGACCAATCATCAAAATACATTCGGGCCCTGTTATCTCGAATGTACCGATATTCCGACACACATATCTAGAATTATCTAGAATTCGAGATAAAAATACATAGCACTAGCTCGAACCTTATACTCTTGACAAGTTGTATGAACTCAGCCAATCAAAACGCGTATACATAATCATACAATTCTAATATATCTGTCATGGTGGCGTTAGGATATAAGTATTTTGTTTGCTCACAGTTTACATAAAGCTGTCAAATAAAACATTTCGCCGCACTGTACTTAATCTATGTACAATTAAATGTGGCTACATAGGCATTTTCGTTAGCAAAACATAAACTTGGAGAATTTTCAGCACTTTTTGCTTTTCAAACCAGTCTTAAATTTTCCACCCTGGGGTTAAAGATTCAATAATATACAACTCCGTTAAATTGCAAAGTCAGAGGTTGGCCCAGTACCGCGGGACCCAATTCTGGCACTGCGTTGATTTCATAACTATGCTTCTGAAAATTCTCTCGGCAACTAGGATTCCAGCGGCAATGTAGTGAATCACAAGCTTTTGGCCAGAGACCTCGCGAAATATGACTTGAAAGCAATTCGCCGCCGTGTGAATGCCGAGTTGTATACAACTTCAGTTCGTACAACTAATTGCATACATCAAGTTGTATACAACTGGCTGTACCGTGTGAATGGCCCGTGTACGACTTTGTAATAAAACTTCAAAGTGACTTCATTATGTTTGTACAAAATCTTATACCAAAGAGACTGTTCGAAAAATAATGAAGCAAGTATGTACAGCAACGGCATTTATTTCCCTCAATTAATGAGATGAAAATCTCATTCTGGATCCAATGATCTCACTTTATCCAGAATATGTTTGAAGAGGGGACCATTATGGTGCCCGAGAAGGGACACATGTGTTATTTTTATAGATGCCGGGATGGCTGAGGCCACCCTAACAATAGTAAGGAAGTTGTAATTTGTATATGATATGTGCTAATCATCACAAATTAGGGCCAAAATACAGTTATTTCTATTTCCATTCGTTTAAACATCCATGCAAAATGCCTCGATGTAAACTATGTATGGTGGGGTGAGGCGAAATGGGGTTTAAAGTTGTGTTCACATGCACCTCTATACATATGTGAGTATATTTGCATACGTGCGTAAGATACAAAGGCTCGACGGGCCAAACGTGCGTCCTTTAATCCCATATGACAGCATTTGTATGAGCGTTTGTCTCTGATACAACAGCTGTACCTACGAGAGCTGATGGGAACACTACTCGCCCGGGCTCAAGTAATCGTGTGGACCTTTCTGATGAAGATTATATATGGAAACTCTACACAGATATATCCCATGGCCTTGAATTCAGTGGAAATACTCATGTGAACACTAACAGTGATATATGTGGACCCCGGAAGGAATCTGCCCAGCGGAATAATCAGAGTAACCCTCAGAACAAAGGTTAGCCCATACGATCCCTCAGCAAATCTTATAACACTCTAGAAGGTGGGTTTGAATCACGGTTTGCCCCGATTATGTTTCTAGGTTTGTCAGCACCATACCCGTGCTCGTGGGTTTCACCGAAGTGGTAAACGTCTGAGACCTGCATCACTTCGGGCTTTCCTCGCACATTAAGCTGACACACCGTGATATGACTGGAATACTGTTAAAAGCAGCGTTAAACCCAACTCACTCACTCACTATTTTACCGGACTATGTCCATATCATTGCTGTACAAGAACACTGGCTAAAAACATGCAATATTCAAAGATTCAAAGATCTTAAATGTTGTAAACTTCTATCCTACATTTGTGACGATGCATGTACCTCCACGAGAGGGTTCGGTGTATAGCTCTTCTACAGAACACTCATTCAAAATGGAGGACGCAATGTTTACATTCGTCTTCTGACAGTAGTATTGCTGTTAAGTTAACACACCCACGTGCCGCTGACATGTATGTGATTGCATATCGCCTTCCGTCCACTAATACCCTTCACTCTAAGTATAGCACGGCTCTAGACGAATTATCTAACTTATATGATGAGTTGTATGTGCAGAGTGACACAATTATCCTAGGCGATCTCAACTCGGATATATGTAAGCGCCTAATGTTACCAGGCGACAAACTTCTGTCTCACTTTGTTGGCACTCGTTATTTAGTGAATACTATTCAAGCCATCAGCTCATATACTTTCAGGAGCAAAGATAACATAAACAAGTCTATGATTGATTATATCCTGATTCCTTTCCATTTGCAGAGTAACGTTAGCTTAAGTGAAGTGCTATTCACTAGTTATGATGTATCCGATCATTTCCCATGCGTAGCTACCATACAAGTAGATGTAAATGATAATGTAAAGCAAAAGGTTAAAGAAACATGTTTTGTTAAATGGGACAAAGCTTCAAATATTGAGATCTCTTCGTACAAGGTCTGTCTTGATACATTGCTAAACAATGCAGAGACTTGTTTATCAATAGATACACGTGATGATATTGAATCATTTAATACGGGGATCAGTAAATGTATGATTGATGCCAGTAGACAGTCTATACCAGTAGGTAGTATCAAGGCTCATCTGAAGCCTCACTGGAAACAGGATGGGCTACACCAAGACCGTTAGAACATGCGACTTGCCAGGCGGAGATGGTTATCCGAGGATAAACGAAGGGGGGATAATTTCCATTCTTATACATCATACAAGAAAGCTAAGCGAGAATTCCGACGTAGTCACAGACAGTCAAAGCAGGCCTATTCAAAGACATTTTGTTTAGATTTAGAAAAAAATTGTGATACTAATGTGAAAACGTTTTATAAATCTGTAAGAAAACTGCGTAAGCAGAAGGTCGGAGTTGAAAAACTTACATATGATGACCGTAATGTAACTGACATATTTCGGCTTTGTGGTAGGTACTATGCGGCTTTAGCAAAACCATATGACTCCGACCAGTTCGATCAAGACTTTAAAGATGGTATTGACTATGAAATTGAGAAATTAGCCTCCAGAAATGAATCTAACTCATGTGTTGATAATGCACTATGTGCCGAAATATCGGTTCAGGAAGATAAATAGATAGATCATCTTTATTTCCTCCAATTTGATGAAGATACATTGATATGAGATATTACGGTGTTCTACAAATATATATACGTGGACGTGGACATCCCGAAATGCCTGTTATTTACCCTCATCGAATGTGTACAAAGCTATGTAAACAGGGGATCATGTATTTACACAGCATTTCTAGATAAGCTTTTGATCGAATATGGCACTCGGGTCTCTTTGTAAAACTTTATCATCTTGGTATAAGGGGTGGAATGTGGTCTCTGTTACATCACTGTTATACTTCCTTGTATGCGTGTGTTCAGTACAAGGGGAAAAAGCTGATGCATTTGCTGTTAGACAAGGTATAGGTCAGGGCTGAGTTATCTCAGCTTGGCTTTTTCTTGTGTACATATATGACCTCATAACTGAGAAAGATTGTGTTAAATGAAATATCTACCCACGAAGAAGAAGTATGGAAATATAAACTATGATGTAGAGCTGACCTCGATATTCTAAAATTCACACAACACAATCTCGATGTTGAAATGTATGTTAAAATAGATATGATGGAAGATAGCATTCTTTCTTGGTGCAGACAACAATGACACTGATGAAGTAACGTGGCATTTCACAATTATTGAATTTTCAAAGTATGTATATCATATTAAACATATCCTAAACAACGTGTGGTAACCTTACCAACATTTCTCATTGTTTCTAGCCTGTAAATATGCGGGACATTGATATGTATATATGTGTGTATATATGTTTGATTATTGTGCTATTTGATTATTTAATTACATAATCTTGATGTTTTGAGAATCTTCGGATTTATCTGGAGGAAATAAAAACATTCATTCATTCATTCATTCATTCATTCATTAATGCCCTTTGATACTAAAGCGAGTCTCCAAGTCAGAGTGAGAGAGTTGGGTTTAACGCCGCGTTTAACAGTATTCCAGTTATATCACAGCGTGTCAACTTGATGCGGGGGAACGCCCGAAGTGATGCAGGTCTTAGACGTTTACAACTTCGATGAAACCCACGAGCACGAGTATGGTGCTGACAAACTAGAAGCATAATCTGGGCGAACCGGGATTAGAACCCACAATCATAGGTTTCTGGCGTGCCCAAGAGATGCAACTCTGCACAGCGAATTGCGGCGCCTTAGGCGACTGGGCCACCCGTGCCCCCTTCCAAGTCAGAATGAGCATTTACACTCTCAGCGTTCTGATTGCTAAAAGATCACACTGGATGGCGTTGACACGTTGACCCACTTCTGGGAGGTTTAGCCTTAGAAAATATAATAACAAATATATCACTTTCACACTGCCCAGACACCATGGATGTATTGAAAGTACATGAAAATATGACAGCAAATCGAGTTTGTCCGTTCTACCAAGACTTCAGGGAGGGTCATGCGACTTTTGTTCAGAGGTTGTTTGATCAAGGTTAAACATACAAGGCCTATGTGAAGCTATCAAGAAGTTCTGTGGTAGACATGTGGGGGCTGTTTCCGGACTGTTTTGGCTTGTGCCGTGTGTTCCCGTGCTTTTTCGGGTGAGCAGTTGGCTTGCCTTTGCATGTGTTTGTGACGGATGCCACCGGTGGGGCAGGATGCGCTCACCTTTTCGCGAACACCTGGCATCATTACTATTTGATAGTGATTCATACACACATGCTCATGACATTGTCGGAATCGTATTTCTATTGGACATGGAAAGGGTTTTGTCGATTTATTCCCGTGTGGGGCTTAAACATTACAAGGGAGGAAAAGGGAAAGATATCCTTTATTTGCCTTTGCATGTGTTTATGAGGGTGTTATCTGTGAGGCAAGAATGCTCACCCTTTCGCGAACACCTATTAACATTATAATTACGATAATGCATAAATATTATTACAAAAGGCTCCTTTGACAAGATGACATTAACTGGTTTCCTTGACATACATCATATGCTTCTTGAGTTATCGTTTAATCGAGCCTTACTTCATGTCTGAGACATCGAGGATGACCTTTATACGATTGTTGAAGTTCCCTGATCTAAAAAGGAAATGTACATGATTTCTGAACATCCGGGAAAGAATAGGGCTTCAGCAACCCATGTTTGCCATAAAAGGCAACTATGCTTGTCGTAAGAGGCGACTAAGGGGATCGGGTGGTCAGGCTCGCTGACTTGGTTGATGCATGTCATCGTATCCCAGTTGCGTGGATCGATGCTGAAGATATCAATCTCTGGATTGTCTAGCCCAGACTCGATCATCCTATAGCTAGAATATTGCTCAGTGCGGCGTTAAACAACAAACAAAACTGTAGAATGAGCGAGTGAGTATAAAAATTGAACCACCAACCACCACGGAAAGATTTCCACTTTTATGATCATTAGCGATTTTATCGTCATCTTGCTGACCTTTCTTGCAATGAAATAATATTTGCCATTAGGATTTTTTATACATTAAACTTTGGAGGAACAGATGTTGAATTACATTCATCTCCGCTTCATCAACCACAAGAGCAAGTATGATACTGTACACAAGGCGTCGCACTGCACACCTCAGAAAATTGTTCCTGCGAGTGGGGCAGGTTTGCGAGATCATCATACAAACCACACACTTCGATCCACTACAGCAACTGTCCTCCACCAGACGAGTGTGGACGAGAAAATTATAATTGGTCAAACCGGAGGGGAGTCGCATTCATATGAGTCACATTTCTGGCTAGGGACTGGACCGTCGGTCGCATTCATTTCAAGAGTATTTCAGGTATTTCAAGTATGTCCCAGGTAGTCCCCTTCCCCGAAATTCATATATGTTTCATCACAGTGTCTGTACTTTCCCAGTTGCCCTGGTGAATTTTCGAAATGGGACAGCGCGATAACACACATTTGTTCTCGGGGTAGATATAATGTTAACAGAGAGCATTATCAGATAGCTTTGCATGTTTTATGCATGTACCAGGTTGTTGGTGTGATCGCCTATCAGTTTTGCTCCACTACAAGAGACGAATTGTTGATATTAATACCATGACTGTAATTTACTGTGGTAATGACATTCGAATACACGTATGCTGTTTACTTCTGTTTTCTTATGTTTAAATTCCCCAGGAGCATATTAAAGTGAACAATAAAACTTCAATTTATCCCCGCTTCTAAAGTTAGGGTACAACTTAATCGTCTAGGTGAAAATTGCAAGCTAATTGTTGAAAATAAGCATGTCAACAAGGATATATAAATATTACATTCAACTAGGCCAACATGAATATCATTTGAAACAAACATATGTGTTTGGACATACACAAACTATATCATTAATTGTTTATTCCACCACATTTGCCATAAACTATAAGACTTTAAGACAAACACAAGATATCTAAATATAACATTACAATGATGTACTTCTAAAACTAAAAAAAACCCCAGTATATATTTATCTCTCGATATACTATCAATAACGTATAGTTGTATCCAACCATAAGCACATACTCATATACATGCGTTTTGCAGCCAAAATTATGAAGGTGGCTAAGTTCAGTAGTTAGATGTTGCTTCGTGGAACAGATGCTGTGGGCTCGTCTTGCTAGGGTTGACACAATTCCTTTCTTGACTTGAGGTGGATGGTTGGATGCATAGTGTAAGTATTGATCTGTGTGGGTGGGTTTCCTATAAACAGTGGTCTGGAGTTTGTCGTTTTTATCTTTCTGTACGAGTACATCAAGGAAAGGGAGCTGTCGATTGGTTTCTTCCTCCATGGTGAACTGCATACGTGGGTTTTGGGAATTAAGGTGGTCCAATAGGGTTCTGGGGTCATTGTTGGGATGTAGGATGGCAAAGGTATCATCAACTTTGCGGAACCAGCAGAGGGGAGTTATTGGGGATGTTTCCAGGGCTTTTTCTTCCAGGTGGGTCATAAATATCTCAGTGATCAAGGGTGATAGTGGGGATTCCAAAGGGAGGCTGTGGGTTTGTTGATAGAATGTGTCTTTCCAGGTAAAGTATGTAGAGCTGATACAGGAGTGTATGAGGCGGATGATGCTGTGAGTTGTTAGGCGGGTGTCTAGGGATGGGAGGATTTCCTCAACGCGGGTTCTGATGATTTCCATGGCCTCGTCCCGGGGTACATTCGTGAATAGGTCGACAACGTCGTAGCTTATGAGGGTTCCTGGTTGGGGGATGTCGAGGATCTTCTTACAGAATTCTGACGAATCTGTCACAAAGGACTTGGCAGTCTTGCCAAGAGGTGCGAGGAGGCTTTCCTCATAGCAGTATTGAGTGGGTCAAACTTCAGAAGCAGTTGGTCAGTTAGTATGTCATATTGCTACCAGAATATGTGAAAATTCCATATTCAATCGACAATACCATGACCAAACAACAAGCAGAACAAACTAAACATCTGTAAAATCTGTTAATATGGACATTAAATCATTACGGTAATTATCACAATGTAAAACAAACCAAATGGATTAGAGTACAAGAACATATTCAGTTTTTCTATCCATATGAAAAACCTAGCAAGTAATTATTTAGAACTTATTTTACAGATCAGCGCAAAACAGCATGCAATAAACCAATCATATTTCAGATTTAATACTGTGTTATAAGAAACCCGTCCAAAAAACCTCATCTGTTTCAAGCAAATATTCATAGGCTAATCAACATCGTCCTTGTGGTCAACCCAAGACAATATGAAAATTGTTAGTTAATGAGTAACTAGATGCCTTCTTCGATATTTCATTGTTGTTAAAATCTGTGTGTAATTTCGCAACTGTATGAAGTTATCTGTGTACTGATCATGATGATGTTAATTGTCAAACAGTCTGAATGAAGCATTGTTCATGTTAACATAATCCCATAAACTATATTTAAATATGTAGAGCATAATCATATATGGACCTATGACATACACATTAACAGCTGGAATCACCGTATTGCAGTTGAAGTATATCCCCTTGCTGTTCGAACTGGCTAAATGGATCGGGTGTTCAGGCTAGGTGACATGGTTGATTGCGTGTCGTCGAATCTGGGGGCATTGATGATATATATCATTGGTTTGTGAGAAATAAAGGTTATAACTATGTTTTTATTATCAATACTTTGATGATGCATGTCAAGTTACTAACACTAAAACCAAAACATTCCAAACGGAAGTGCAAACCAGTTGCAGTGTATTGATAATCAGCTAAGTAAATACATTTGGTTAGATTGTAATGGTTATGTAAGTAGACACGAATTCAAATAACAGATGGTCAAATTCTTCAAACTGTTCCCTGTTCTTCTTCATTCCCGAAAAGTGATGAGGTACTTGGGATAGACCTGGACGTCGTTGAACACCACGTACATGTCGGGGTCGTACACGTTGTTCACCAAACTGTCGTACAGAACATTTGGGTCTTCAAGGCCTCGAGACGGGGGAGCTACCATGTCTTCTTCTCCTTCAGTGAAGTGTCCAGTGAGGACAGATGCGTAATAGATGTGCTTGATACCATCTTCATTTGGAAGACAGTAACCGGAGGAGGAGTAGCTGGGACTGACAGCAAAATAAGTCCCCTTTCCATAGAGATGGACTGTAATAAAATGTATATGACAGTTTATAAACTACTATATAGCATAAACTTGTATTAAGGCAGAATAGAAGTGGTGGTGTCTTTTCATGAGTTTTAAGGGAATTTTGTTGTTACCAAATATAGCTGAATGTTTAGAAAATACAGTCGACAAAATCTTTCCAAAATCATAAGAAATCTCTGCTGAAGGCAGATACCATTGTACGAATCCGAATATATTGTAAATATTTAATATGAATCAGTACCAAATAGTGATGATACCAGGTGTTCGCAAAAAGGTGAACAAAGGTGGCACAAGTCAAAATAAGGAATTGCATGCACCAGACATCATTTTTACCATTGATGTGTCACATTTAGAAATATCCTCCGCTCGTGTTCCATAAGTGTTTTGAAACGCTTTAATAAGGTCTTATTAAACAACTTTTCAAACAGTTCTCACAGTCCTCAAAAGTGGTGAAATGTGGACACACAAGGCTGGAGCTGTTATTGTCAACATAAAAGGAAAGTTGACAAAATGAAAATTAAAAGACATCCCTCTTTTCGTCTTGTGGACAATATACTGTCATACTGAATCTTAATGCATAGATCTAAATATGAAACGGAGAGACGGTTTCACTGTCCTCTTGTATTTCTAGTTCAGGTTGGTCAATCAGTGAAAGGAATTGGTTATTTTTCCTTCATTGAACGACATCAGATCATCGATACACCTGAAGTTCAAGTTAAACTAAATCCCGTTTTGATTCAGCAGAATTTCGAAAGCAGTGCCCACTTAACTGGACAAGACATTTTTAAAGCAAGGCTCCATTCTATATCAAGAGAAGGCAAATAGTGAGTGAAATATTTACATCACATCATACATTTCCAAGAAATGATGTATTCAAACAGTGCAAATATGCAAAAGGCTGCGATGAAATCAAATCATATATCTTGGACTCCATTCGGAGGGTTATTTGTCTACTTTCGTTTTGAAAAGGTATGTGTTTTGATGAATTAGCCAACACCATGAGTATTTTAATCTAGAGCTTATAACTACCCGTGACCCCTTTATTGAATGTTCTAAGATAGCGGACCTTAGTACTTGTGTAATCACGCGTTCCAAGAGAGCACCATTTTCAAAGAGCTCTTCCCGTCAGGTAGAATGGAGATAAACATACTGTGTTTTGAAATATGATATAGTCCCAACGCAGAGAAGATACCTCTTATTTATACATTAGAAACCTCGCGCTAAAACATTGTATTGTAAAAATGCAGAAATTCTTTGCTGTGAGGCACATGGGGAATACACCTTTAACTTTTTATGAGGTACAGTGGATAATCGAATTTCTCTATGATGTTCATAAGAGTTTTAATCCGCGTTCAGACACTCATACAATGGCTAGTGTTTACTTTTTTTATTCACAAAATGTATAAGAATTAGATAATTAGCAGTTTCTGCGGTTATGAAAGTTATGAAAGTGTGCATGTATATCAATTCTCACCAACAACTGAACATCGGCAAACATTCAGCTGGTGAAAATTATGAAAATATAATATTTGCATGATTTTAAACGGGATTGTCTCTTGTCTTTTAGATCTATGTTGAACTTGAATTGCTGCATATTGATGCATTCAGTTTTAATATAGGTACCTGCTACATAGTTGCGACGGAAACCATGAAGATTGATACTGGTCACAACATCTCCCGTTGTTCCGTGCCATAGGTGTCTCTCAACATCCATACCCGGGTTCTGTGTCTCCATCTGGTGCAGGAGCATCACATACTGGAGATACAGTGTGCGGTTCTGGATTCTCTTGATCTGCAATAAAGAGGCGTCAAATTGCTAACATCCCAATGCCATCCTTTTACCACCTACTTTTGAGTTACTTGCAAGAGCAATTTTAATGTGGAAAAACATATAACATTTCCAATTAAGCTTATTGGGGGTTGAAACTTTAACGCAATAGGTTCCTCATGCCACTGTCTAAAGGAACGAATCTGACAGATTTGAGTGGATGAAAGTGATGGAGGTTTCTAACGTATATACTTTAGCAAGTTACAAACAAACAAAGAATAATAATCAGCAAGAACTGGGATTCGAACCCACGATCATATGTTGTCCAGTTGTAAGACATGGTTCGCATCAAAAAGAGAAAAGGTGCTAACAGCAATGCGTCACATGATCTCAGTTGACATAAGTTACTAAAACGTTACCTCGACAATGGTATATCGATTCTTCACGCCTGTATTGAATTGTCTAGCCACCAACTTGTATTCTTTATCTTCAGGTTTAAGCTGTACTTCGCTCACAAACTGTTCTTCAGTCATTGGACTCCAGTGTGCAGGCAGCTGGATGTGCCCAGCCATGCCCACAGCTACAGCAGAGAAAGCAAAATCTGTATAACTCATCAGATCTAGCAACGATTAAATACCGTGTTTACTAGTAAGCACACATTGAGAAAATTCAGAGAGTTTGAATAAACTCATTATGACCCATCCTAATGAATAAAACGAATCAAGCGTATCCTAGTATCGACTCGACCCGTGTCGAGACTGACAGCTAGAGTCTACAGCAATCTATTTGACACATATTTATAATCACGGCCAATTGATTGATGACGGCGAACAAGTGTAACCGCCACAGGTTTATTAACAACTTCGGAAATCTCTCCCGTCACGTTTATCTTTTCGGCCATTTTGACGCATTGTACTTGAACGACATGTATTACGACACGCTTTCTTTCTGACTGACTAACTGGGGTAGTTCTTAACAGACCTTTCTCCTCAAGTAGATCAGGTGCAAACGCTTGTGCCACCGGCAAGCTCCGACGTTCATACAGTTTTGCCCTCACTCTATGAATGTTCATTCTCCAATGAACTCACACAAAATTAAAGTCAGTCCTTAAGTATCCATTGTTGTCCGGTGATTCTCTGTTAATTTATGTTTTGATACATAAAACCTGTGTGCAAGGGAAATGTTTTGTTTCATATTTTGCATTTGTGAACACAAACATGGGACATATTTTAGGTGCAATTTTCTTTGTATTTGTTGATTTTGTTTGACGTCGTAATTCGCAATATTCCAGAAACATATCATGTCAGTCTGAAGAGAATCAAGTCTGGACCAGACAATTCAGTGGACATCATGAGCATCGACCTACGCAATTGTGATACAATCACATGCATCAAATACGTGAGGTGTCGACAACACGATCCCGCTTGTCGCCTCTTACGACAAACATAGTCGCCTTTTACGACGAGCATGGGTTACCACAGTCCAATTATAACACGGATCACGGATCGTCACTAGGTTGTAACGACGAGCATGAGTTACCAAAGACCAATTATAACACGGATCACGGATCGTCACAAGGGTTGCAACGACGAGCATGAGTTACCAAAGACCAATTATAACACGGATCACGGATCGTCACTAGGGTTGCAACGACGAGCATGAGTTACCAAAGACCAATTATAACACGGATCACGGATCGTCACTAGGGTTGCAACGACGAGCATGGGTTACCAAAGACCAATTATAAAACGGATTACGGATCGTCACTAGGGTTGCAACGACGAGCATGAGTTACCAAAGACCAATTATAACACGGATCACGGATCGTCACTAGGGTTGCAACGACGAGCATGAGTTACCAAAGACCAATTATAACACGGATCACGGTTCGTCACTAGGGTTGCAACGACGAGCATGGGTTACCAAAGACAAATTATAAAACGGATCACGGATCGTCACTAGGTTTGCAATTATTAGTCAATAATAATAATAATAACAATAACAATAATAATAATAATAATAATAATAATGATATATGCATTTGTATGGCACTTTATTGTATCATAAGAAAATAGGTCTCTTGTGGGTTAAACTAGAAACAATATGCTATTTCACTGACATGTGTTAATGTCACTATAGATCACTGCTCAATACCTGCACTGGCACGGGTAGCCCAGTCGTCTAAGGCGTCGCAATTCGCTGTGCAGAGTACTGTTAAAAGCGGCGTAAAACACAACTCACTCACTCAATCAATACCTGCGCCAGAACATGACAGTACAGAAACTGGTAGGGTAGCATATATTTTGGCATACATTTAATAACACTATACCTAGTAGTAAACTTTCTTAGATGTTTTGTACGCAGTAAAATATGTCACGTAGAAGTACCTGTCTGTAACGTAAATTCGCTTGTTCTAGAATATACTAGACGCACATCTGCAGCTGCTTCTGTAGGCGTGGCACCCTCAAAGATCTGTAGCAAATTCATAATGAATAACATAGGCACAAATGCCGCAGTAATTTATAAAAAGCCAAGGTCTTATTCTTTTAAACAGAAATTATCTAACATAACAAAGAGATAGATATATGGGTTACTTCCTGGGGAATTTCCAAAACACAGCCCAGTTTTGAAACCACATATTGAAAGACGAAAAGTAGCCATTATAATTCCCTCAAAGTATTACCTTTCTGAGTCTTGCAGTTGTGAAAAATGAGAGAAAACTTAATTTGAACTTTGATTTTCTTGATATTATGTAAGGTGAGGTGAGGTGAGGTGTGGAGAGGAGAAATGGGGTTAAATGTCGCGTTTAAGATTTTTGTACACTTATGTAACTGCTTGCATGCACGTCTGTGTGTGTATATATACATATATATATATGTGTGTGTGTGTGTGTGTGTGTGTGTGAGAGAGAGAGAGAGAGAGAGAGAGAGAGAGAGAGAGAGAGAGAGAGAGAGTGTGTGTGTGTGTGTGTGTGTGTGTGTGTGTGTGTGTGCATATATTCACATATATCCCACCGAAATCTAAATCATGTCATGCCTCAAACAACGATAGTGAGTCACATGCCTCCATATTCGCCTTGTCTTTTGGATACACAACAATTCGTGCCTCACACAGGGAGGTGTCAGGGTTGCCTGTTTTGAATTCATCAAAGCTCTTGAAGATACATTTTGCCACTTCATCACATGGATATGCCAAGATCCCTGTCCCAATTAAAGGGAAAGCGATGCTCTTCAGTTTCGAGCTCGAGGCCTTGGTCAGACATTTTGTAAAAAATGCTCTGTAATTCTGGAAAACAAAGTTCATTTACGGGTCAGAAGTGGTAACAGTAACAACAGTGTCCTAACACCTCTTAACTTACTCAGTCTCTACTTTTGTAGTTCAACAGTACCGACAGAGCATTATTGTGCTTTTTGCAAATACATACAAATACACACATACTCTCACGTATAATCTATAAAAGCGTGATAGGCAAGTTAAATATATTTATACATGTATTTCAGCTAGTATTATTATGGGTTGAAATATACAACTGAATTCTCGCGTTCTCGTGTTTTTGGTACAAAGCACGTTTTGTCAAAAGTTAACAACGCGAGAATGCGACCTTTCGGCATAATGCAAAATCTCGCAATCTCGACAAATAAGGCCTCAAAAACACGAAATCCCGAGAACGCGAGAATGCGACATTTCATTTTCAAGCGATCTCGCGTCCTTGTGTTCTCGCGTTTTAGACGCTCATCGTGCACAAGCGTAATATCATAAGGTCAAGGCACATGCGCACGTTAGTAGTCCTTTGGTCATGCTTCTTTCATGCTCTTCATTCTCCAAGTAGCATTTAGCAAAATTATGACTTGAGCTTGAAAATGGTAAGTAATTTACATACACAAAGTCTGAGTCATCTCCCGTTGTTACAGTTTCCTATGTATTTTATATTAAAACCCTTAACATGCTCAATATAATTCAACAAAAGAATTGTGTACATGAATGTCACATGATAGTGAAAACATTAATGTGTCCGAAAGCTGAAAACAAAACTATCACTGTCAGTGAGTGAGTAATATTGCTTAAAGCCGCATCAGCAGTATTGCAGCTATTCGGGGCTACACTGTCAGTCAGAATGTCCCTTACAGTATTCCGTACATTTGAGAGGATATTTAGTCAGTCTTTTGGTGAAGAGAGATCACTCATGTCCATATCACACTGACTGTCTTGGAATCTATCCTGCCACAGGCATCAACCTGGCAGGTATTTTTATTTGTTGCACATTATGTTTTTAGTCATTGCTTTAAGATTGATAAAAAATACCACTTCATTTCTGGTCTAGCATGTCAAGTGGATCAAATTTCTTTTTGTAAAACCTGAAGCAACATAACTATGTTTTTGAAAAAGAATTCAAAGACCCCCTTAAGAAGCCTTCTTTCAGATTTTAGTTAACTATTTTGTCTTCTATCATAATTATTCGGCTCAACATTTTTCGGTCTCACTCTTAGAAATATTTCCCGAAAGGGTTAATGGTGAATTACCTGCTCTGACCAATATCCCAGTGACGTGTGGTATATTCTCCGACTCGGTAGAAGACCTCCTGAAGTCTCTGCTATCTCTTCCGTCTTAACACCCGTGGGATAGTTGACCCTGCACTCTTCCTGTATGCTGTCTCCCGCAGCTTTATATATTGCTGAAGACAGTGGCCCACTTTCCAAGATGAGGCTCGATAAAGTCGAATTAACAATCACATCAACCTGAAATCATGTATAGTGAATTTGTCATTGATTTCTTATTAATCAATGGAAAATAATCCAATGGGTAATCTAGCTCGCGGGATTAAGACGCCATACGTTAATGCCCATGTCAAATGTATTCAATATGTGATGTAAGACTAATTATGGAACAATTGATTCTGCTACTCTTGATTTTGAATCTGGTGATTGTCACAAAAATTGGCAGGTAATTAGTAGACCGATCATCATTCTGGAGGTGTGGATCGATGGGTGCACAGGGGCTTGCCACACAAAACATAGCATCAAAAAGACATATGGTCAGAACCGGTGTCAGTACTGTGTATGGAAAAAGCTGTAACGAGGTCAACTCACCAAGTGTGATCGAGGACGAATTCAACGTTCACTGTAAATACCCCAATATAACTAAACACTTATTTCAAATATAATGTTACACAGATGTAGACAACCGAAGCCGTACTTTGCAAGCTAGAGGGAAAAAATGATAACTTAGCGGCAAACATTCTGAGCAGTATTAACTTATTATTAGTAGTATTACTTTGTTAAACTTTCAATATATAATATACAACAAGAGTTAACGTTTTCAAGAAAAGAATCCTATTCGTTTTTGAGATATGTATCACTGTGTACTATCAAAGTACAGCTTGATGCCGCGGAAACGGAAAAAAATAAACATTCTTAGAGCCTCTTATAGCACAAGGCATTAACCTGACCTTTGTGTTTGTAAAATTTCATGAAAAATGATACAGTTAAAAACATTATTTCCGACGGACGGACACATAAGCTGATTACTGTACCCACCCATATTACTTCCGGGAAAAACCAATCAACCTATAATATCAAACTGAATAATGTCAACTGCAACATATTACTTACATCCTGATGGACAATGTCTCCTTTGACAATAGTCACAGTGAAGGTAGATCCGAGTTCTGTACGTGAATATGGAATAAGATGAGCAAAGTACATATAAACATATTGTTACGTGGCTGTGTAGCTTGTTTTCAGTTATTTTGTCGTTATTTTGTAGTGATTTTCCGCCCCGGCAAATGATTGAAACGCCGGTAAAATCGTGATAATCTTTGTAAACAAACATGGCGGGCTTGGTCGTTCGAGTAGTTTCAGGTTGGGACCTTTTCTAGAAGGCTGGCTGTACCTATATAAGAGTTCGAATGAGCGTGACTCGAGTTTTTTGTGTTGATTATCCATTGATCTTGTGTGGTCACTGATTACAGAATATATTTCTGTACGAACCGATTTCAGGGGTAACCTTTGCATGTCTATTTGGAAATATATACTGAACAACAAAAGTTACTGTGACATTGAATAAGATTTAATGCAAAGTTATGTTTTTTACCATATTGAAACATTTTCGGTTTGAAACAGATAAAAGACTCATGTAAGTGTTCAAATGGTTTGATTTGCCATACTGACTTCAGAAAATGCGTGATTTCATAAAAAGCATGAACATGCCAAAATGTCAATTTACAAATCAATAGCGTATGTGTCCACCTCTGGTTGCGATGCAAGCAACACATCTTCGTCTCATGGAATGGACCAGGCGTGTCGCACAAAGTCCTGTGGGATATCTGTCCATATCTGCTGGAGCATGTTTTGAAGTTCCTGGAGTGTCTGTGGAACACGTGGTTGCCGTCGAAGGCGCCGATCCATCTCATCCCACATGTGCTCGATTGGTGAGAGATCAGGGAAGCGAGCCGGCCAGGGGATAACATTCACCTTGTTTTGTTGAAAAGAATCCTGAACAAGTTTGAGCAATATGAGGCCGGGCGTTGTCATGTTGAAAGGTAATGCCTGGGCCATGACGACGCAAAAACGGTAGGACAACAGGGCTGATGATCTCGTCGCGGTAGCGCTGTCCATTGAGATTTCCCTCTACCACTATCAAACGGGTCCTCTGTCTTGCTGTAATCCCACCCCATACCGTAACGCCTCTGCCCCTGAACATATCTTTTTCCATGACACAATGATTGACGTAACGTTCACCTCGACGTCGGTACACTCGAATCCGTCCATCGCTGTGGCTGAGGTGAAAACGAGACTCGTCAGTGAATGGAACTAGTCCCCACTGGATGGCCGTCCAGCGTAGACGCTGTCTGCACCACTGTAGACGTGCTTGATGTCAAAATTCCTGTCAAAATGGTAAGTCTGGCGGGTCTTCTGGCGATAATCCCTGCACATCTGAGGCGGCGACGTACATTTTGTGAAGATATTCGTCGAAGGCCAGGGATGCTTCTTGCAGTCACTGTTGCTGGCTGGAATCGATTTCGTAGGTGTGCCATTCCGAGGATGGTCTCTGACAGCATTTGTATATTGCCAACGTGGCCATAAACACCAAATGGTGTTTCTGTGGACGTTAAATTGTCTTGCAACATCACGTTGACTCGATCCTGCTTTAAGCATACCAATGGCTTGCAGACGCTCATTTTCGGACAGGCGTGGCATTTCGTAATGTTGAATAATTGCCTAATTTTGTTGTTTTTCTGAGTGGTTGTTGTCAGCACGATGCTGAACCATGCATATGGAATCCCGTAAACGCACATGATTTTATACCCATTCCTGGGCAGTGAAATGCATGGGGCTTGCATAAAATGGAATGCATGCTTTTCTGTAGCAGTTGCGTGTTTGTGACTTGATTCCATACATGTACTACAATATTGAAAACCAATCTTTACTTGTTTGGAAAATACACTAAAATATTGGTGTCACAGGAACTTTTGTTGTTGAGTATATATACAACAAAGAATCAAACATATACTGAACTGCAAAAGAAACGTCACCATGGATAGATATATAAGAAACATTACTTGTCTAAACACTGTAAACATACTATGAGACATATTAAAAAGATGAAACTTGGCAAAACTGATCATCAAGGTTGAACTTAAAGTGTCAAATGTTCTTAAACACAACACTAGTCTCTGAGAAAATGGCATCACAAGTCAGTATCTCGTGTGTCCACCATGTGCATTGATGACTGCCGCGCAACGTCGATACATGGAATGGATGAGGCGGTTGATGAAGGCCATAGGCACTTGAGCCCACACTCTGAGGAAAGCCTGACGCAGTTCAGCTGTAGTTGTCGGCCTTGGTCGGACGTCATTCAGCCGTCTTTGAATCTCGTCCCACAGGTGCTCAATGGGATTTAAATCGGGACTGAGGGCAGGCCACTGCATGGTTCTGATGCCATTCTGCTGGAGGAAGTCTCTTGTTGCTCTCGCAGTGTGTGCACGGGCGTTATCATGCTGAAACTCGTGGTTGCAGCGACGTGCCTAATGAGGTATGGCGTGTGGTCTCAAGACTTGGTCAATGTACCGAGCTGCTGTGCCACCATTGCCTCTCCCTGGACCGATGTTCTGGAAGACCACAGGGCCGACCCTCTGTGCAAGACCAATGCCACCCCACACCATGATGCTCGGACCACCCCACGAGTCTCTCTCAACAACACAAGCATCCGAATAACGTTCCCCACGGCGTCGCCAGACTCTCCCTCTGCCATCGGCTGAGAAAAGGACTCTTATCCACTGCTGGTGGCGCCAATGCTGCTACTGTGTTGCCCACTGAAGATGGTCCCGGCGATGACGAGGTGTCAGAATGGGTCCGCGATGTGGCCTGTGACAGTAGAGGTGTCTGCTCGTCAATCGTCGACGCACGGTGTCTGCACTAATGTGTCGCTGGTGTGTCCCCATGGTGTGTCGAGCAGTTTCCGCAGCTGTAACAAAGTGATCTTGAAAATGCTGTCGCACACTCTGACGATCCTGACGTCGGGTGGTGACCCTTGATCTTCCACTACGTGGTCGGTCATCTGTAGTGTTGGTGGTCTGATATCATTGCTGGAGCCTGTATATGGTCCTTACGAGGAAATGCATTGGCTACTTCCCCGGAGGTTTGTCCAGCTTACAATCGTCCAACTGCTTGGTGTCGCTGTTTCCTTGTAAATCTTGGCACGTGGTAGCAATTCAATAACGAATGAATGTTATCCGATCTGGGCGGATTTTTATAGGGAAAGAAATGGGGAACGCATGTGCATTTCAACTCACGTGCATCGGGTTACCATGGCCGTTGCCGTGATGCGTTTGGGCGATCGGTTTTATTGTCATCTGTTTATTTTCATCAAATTTCATTTTTTCGGACAAGGTAATGTTAAATTTAAAAAACTTTGACAAAAATTACACAAATATTTAAATGACAACTTTGCATGCAATGTTATTTGGGGTGACGTATCTTTTGCGGTTCAGTATAGTTTCCATGATCAATTGCCTCTTTGAACTAGATAACTGTTAGCCTTGCATTTATTTTAGCATTCTGTGCGTACAGCAAGTGACACATGCTTTGCAAGTGAGGATAAAGTTATTGTATTAATCTTTGCAACAACATTATACTCATAATTGTAAGTTTGAATCAATCGATAATACAACTTCCATGGTCTTGATAGAGCAAGATCAGTGGAAATGATTTACGGACGCTGTTACTGTATGTAAGAGATATCAGATGAGTGAGTGAGTGAGTGAGTTGTGTTTAACGCCGCTTTTAACAGTATCACAGTTATTTCGCGGCGTGTCGGCGCAATGTGGGAGGAAAGCCCGAAGTGATGAAGGTCTCAGACGTTAATCACTTCGTTGAAACCCACGGACACGGGTCTGGTGCTGACAGACCTAGAAACATAATCGAAACGAACCGGGATTCGAACCCACAATCATACGTTCCTGGCGTGCCCAAGGGACGCAACTCTGCACAGCGAATCGCGACGCCTTAGACGACTGGGCCAACTGTGCCCCCCGGTATCAAATGAAAAGTTTGCAACGGGTAAGCCGAGAAAAAGTATTCAATTACCAATCACAAGCACGTTAGCAAGGTACCTGCACACCTAACAAGAACGATAAGCTACAGGGCAAAGGATCTAAGTATGAAAATCAATAAGTAAACTGTTGAATGATCAGGAGGCTGCACTTCAACTTTACCTTTGCCTTTCCCAAGTTGGGGTTGCTTGTCAATCTCAGCTGTAAATGCCTGATTATATGTAAACATAATAGCACATATGTACATTTTCAATTTGTTGCTTCCTGTTCTACATGTAAATGGATACTGAAATAATTATTATATTTTTTATCTGTAATGTAAATTTACATCTGGTAGTTTTAATCTTGTTATTTAACACTCGTGCTGACATCACTTTCTAATATGCACACAAAAAAGGAACATTCTAAATTATGAACTGAAAAAATTAAATAGAAGTTTTTTTCGTCTTGACCAGCTGTAATATAAATTTTGATGTGCACGTCTATTCACGTACCTTGATCGTATCCACCTCGCTTTTGTCTGCACACACCACTATTTCGTCAAGGGAATCACATTCGTAATTCAAGGCCGTATCTAGGATGGCTTTAGCCAACACGGCCTTTGGTAAAGAATCCATGCCATATCCAGTGGGCTGAAAGGCGATGCTTGATATCCCATCATGTTCAGCCTTGCGCAGAACACCGTCGGTCAGGTGTCGTAGTCTCTGTATGTTTCAGGTGCAGGAATCAATGCGTGTCTTTATAAAGTGAATGGCAGTATGGACGTTAATACAATTGTACACTGAGTCTCATAACACACCATTCTAAATATAGAAGCAAAATCTATTTGAGATTGTATTCGAAGCATTCCTCACAAAAACACCGGAACAAATATTCCCGCCAATTTCCGGGTATCAATTTACAACAAAGAGTGATGCTAAATGTTTATATATTTTCATTTTGCAATACGAAAAATTAATTTCTTTTAGAGATTCATTATGCGTTTTCTTTGCAAATGTTGATATCTACTTAAATGATGTAATGATAAAGATATTCCTATCATATAGAGAGTTTAATTGTATCTTCGTTGTACCTTTCATGGGAGTTATCCAAACAGCTTTGTTTGGCAAAGTTAATAAGCAAGTTAAAGTGTTGCGTTTAAGTTTATTCATGTTTTAGTTATTAACAAAATATCTATCTGGGGCATTGACTCAAGTATATGAATATACACTTGTAATTGTTTCATGAAAGAGCCATGCGTCTTGTATCCAGGTGGGCCTTACGTGTTCTGTGAGTGGTAGGGCCTCGATCAGGACATCATACACACGCTGGCAAGAAAGGTCGCCTCCATCAGTCACAAAGATACTTGATTTTCCATCCTGGATATAACAGTGCATGTAATTTGGGTACGATGTACTATTGTTGAATGTTTTATGTACTTGTAGGTCACGACAAACATCAAATTTAACCATAAGAAAGTAAGGATATACTCATGTACATCTCCACACCTCCGCAGTTTGTCCGTTCTCACAGCAAGCGAATGTTTCTGAGGCATAATTCTAACCGCGAACCATCACGGGAAATATATGAAATAAACATTATGATGTTAGAATCTGTCTCTGGTTAGTATTTACCCCTGCAGAACCGTTGTCTGGTCTTGCATCCGTCGTTGAAGCAATGGCATCAACCTACAAAGATAAACTTTTTAATCTGTTTGCTGTTGGATTCAAAGCACTAGAATTGATTGTGTGGACTTGAACTACCAATTTCAAATCGACAGTCATGTTCCTCATGCCTTTTAATAACAGACTTATAAGCACTCTCGGTTTAATATCACTTTTGGGAAAACACATTGCTCATTGCAGTCCCATGCCTCTAGCTTCCTGAATAACGAAACACTTCCTATTAACGTTTTAACACAGTGGAGATTGCTTAAATAATGCAACTCCTAGAGATACCTACGTGCTGCTGTGTTTTGTCGCCTGTAACAAAGGAGACTGCTGCATACGCTGTGAAAAAAAACATGTGACTATAATTATCCTCATCAGTCCGAAATGAAATAAATTCTGGAGACATCGTTTTCCTTAAATGCATCGTTGACATGTGAAAGAATGGTTCACTACTTTCTAACGCGGTTCAAAGACTATTCATATCCCCCAGTGTGTTAGTTTGTTGTTTAACGTCGCACTCAGCAATATTAGATCTAAAAGAAGGCGACCTGAAAATAATCGAGTCTACCGACTTGGGATACGATGACATGCATCCAACAAGTCAGCGAGCCTCACTAGCAAGATCCTGTTTGATGCCTCTTACGACAACCATGGGTTGCTGAAGATCTGTTCTAACTTGGATCTTTACGGGATTTTGATTCAGTGAGTGCAAGACGCCAACCCCTGACCATAGGAGGCGTCTGGTATTTTTTCTAATGATGATATAATCAAAATGTGATTAATATGCTGCCAGCTGACTGGTACCTTTATCCAAATCAGAAGGGTGGTGTTATTATGAGAGTATCACTTGGAACAGTGTATTTCATCGTAAAAACCATGTTTCTTTCCATTTGTTCAGATGAAAATAAAAACGTTCATAAACAAGTATTTGTCACAAAGTGACGAAATGTCCCCCGCCGCCTTATGCAATATGTGTTTTTTTTCAAATAATTTATTCCTTTTGAATAATATTATTTTCTGTGTTAGATACCTCCATGGAACTATTTGTCGTACCTTTAGAAATAATTACCCAAATTCCTGCAAATCAAATCGGCTCATGGCTGCTCATATAGAGACATGTCTGTCATATTTGCATAACAACATGACACAGAAAAAAAAGAAAGGCAGATATATCGAGGCAACACCTGTTTTCCAACTCCAAAAGCCAATATCAACAAACATGAAGGAATCCAGAAATTAGTTCTTGAGATATCGCAGCAACCCTTTTTTCCATCTTGAATAACAGATTTCCCTGCTGTTACCTTGAAAATTAAGTGAAGGTCACCAAAATCCACTGGTGTCCGTGGAGTCTGTATAAACACCATAGTTCCAAATATGAAGACAATCCAGTGTTTAGTTCTTGTGATATCGCGGCAACACCGTTTTCCAACTCCAAAAGCAGATTTGCCTGCTGTGACCTTGAAAATGGGACAAGGTCACCAAAACCGACTGGTGTCTGCGGAGTCTGTATATACACCATAGTTCCAAATATGAAGACAATCCAGTGTTTAGTTCTTGAGATATCGCGGCAACAAACAGGTGGGACGTACGGACGTACGTACGTTCGTACGGACGCTCGTGAATACTATGTCCCCCGCTCCGCGCTTTCGCGCGGCGGGGGACAAAAAGAAAAGTCAGAAGTCGATCACTTGACTGATAAGTGGGGAAATACAAATGGTTGATGAGTTACTCTCTGAAATATATTGGAATTTGTTTGTCATGGAACTCGATAACAAACAGTTTGGCTGGACTAATATCTGTGCAACATGTTCAGTAAAGAAATTTTGGAAGTTCTTTGATCTATGGTCCGGGAACAAAACGTAATGGACGGGAGAACGGACGGCCGTCACCCATCCCTTTATCACCCTCCCCTTTTGAGACAGGAGATAATAAAGGCTCTTACAGTTTTTTTGATCAAATGTATCTATTGATGTTTCGCGATATACGTAGTCTTCATCATGTGTAAGTGCACACACGTATCGTTGAAAGTGTAAACATCCTACTTGATAAAAGCATAAACACGTGACAACATATGTGAGCTCACACAGTTTGACCCTCTCACACAGATCTCAGTAAGCTGTAATAGCAAAAACAATGCGGGCATCATCTTACCTTCGCTATTTTCCCGGACTGATTTGTTGGCTTGTTCTTGACAAATGTTCAAGACTTCTCTGGCTACTTCCTTTGAAATGGAAAGAAATACGCATGGCGTTTTGCGGAAATATGAATATAACTGAGATGTCTATATACGTCAAATAATATGAGTTTAGAAGTCACTTTCATTTTTGCCGATGCCATCTGCCTCCTTTTAATGGAACATGTACCTCAAGAGAAGACCTCTTACAAATTGTATACTTACTGTCAAAAGTAGGATATGATGACTATGTTTATTGACAATTTCAATAGTCTTCATTTGAAGTTTGAGAACTGTTTTCCTTCATGTCTTTTATAATGGAGAAACCCATATATTAAGATATCCGTATCACTGTGTTCCAAAAAACAGGCATCTGATGTTTTACCATTTTTAACCTCATCAGTAATTTTACACAGTTATCATCAGCAAACATGGAAGGTACTCACTTTTGATATGTTATCAGGAACTTGTTGCAGGATTCTGTCGAGCCTTTCTTCTGTGACGCCCTCCTAAACAAACCATACAACGTGAAATGTATTCATGTACCATGATTAACGTCAATACATGTACATTTCTCATATCCTCTCAGTGATTTTACATCAGTTTTTATTTATTGCCATCACCAGGCAATGATAGAAGATTGTTGGTGATAGGATTACCCGTTTTTTTGTTTTGTTTGTTGTTTAACGCCAATATTCCAGCAATATGACGGCGGTCTGTAAATAATCGAGTCAGGACCAGACAATCCAGTGATTGACATCATGAGCATCGATCCGCGCAATTGGGATCCATGACATGTATCAACCAAGTCAGCGAGCCTGACCACCCAATCCCGTTAGTCGCCTTTTCGACAATCAAAGTCGCCTTTTACGGCAAGCATTGGTTGCTGAAGACCTATTCTACCCCGGAACCGTCATGGGTCGGATTACCCGTTCTTCGTAGCCAGATCATTACTTAATAAAGCATTCATGTTAATAATGTAGAAAATAATATCCAATACTATCTTTAATTTGAGAAGATTGACAGATTGTTGTCTCCGTGCACATTCTAGATGGAGAGAGCCAGAACGAAGCCATGTGACATTTATAACCTCTCCGCAGATACCAATGATACCTTTGGAGATAGCAAATGGATTCAATTTGATTGGTTCATTGTCTAAGGCTTCTATAACCAAGAAACGTGGCCAATAGTCGGATCGAGTAGTCGTAGTATTTTCTATATGTTACTTTTTTCTACCAGGGAGTTTGGAAGCCATGTCGAGAGGAAAATAATCCTGCACCCCTTTTCCCTACCCACCATGTGTTAACAAGGACAGTCTTACGCTGCAGCGGATCTCCAAGCTGCAAAGATCGAGGGTAAATAGGTGGTATACTCCAGCAAACTTGACACGGAAAGATCTATCTACCAACTTAAAAGTCAGGCTGGTTCGGCCCATGACAATCAATTGGAGACGTACAGAATTCGGAGGTCAGCATCAGCAGATTGGCCCATGAGCCACCGCCTTCTGGGCATAGGGCTCTAAGCAAGTTTTATAAATTGATACACCTATAGAGAACACTACACTCATTCTCGTCAGATACCATTTTTACGGAACGAGTGGACTTTTTCGCTCGGTCAGATACCTAAAAAACTTTCGTTGACAGATCAAACTGGAATCGGTTGCAAATCTGGTTGCGCATGAATATAGCTATACACCCAAATATGGCCATTGTTGACATGTCTATGCATACGCATTAACACCATGTTCCTGCTGTTGTGTGTGCAAACATGACAGCTTTAACGCTCAAGATCTTATTTTAAGAATTTATTCAACTTATGGTAGTATAAGCGCATAGGTGTTAGTTCGCACGACACCTATAAGAAAATCTAAAAAGTCATTTAGCGCCGCGCTTTGAATATCGGACAAACAGTCGGTGACTCGCACAGCCGGAGTGCCCGGCTGTGCAATAAACAAAATTGCGGTTTCTTTGATCTAACAGCTGAATTTATATCCTGTTTGTACCATTTTGGAAGAGGGAAATCAGAGTGCTCGCTAGAGACATTCATGTTAACTGTACGACCCGATAATGAAAACGCTAAAATCAACAAACCAAAATCTGCTTGCATGTCACTGACAGCATCGAACGAAGGGCATGGTCACCATCGGTATAAGAAAAGAAAATCATGATCTATTCACAGTGTTTTACGCCAGGGAATGCTATTGTTCGTATTTGGGATGTTCTGGGCCACAAAATCAGAAGTCATTTGTATCGGAACTGTTAATGAACAAACACCTCACGAAACAATGTCACAAAATACGCTTCGAAGGGGTCACTGATGGCCCAACCAGAGCATCACACGTAAGTCTAGATATATATCCAGATAGTTAAAAGTGACTTCATTTCACCACCTTATCCTTTTATATTAAATCAAATTGAAAGTCGAGAAAGTGGTTGGGTGCGTCACGCTCATAGAGTCCTTCGATCTATCGATCGGTAGTAGAACATTGCAAATGGATATAGCTCGACGATATAATGTCTGTAGTAGCTCTGTGTATAACTAATACAGATAGCAAAGCGAAGTTGCTGCGTGTGACAATCTTGTTTCGGTAAGTATGGGTTCTTATGAATGAAAATAGTAGTTCCGGTGTGACAGAGGTCACGGTTATCCATTCAAAACGAATAAAACAAGGTCAACCTTGTACGACACACGTGTCACGTACGGATTTAATATCTCACCACCTGTATCTTCACCACGTGGGTAATAAATTATAGTCATTTTGAATACATTTATTTTTTAATACCAAAAGTTTGTGCAAAAAAGTGTATACACAGGGCACAGATAGAATCGGGCCCATTCTACCGCCCGTCTAGGCAAAGTTAGGGTCCAAGTGGTATGTTGGACTAAGGAGCACTATTGCTGGCTCCGTCGCCCTCAACCACTAGACTCCCTTCCTCTGCCGACACAGTAGCCTTTTACGACCAGCAATTGGGTGCTAAGGAAACACTCTTTTCTTCCCGAGGTTCCAATGAGGGTCTCATTGTAACACTGAGGCATGGTGTCTTAGTGGGGAGGCACTGTACAACCAATATCAAGTGAGCACACGTGCATGAAAGTCGCGATATAAGTGAAATAATCTTGAACCCCATTTCACCTCACTTTGAGTCTTTGTAGCAGTAATTGATAAAGGTGTTTAATATATATTTTCACTGCTTTGAAAATGTTCTTTTCCCTCACAAACTTTTTCTACTAAGCAGTAAGGGGGAAATAAAAACAAAATAGAAAGCATCCCATTCTTAATTATCTGCAAGGCAAGAGAAAAGACACAACACAACCATTACAATAATCATAAGAAATCTATTCTGAAAGAATCCACAATTTATTGGTGATGACAACATGTGTTCGCGAAAAGGTTAAGCATTTGCTGTCCCACTGGTGGGACTCATCACTATCAAAGTGCAAAGTCAGTAGTAGATATTTAAGTCCATGCACCGCTCTAAGCACATTTTAAAATGACAAATGTGGTTTCATCAGCAGCTTTGATGATTTATTTTAAAAAGCATCCCACACACATTTGGGTGTGCACATTTCTTTTGCACCCAGAACTAAACATAGACATGAAAAATATATATTGAAAATGACAACGCCGTCAGGACAGAAAGAAAGGGAAGCAAGTGAAAGTATTTGACAAAATCAAAGATGTTCACCCTTCTCTGTTTTAACTTGGCCCTTCAAGGAAATCAGGTGTTCAAGAAAAGCAAATGTCACAGAGTCCTTACCTAACCATATATAAAAGGAACGGAGTTACACACTTGTTCAACATAGATCGGGAACTCAGTTAAAATTCAAATTTGGTGATCACGGACGCATACCAATCACAAAAGATATAATTGACAAACCAACAAAAGAGGCCAGGTGAAGTAATACTATATGTTGCTGTCATGGCCATATTCCTGTTTATAAACTGAAAGACTGGAATGATGACGAAGACGGTTCCTCTGCTAAAATCCATTCAACAAGGTACTAACAATAAAACAGCGGGGTTTTATCTACATGGAGTCAGTGTCCCTCGAATCCTAGGTCAATCTGTTTTAGGGAAACAACACTAGGAACCTGTACAATCTCATTTGAACACATGTTATATGAAATGTCCTGCTTTTAACTTTATCTGCTGTTAAATCAGCAGTTAAAGTTAGGTTTATGAAGACTGCAAATGATATTATTTAATCTCACTTCAGCAAATACCAAATCATGGAAGTGATTCATAAAACAAACTAATCATGTTTTTTCATTTAACTAAAGCATTATCCATGACATAAGCTTTTAACATAAAAACATTTATGTCATACCCAAATGACATAAGTGTGCAAATTAGATAACCGGAAATAGGACTTTTTTCGCCAGTGCACGTGAGCAGGTGTTTACAAACAACATGGATACCTTTGATGTTAGAAACAATGTTTTTATTGATCACAATGGGTGTGCAATAGTGAATTCCGTGTTGACAAATGAAATTACAGGTTACAGGTTGATGGTACTGAATTTGAATTTGACTGTGATCAAGGCAGATTATCAAAAATCCCCTGTGTCAAACGTTTCGTCATTTGAACACCAACACCAACAAGACGAAGCAGACGACGAACACAAAGCCTAAAGATGCCCAAGATAGATTTGTGGCTGTTGAGGACGGCATGATAGATGGCGTTATCAAGAACATTAAAACAAAAACACATCCGGTGCACGTGAGCAGGTGTTTACAAACAACATGGATACCTTTGATGTTGGAGACAATGAATTAATTGGACAGCATTATGATTGCCATCAGATAATCTCGTACTAGCCATATTAATTCCTTATAAACCTCCGTCTATACTCCATAATTTATAGACCACCTTCATATAGCTTGAATATTGCTGAGTGCCGCCGGGTCGTTAAACTAGTTAAGTCACGGTCTAGTGACTGTACCACTCCCCCGCTCTATTTCCGACACCGCTCGGCAAAGTTCGGCGGCCGTCGTTGTACAGTGTCATTGCATTCTAAGTGAGAGAATTAGTGACCCGACTATTTCCTACTCTTGTGTTTTAATGACACACTCTTACCATGTATTAAATTTCTAAAAAGTATATTTGATTAAATTTAGTATATGCTGTTACATATTTTCTCATAAAGTACTATGACGCATAATGTTGTTTTTATTATGTGTAGGTTACATACAGCAGATAGCAAATTATACTTGGCAAGTCAGGATGTCAACAGGTGGTGAAACTAGAAGGCTACGTTTGCTCTGCTTATTTGGGTCATCATTAACTAAGTGTAAAGCTAAATGCTAGTGGGAATTGTTCATGCTCAAAATAGAAGTACATATTAACTAGACAGTTCATTTGCCAGTTGTTTTCAATTTTCTGTCAAACTCTGTTAATGTAGTGTTTGTTGTGCAATTGATTTGTCTATCTGAAATATATTGATTAAAGTCTCCATTAAGTTTTCAAGTGACAAGTTGTTTTTCTTAATACTTGATACATGTATCTATTCTTATGCGAGCCAGTATGATCTGATTTAACAGAATGTTGTACCCAAGTTTGTAAACATTGCATTCTGAAAACATTATACTTAGGACCAAAACTCTTTAAATGCTTGCAATCCCAATGGACATGAAGTGAAGATTCAGTATTAGCTTCCCAGAAGGAGCTAGATAAACATCAAGAATTTTCGTTCCTAACAGTTCTTTGTTTGTATAGATGATGCAATGAATAAATTTATATTGAAAATCAAGTAATTTTACATCTTTTGTACACTTTCTGTATCTGATAAAAAACATTGTCAAGAATTGTATCCCAATTTTCACATACTGGAGATTTGCTGTATATATAGTCTTTTCATAAAAATATATATCTGGAGTCCTTAGTCGCTACAAGTAAGTCTACAAAGTTGTATCTAAATGTTGATTACTCGAGTATATAAGGTCATGGGATTATTTCTAATAGCATCTTTCCAGGGTTTGGGTATGTTTGATAGAACCTGGTAATAATCAATAATTGTTCTTTTAATTATATGATTATTTTTTAGTTCATTGAAGGGCATTATATCATCTTAATTACAGAGATCTTTAATACTGTCTATTCCCTTCAAAAACAAATTTCTTATAATGAAATCTATTTTTTAAACTGATGGTTACACCAAAGAATAGGTCTTCAGCAACCCACGCTTGCCGTAAAAGGCGACTATGCTTGTCGTAAAAGGCGACTAACGAGATCGGGTGGTCAGGCTCGTTGACTTGGTTGATGCATGTCATCGATCCCAATTGCGTGGATCGATGCTCATGATATCAATCACTGGATTGATATGGTCCAGACTCGGCGTTAAACAGCAAACAAACAAACAAACAAACAATACACCAAAGAGGTTCTCATAGTACTTCTCCAATGTTTGTGGAGTTGATTTTCTGTTTTCTATAAAATGTTCCCCCAAAGCAGCAAATACATCTCTCCAGTAAGGGTAAGTTAAGTGTATACAGTTTTCGATATTGACCTCAAGTATGAAAATGTTTTGTAGAAGAGAGGCTAGGATTATTGCAGTTTTTGTTTTGATGACAGTTTTAGAGAAAATAGAAATAAGCCTTACCTCTATCGTTCCCAGTCTGGCTTCATCATATACTGAACAGCATTGAAAACGCACCGCCATGAAAATGGATGTATATTTATCGGGGCTTAAGTCATATGTAAATATAGAAGTGAATGAGTAATATACGACGTTCTGGACGAAGCATGAAGAAGAACAGCTCGTCAAAACACATTCCCTTATTTTGTGTGAGCTAAATCTCCAAAACGCAACGGGTGGGGGTGGGGTGGGGTGGGGGTGGAGTGTCATGGGGCGGCATCAATCATAACCATCGAACAGAGCTCCATGTGTGTCGTGGAAGAGTTAATGCCCTTTACTAAACATATTGGCAAATCACGTCATCCCATTCTTTCATCAGCACCACCTTCTAGCAAGATAATGCAAGAGCGCACACACCACGTGTTTCAACACAGTACCTAGCGAACAATAATGTGCCTCTGCTTCCATGGCCAGCCCTGTCATCCGATCTATCGCAAATTGAACATCTATGGGGTTCCCTGGGTCAACGCCTCTCACGTCGTCCGCAAGTACAGAACCTGAGAGAACTTGAAGATACACTACGTCAAGAGTGGAATGCCCCAGAACACTATTCGCAGACTTATTCGATCGATGAGAAGACGTTGCATGGCCTGTGTTGCTGTCAACAGCGGACATACCAGATATTGACTTTTCATTTTAACCCTATGTGTCTTCCTTACACTGATGACGTAATTGTAATTACTGTGTGGTATTCCTGTTTCCTTTGTCGTCTTTCTTAAAAATCCGTCTATGTCTGTTCTAATCAAAATCGGTCATTGCTCAAGTTGTTTTTGTAATATTTCAAGATTTATTGCTGGTCCGTTTTCAATGCTGTTCAGTATATACTCCAATTAATGTTGTACGTTTTATTTTATCCCTTTTATCATTCCAGATAAATCTGTAAAATGTTTTGTTAAGTTCATCAATAAATTCACTTGGATGGTTTGGAAGAGAAGAAAATATATGTACTAAGGTTGACAATGCCAAGGTTTTGACAACAGTAATTTGACCTATCAATGTTAAATTCTTTTCCTCCAATTCCCTAAAATTCTCTTTTTTGTATTGATTATCCACAAATTTGTAAAGTTACAATTAAACTTTATTCCCAAAGTCCGCACTGTGCCAGTCCTGGCATAATTTGATGTTACAGCATGTCATTGAGACTATCCATATTGTTACTGTTTTATCAATATTAATTTATAATCCAGACAGTCTATAACAGTCACTAAGGGTGTCAATTGCTGTACTTTAACTTTCATCAGTCCCATCTAAAATAGTTCTGTATCATCAGCATATTGTCCAAATTTATGTTCCACATTATTCAGTTTGATACCTTAATTTAAATTATTATCACGAATCATTATTCCCAAACTAGCAGGAATAGGTAGGGAGACATAGGGTCTCCTTGTCTACATCCCCTTTGGTCAGAGAAGAATGAAGATAGATGTCCATTTTGTATGATGCAAGATGAAGTATTATTTATTAGTATGTAAATCCATTTTTTCTTATTGTGTCAACATGGTTAATTGTTTTGAAAGAGTATCAAAAACTCTTTCAGTCAAAAAGTAATAATAGTCTTATTTTGTAATTTGGTTTCAAACAAGATATCATATAGCATCATTTTCGCTCATACATCTTCCAGGGATTAAGTCAGTTTGTTTTCCATGTATAAGAGTATAAAGTGTCCTTTTAATTATGTTTGCTATGCAGGTCCAAATAAAATGATACAATGAATTTATGAGAGAAATCGGTCACCAGCCGTTTTAGTAGTTGTTTATCTTTAGTGCCTTTGGATGTAAACGTATTGCCACCTCTATTGATTGTTAGACTTAAAGTGTTATTTTTAAATGTTTCTGTGATATATTTGTATACCCATATTCCAAGTTATTTCCGGAAACAATTGAAAAACTCCCTGGGAATCCATCACAACCTGGGCTTTTGGTATTTTTCATAGACTTTACAGCCTTTGTTATTTCATTTTTGTTAATCATGTTTTGTAAATGATCAAACTGTGATTTACTTAGTTTTGGTGTGTTAAGTTTGTGTAATATTTATATGGTTTCAAAAGTTGTTTCTCAAGATGAAGAGTGTAGTTTCTTATCAAAATTACTTTGTTCAGTTAGAATGGTTTGTCCATCAGCTATTAAATCCCCATTATCAGCTATCATACTGTATTTGGGGTGGTCGGGTAGCCTAGTGGTTAAAGCGTTGGCTCGTCATGCCGAAGACCCGGGTTCGATACCCGACATGGGTACAATGTGTGAAGCCCATTTATGGTGTCCCCCCGCCGTGTTGTTGCTGGAATATTGCTAAAAGCAGCGTAAAACCATACTCACTCACTCATACTGTATTTTTCTAGTATAGTTACTGTTTTCAAGATGACAAAAATATTTTGATGGTTTCTCTCCTTGCTCTTACTACTAGATTCTGTTTCTTATTTGTATTCCCCTAGATTCTTCTTCTTTCCGTTTTTGAAAAATCACTTTATATACTCACACGCAAAAGAAAAGCAAGTGGTTTTAAGCAAATAGGCAACAAACACGGAACCATAAATTGATACGAGTTTTAGCATGTAGTGAAGCCTGATGGTATTATCAAAATTTTTGGTTGAATTTTTGCCCCGAGTAAGCCGCAACATAAAAAACGAATCGCCCAAATGCACCATTTCAATGAATATGTGGGTATCATGTACCCATTTATCTCGAAATCGAAAATGCACGAACTGTCACGAACTGTAGTGGGTATAAAACTGTGGCCGATTCTTGGACCTACAACTACTTGGTCAACAATGCCACGTCTAACTCAAATTCAGAGAAACCAGGCTATCGGACGTTTGGAAGCTGGAGACTGTTCAAGATGTTGCCCGTCATTTCAACGTTAACATAACCACAATTTACCGTCTCCTGCATCGATACAATGCTACACAGACCACAGATGACCTTCCTCGGAGCGGTCGCCCTAGGGTACCCACACCTCGACAAGATCGGCAGATTACCCGTCAACACCAGCGACATCCGTTCCTAACTACAAGTGAAAGTGCTCAACAGACCATAGGAACACATAATCGACACATTAGCCGGGACACTGTGATCCGACGTCTCCGTTCCAACAACCTCAGATGTTGCCGTCGTCCTGTTCTCCAACCACGGCATCGACAAGCACGACTTCAGTGGGCACAGTGTCATCACAATTGGCGTCATCGTGAGTGGAGGCGTGTCATCTTCTCTGATGAAAGTGGCTTTTGTGTCTCCCATGCAGACGGAAGAGTCAGAATTTGGCGGCGGCGAGGTGATCGTTTCGCTGACAGAAACGTTGTGGAAAGGGATCCATGGGGTGGACCTAGCGTCATGATATGGGCAGGGATAGGACTTAATGCGAAACTTGGACCCATGTGCTTTTTGAATGTTGGTCAAGGTCGGGGACACAGCGTCACTGCTCAGCGGTATATCGACCAAGTGATCAGACCCGACGTTGTTCTATTTTTGGCACAACATTAACAACACATTTTCCAGCAGTACAACGCTCGTCCCCATGTTGCCAGAGCTACCATGGCCTTTCTGCAACAACACAACATCCGTGTTCTACCGTGGCCAGCCCTCAGCCCTGATCTGAACCCCATCGAACAGTTGTGGGATGAGGTTCAAAGGCGTCTGCACAATGTGCGCCCAGTCCCTACAGCTGCCGATGAACTACGCACAGCTGTGTGCAGGATGATCCCTAGGGCCTTCACAAATCGTCTGATCCACTCAATGTACAGGAAATGTGTGACAGTGATCAAGGCTAATGGTAGTCACACCAGGTATTGACTGACATTTTGGGTATTGACCCGAAACTGTGTAGGCCCTTAACATTTGAAAAAAACAATTATGTCTTCTGCCTTTTAATCCATTAAACTGTCTTCAGTCATTTTTTTTGTCAATCTTGCCCTTTTAGTATTTCTTGTCTTTACTGTTGAAAATAAATAACATGTATACTGCATACTCAACTTGCGTTTCTTTTGTGTGTGAGTATATTAAGATAAGTCTGACAGCTTTGATTTGATTCCCTTATATTCTGAAAATATGTCCCAATTTCTCTATTTGCTTTATCTTTTCCTCTAAGGTTTTACTTTCTTCATTTTTGGTTTTTGGTGTTTTTTTGGAAATCGATATTGATTTGCCTCTCAGTTTCATAAAAAAAATGTTTCTTAAATGAGAGTGTCATTAATGTTTAATTCTAAGTTTACGTCAATTTTTTTCTTTTCACCTCTCTTTCTTCGCTAAATGCATTTGAAAGAGTCAAAGTTATTGCAGAGTGATCAGATCTGTATTCCCTTTCAATTGTAGAATCAATATTTGCTATGTCTTGTGCGACCAAGAAGTCAAGTCTAGCAGGCTTTTTTTCAGCAATGTGTATTTCATTACATATTGAATTGTTTTCTCTCCAATCATCAATTAGATAAAAGCTTTCTGTTTTTTCAAGAACTAACTATCTGAGTGGAGGTGTATGTCCACTCCAATGCTTTAGATGTCAACATTTTGGCCATGGCCAAGTCCTGTACTCGTTCCGTGGTTTGTCAACGCTGCGACAACCATGAGAGTACTGATTGCCAACAAGACCTCAAATGTGCGAACTGTGATTGCAAACATATGGCCTCCTCCAAATTCTGTCCTATTTGGAAAAATGAATAAAAAAAACACTAAAAACAAAGTGTGAAATCTTTTTTGGAGAAGCTAGACAACTGTTTAAGTCTCAATCACCACCTCAATCGACACTAAATTACTCTGCTGTCTCAAAGCCAACTTTATCTTCATCTGTCTCGTGTCAGACAGAGTTGACATGGGTCAGATCTGATCGAATCGTGGCAACTGCATCTAATGCACAAACAACAGCACCAGCTTCAACTTCTCAGGCAGCGAGTCAGACTCCACCTGAACCAACAACTGCAAGTGTCAATCTGTCGAAACGGGAAAGAAAAAAGTTAGGTAAAAAACAATTACCCAGGAATCCCTCCCCTTTCAGAGGTACCTCTTCAAAACTCCTATGGTGTTTTGGACATGGAAGTAACACCATCGTCTGAGAATTCTGATAGGAGTTCTTCTTCCTCACGTTCGCGTGAGAGATCACCTATTGAACCACCATGATTCATTCCCTAATATACTTCAATAAAATTGCAGAGGACTAAGACAGAATTTTAATGAGAAAAAGAATTGTTAGTTCAAGATTAAAACCCGTCAGCATTATGTCTCCAAGAGACATATCTTAAGCACACTGATACGTTTGATCTAAGGCAGTACAACTGTTATCATTCATTTTCTCCTCCAGGTGATAAATCGACTGGAGGCTCTACTATTTTAGTCAGAAAGAACGTCATTCACAGTCCTGTACATTTAAATAGTAATCTTCAAGCTGTTTCTATCCGCATTACTTTGCTCTTTGTATAACCCATCTTCATCTGCTCTTCGACAGTCTGATCTACAGAGTCTATATGATCAGCTCCCTAAGTCCTGCATCATCATGGGCGATTTAAACGGGCATAACCCTCTATGGGGAAGTGCAAGTACAAATAACAAGGGGAAAGTTATTGAAGATTTTATTTCTGATAATAGTTTATGTCTATTAAATGATGATTCAAGCACCTACTTACATCCTACTTACTGGAACCTATTCAGCCCTTGATCTGTCCCTCACAGATTCAAACATTTACAATGAATTTGAAAGGTCTGTGATCACTTCCCTACTGTCTTAAATGCTATAACACCTGATGATGACCCGCCTTCATCGCGGTGGAATTTTAGCAAGGCCAATTGGTCCTTGTATGAAACTTTATGTGTTGATATATAACAACCTGACAACTTCATACATGTACCTGATCCCATCCAGTTTTTTTCGAGTCAACTCAATGATATTGCTGACAAAACAATTCCTAAGTCCTCTGCAAATCCTCATATTCGTAAACCATTGTTAAACTGTGATTGCAAACAAGCAAGAAAGTGCAGGAAGAAAGTGGAAAAATATTTTCTCAGACATCCTACAGTTCACAACTTGAACACTGTTAAAATTCCTAGTGCCAAGGCACAACGTGCTTATAAACAAAATAAGCGTCAATCTTAGAGGAACTATGTCTCCAAACTTAATTCACGTACAACCATATCCAAAGTGTGGAACATGGTTCAAAGAATAAAAGGCAAACGTTCAAAATCTTCTGTACACCATCTAAAAGAAGGTGACAGATTAATAACTGATAAATTAGATATTGCAAATAAACTTGGCGAAACTCTTGCCAAAAATTCTTCATCAACAAATTATGTCCCTGAAATTCAGAAAAATCAGAAACAACAGGAAAAGAATAAAGTTAATTTTGATTCTAATAATGGTAAAGACTACATCGAAGTATTTTCATCGCATGAGCTACATACCGCCCTTGAGCAAGCTCATGATACTGCAGCGGGTGATGATAATATCCATTATCAGTTACTGAAGCATTTGCCTGAATCATGTCTTGAGACACTTTTAAAAATCTTTGACCAAATATGGACTTCAGGGAATTTTACTCCTTCGTGGCATAATGCCATTGTAGTACCCACAACAAGACCTGGTCGGGATCATACAGATCCCTCAAATTACCGTCCTATATATCTTTAGCAAGCTGTGTTTGCAAAACCATGGAACGAATGGTGAATAATGGATTAGTATGGTATTTGGAAACCAATAATCTAATAACAAATATCCAATATGGTTTCCGCAAAAAAGTACTATAGATAATTTAGTACGACTAGAATCCTTTGTCAAAAATGCTATTGTAAGCAAACAACATGTAGTGTCAGTTTTCGTCGATCTTGAGAAGGCTTACGACGCTACCTGGAAGCATGGCATTCTAAAGGATTTACATGAATTTGGTTTGAGAGGTCGTTTACCTCATTTTATATCACAATTTTTATAAGACAGACAATTTCAAGTCCGAGTGGCTTCCACCCTGCCTGACCATTATAATTAGGATTAGGGTGTCCCACAAGGAAGTATTTTGTCTGTTACCTTATTTATTATAAAAATAAATAGTCTTTCAAAGGTTTTAAGTGATTCAGTGGATGGATCACTTTTCGTAGATGACTTTAATGTTTCTTGCCGATGTAAAAATATGCATACAGAAGAGAGGCAGTTACAAATCTGTCTCAATAAAATTCATAAATGGTCCCTTAAATTTCCCACATCCAAAACTAATTGTATACATTTCTGCAGAAAATATAAGCCGCATAATGACCCTGAACTGTATTTAAATGGTACCCCTATCAAAGTTGTGAAGGAGGCCAAGTTCTTGGGACTTATTTTCGATAGCCATATCACTTTTTTACCACATATTAAATACCTTAAAGCTTAATGCCTGAAGGCACTTGATTTGTTGAAAGTCGTTTCTAATTCGAAGTGGGGAGGGGGTCAGACAACACTCTTGCACTTGCATAGGTCCCTGATCCGTTCAAAACTTGATTACGGCTCCATCGTCTGTGGAGCCTGCAAAAGTAACTTACAAAAACTAGATACTATCCATCATCAGGGCCTGAGGCTTTGCCTTGGAGCCTTTAGAACGTCTCCAATTCACAGTTTGTATGTAGAAGCGGATGAACCTTCTCTTAAACAACGCCGTTTGAAATTATCTTTACAATATGTCACTAATTATATTCAAATCAGTCAAATCCCGCTTTTAATTGCGTCTTGAATCCTCTTAAACAAGATATTTACAATAAAAAATCATCTCTCGTTCCAAAACTCGGAATAAGAATCCAGTCTGCCATGTTTGCTTCTAATATTAAATTGCACGATATTGCTCCCTCTCAACCGTTTTCATCACCTCCTTGGCAAATGGTAAAGCCAGAGGTAGACCTCACATTAAACAACTTAAAGAAATCAGATACAACTCAACTAATTAACCAACAAGAATACAATCAATTAAGGAACAATTATGACACTTATAAATCTATATTTACTGATGGATCCAAGGATGGTGGTGCTGTTGCTAGTGCCACTGTCATTGAATCCAGGACAATATCTTCACGATTACCAGATAACTGTTCCATCTTTACAGCAGAAGCAAACGCCATTTCTACCGCACTAAAATATACCAAAAAAACAATCTAAACATAAACAATTCATTATTTTTTCAGATTCTCTTTCGTGCCTTCAGGCGGTTGAAAGTATATCATGCAAACATCAACTTTCAATCCAAATTCTTGAATTATTTAATGATCTTGCTACTGGCCAATATGACTGCGTCTTTTGTTGGTTACCAAGCCATGTTGGTATCATTGGTAACACAATGGCCGATGCTGCTGCAAAAGCAGCACTCAACAAATCTGTGACACCACTTCTTATCTCGTACACTGATTATAAACCTGTTATTAGATCTTCCATCCGTGATCTGATGCAAAGGAAGTGGGACACCCAAGTAGGTAACAATAAATTACATCAGATTAAACCAAATACCGGTTACACCTACTTGGGCTGTCAGTCCAGATTTGAAGAGGTCACTATGCGACGATGTCGTATTGGCCACAGCAGATATACGCACGAATATTTATTAAAAGGTGAGGATCCTCCGTTATGTATCCATTGTGATGAAAGAATCACGGTCAAGCATGTCCTGCTTGACTGCATTGATTTTTCCATCACAAGGGATAAATATTTCAGTGTCAAAACAGTTAAAGACCTTTTTAATGATGTTAATTCTCATTTAATGTTAAGCTTTTTAAAAGAAATCGAACTTGTCCATAAATGTTGATGTACTGAATGTATTCGTTTACAAATTGGTAGTGCTAAATAATAACTTAGATTGTTAGTGGCTGTACCCTCGAGGGGGGTTGAAGTAGCGTAAAATTGTTGTCCCCCTAAGAAGGTATATAAGTAAGTAAGTCCCATATCATTCGAAGTATTTTCTGCATGCCATGCTTTTAAATGTAGTATATTCGTTATTTTAATCTAAGGCTTAACTGGTACACTGTCGCCAGTGACTGAAGGGATGATATAAATCGTGCCAGGGTCCATGCAGGAAGCAAAGGTACTGTTAGTCCCCATGGTACCCAGTATGGTGATCTCCCTTCATCCAGGTGATTTCCTGCACATTTTTATATTGTGTTGTTCATTAATGCTTACTGTTTTTTAATATTCTCAACTAGTTTTAAATCAAGTCTGTGATATTCTAGTTATTCTACTGTCCTACTACAACTTCTCGTCACGATATGGCTGAAATACTGACCATGTGACGTTAAATAATAACACTCACTAACTCACTCAAGAACTAACTTACTTGCTTTGGGATTTTTGATGTGCTTATATTTTTCCAAATCGACAACTGGGTTGAGTAGCAAGTTTCAATATAACCTTTTCAAATTCGTCAATACTATTGAATAAAGTATTGTAAAAAAACAGGTTCGCCTGGATTTGACCCATAAATATTATTTAGAGTTAACCTTATACCCTATTTCGTGATATCTGCTTTTATACAGTTTCCATTAGTATCTTGTTTAAATCTATGGATTTGTATTTAAAATTATTACAGAACAAAATAGGAACTCCTCTTACATTGACTTGTAAGGCGTTATTATACTTGCTCATTATGTTTTGATTTCTTAAGAAATATAAATGTCTTGAAGACACATTGTCGAAAATGTCTTCTTTCGGCAAAGGTTCATTTCTTCTTTACGTTTTCTCTTATCTGCTAGGCCCTTGCAATTTGCTAAAAGTATTCTGTCACCCATATTCATTTTTTTCCGAACTCAACAGGCTCATATTGTTGTCAAGGTTATTATTTACATCAACCATTGGTTCATAACCTACAAAATTGAATGTTTTTTAATGTTTGTGAGAAAAACAGATTGTATGAAAACATTCAATAAAAAACAAAACAAAGTTGATAGGGAAGCGTTTCCACAAGCTACATCCATCATGGGTATTATGAATAAGACAATATTACCATGGCCAGGATTGGGTGTTAATATAGCAATCAACTGACCTGTTCTCAAAATGTGGAATAGAGGTAACCAACGTGTGAACATGGTAAAGCGAGAGAATAGCAAGTCAACACAAGAATATGTTTCTAATGGCATATATAAAATATTATCTTCAGGCGAACAATAACCGAAAATTGTTTGACTAAACATCAGATAGCGCTACTCACCCATTGGCATTATGGCTCTTTGTTCCATGCGGAGTGTACTAATCACGTGATCTGTAGTACCGGTACACGTCATGGATAATTATAGCGTTAAACGTCAAAAGTCAATAGCATAGATTCTATCCTACATACACTTATTTCAGTTGGTGTCGAGAAGCAAGAAAGATTCATAATCTCACGAACATGGACGTGTAAGTTTCATACGGGCGAGGGTCTTGATAAAGTAGTTATTTACGAAAACATATAGTCACATGACACTCACCTAATTCTATCAATAGAAACTTCCGTTTCAGAGTGATAATACGAGCGTCACTGACCGTTATTCTATCATAAATAGACCAAAGTCACAATAGATGCACACTTCACATCATCCATGTTGCACAAACATAATGGAACTGTAATTTGCATTAGTGCAAATATCACAGAGCCGCAGTCAGATGTTGTCAATATCTTCTTCGAGACTGATATATATGTAGCAACGGTCGGTCTGCATTATTCATTTACTGGAGGAGGATGTCTAGCCATTTTCCCGTCAGCACTTTATTTTGATCTTCCGTATGGATATAGTAATTAATTTGCTATACGTGTTAAATTTTAAAACTATAAGCCTCCTTTCTGTCTCCCCCATCCATGAAATGGTCGGTCCCTCATCAACCATGCCTTTTAACGATACATACATATTTCATCATACTAAATCCGAAGACAAAACTAGCGGTACTTATAAAACCTAGGGAAGGATACTCCATGCATACATGTTTATTTTAATTCCGTCTAATTTTCAACACATAAATATAACAAGGTGAGTATGGCGCAATTCCATTTAAGCCTTATTTGCCTTTAAGTATACTCACGCTTGGCATTGCATGTTCTCGATTTGTTATTCGTGAGGGCCAAACTGTATGAACGTCGGAGCTTGCGACGACGTTTATACAATGTTGGGCCCTCACTCTATGAAGGTTCATACTCCAATGAACTCACACAAAGTCAAAGTCAATTCTTATAATTTTTTTATTACAATTTCTTACCTCAAAGGATGTAGGCCAAGATCTAAACACGATTTTATTTAGTACGTGTGACTTCATGTTTACACTGACAGCCATACAACAACCAGCTATATCGCGGAGCAAAATAGTTCCTCCAAACGAGAGGTGACATGGGCGTATGGATGCACAACTTGCTCTTCAGAAATATCTTCGGCAGCACATGTGTTCAAATCATATCCTCATTAGATGAGAACGGTCTGTAAAGAACTACCTCAGTTAGTCAGTAATATATTTACATCAAGTACAAGACGTCAAAATGGCCGACACGATAAACGTGACGGGAGAGATTTCCAAAGTTGTTATTAAACCTGTGGAGGTAACATGTGTTAGTCATCATTGATCAACTGGCCGATCATTGAAAGGTGAATAAAGATGCATCAAACAGACACAAAAATAAATTCATAGATTGCTGGAGACGGTCAATGTCAGCCTAGGGACGTCTCGAGTCGATACTACGATAGTTTAGAAGTGCATTTCTTCGTTTGTTCATTAGGATGGGCCGTAGCGAGGATGTTTGTGAACAAACATGCAGTTACGCTCTCTGACATTTCTCAATGTATACTGAAACGCTGAGACCAAGAATAAAGGTTCTAAATGATCAGCAAAGAACGCTTATGCATCTTTCGTGCTAGGGAATTCTCAGGGATTTCCTGGGAATGTGGAAGTGTTTACGTCATTTGAAGAACACGGTCTCGTGAAAAACGTATGAACGTCAAATTGAATCGTTCATACGCTTATGAACGTCAATTTCGGGGTCATGTGACCGACCTATCGTCTAATGGAAAAGCCGTATATCGTGTAAACTTCAAATTAAAAAAAACATAATGTTATAATGTATATAAGAAAGCAAATGTGGTTTAACGCCACCTTCAGGCAATATAGTAGCTATATAAATGGGAGTAATTTGCACCATGTCTTGTTTCGAGTGTATGACGAGCTGGTGTTCTAACAAGTAAGCTACCCAACTGCACCCAATCATACATATACCACCTGATATAACATCTGAAATCATGTTTCATATAAATACTATCAGACTTTCTAAAAACGTATACTCACTCTTTGCACAAGAACGTCTTGAAGAATTGCCTGAAACTGAGGGAATATTCATGTTATAATGCATTTAACGCCTCCTTTATAAAGACTCCATCTGACGAGTCCTTGTTTTTATCACTTAATGCAGAGCGCAGAGAAACAACAAGTACCATCTTTTGGTATGACCTGGCCATGGATCGAGCAACCGACTTTAAACTCTCGGGGAAGACGCTCTATTCACTAGACCACGGAGGAGGTGTGGTAACTAACTGTACATCATTCGTAGAATGTGAAAAATAGAGAAGTTGTTCTGACTAATTTGGATCAAACATAATTTTCATTTCGCCAAGTCCAATGGAACTTTTTTCATATTTGGAATTTGGAAGAAAAAATCCATTTAACGTTTTCAACAAATCAGATTGCATCACAGATTTCCATTCGTTTACCAACATATGAAAGTTTAACCGACCCAAGAAAGCATACTTTAATGAAATAAATACAAACTATTGAATTGTTGGAAGACATCTGGGCACACTTTATTGCTAATTGTGAATACAATATACAGATTTCCATTCATTTACCAACATATGAAAGTTTAACCGACCCAAGAAAGCATACTTTAATGAAATAAATACAAATTATTGAATTGTTTGAAGACATCTAGGCACACTTTATTGCTGGTTATAAATACAATATAAGGCAAATGAAAATACCCAAATGAAATGCACATAATGGTCAACTCCCTAAAGTAAAGCCCACATTCCACCATGTGGGTGGTTAACAGTACCGGTAACACATGAGAGGAATAACAGAGAGGGGCACCATCATCGACCAATCAGCCAAACATGATAAGACTTTCATCATCTTACTCATGAAGAAACATTAGGATTTCTATGCAATCTTTGTCTTGTTTCAGTTATTAGTCATAGACTAAGTGTGACATAGTGATGCTGATCCCGGCAGCCCTGAAAGAAGAAAAAAACACAAACCACAGAAATATGCTGGAGTGACAAAAAAACAAACAATCCCAAATATGCTGACAAAGCATTTTAGCTAATGGTTTAAAAATGAGGGACCTTCCCTTTAACATATGTACCATGCAAATGGTTATGTCCACCTCAGAAAAATGTATCTCATCTTCACGATAAAGCACAGTCACGTGCCACAATTTCATGTTTCACAACACTACCCCAAAGAAGATACACTTCAACAGATCACACTGATTAATTCCTTTCCGCTTCCTGTCCATCGCTTCCCCAGAATCAGCCCCTTTCCGTGCCCACCTTGGTAAAATCTCAGGCCGCACGATTATAGTATGAGGCAATAGCTTATTCAGTTACTTTAGGTCTATGACGAAGATGTCTGACTTGTTCTTGACAACATAACCAAGTCATTTGAGCCTTAGTGTATTAACAACATTGTTGGCGGTTCTAGGACTTTCATCTTCTGCCAAAGATTTAGTTGTATCAGAGGTGATGCACATCAAGTTGCCGCCCCAATCCGTAAGGAATGTGACGTGTACGCATCAGAGCTTAGATCAATGAAGCTTCTTCAGGAGTGCTGTAAACTGGCTATCTGTTGACACATGAACCATCTGCATGAAAGAATGATTTAGATATTTTGGTTACTTTGCTTCTGTCAGTTAAATACTCCAACATGGACTTGATGGGACCCACCCGCCCGTCCTGTTGCGAGTTGATGATCAACGTACAGGATAGACAGTTCTGATCCATTTTGGAATGCCTGACACTTACTGTAAGCTGCTTCCCATGCAGCATTATGTCATGCGCCAGAAGTCCCATGCCCCGGTTATGCCCACCAACCTGTTCACTAATCCACATAAATGCAAAAATATGCTTTTAAACAAATTAGGTTGAAGAGAAAATTAATGGTAGTACTTGCTTGCTGAGAATAGCTGGTGTCTATATTATGATTACTATTTATCATGCCAGCCATAACATTATCCAAGATGAAGTTATCTGTAGCGTTGCTGACAGACATAAGATGCTGGGCGACCGATGAAGAGCTCTTCCCTTTAAAGCCATACACCCTATGTGCTGAAACAATTGCTGTTGACTGGCCAGTAGGGATTCAGCTGAAATTCCTCTTGCAATGCCCCAAGTGCTTTTAATGCCTTGGGGTAAGCTTTCCTGGTGTTGAAAGACAAAGAATCTAGTAACCTATGAGCTTCATCTTCCATATCCTCGAGTGGTGTGGAATCAGAGACGGGCCGTTTTCGGCGTCTGGTGTCAATTCCTGGAACATCTGAAATTATGATGTGGATTAGCTGTCTGCATTCATATACCCTGGACTATGCGAGCCCTAACTAAGCAGGTTTATTTTCAGGCACTGCATGATGAATAGTCTTACCAACACACTTGAAAGTAAGCCTGTTGAGCACAGTGACCATTGCCTGGTTATCGGATTTAAATATAACTTTCTTGTTCTTCAGAAATTTACACCATATAAAAAACTGACACCATAACTGGAAAGAATTCCAAAAATGTGAAGTCCGTTGTGTAACCAGCCTCGTGCCATTCCGACGTCCATTACCATTTCAGTAAAATGTAACATTTTTCCACATTTGTATACTTATCCTGCATAACCACACCCTACACACATTTGCAGCTGCTTTTTAAACAGAAAGACTGAGCTGTGAGAGCTCCAGCTGCAGAAGAAGTTGTTCCAATCAGTGGTGTAGCATCACCTTTACACAGCTGGCTCGTGACCTGGAAATGGTGACCTCACATAAGAGCACATTACTGCTTAGAACGTTACATCTGAAGATTTTGTGGGGAGCTAGTACTGTAACGGAAGGGCATTTTGACCAAATAATGCAGGAATAGGTATTCAAATGTAAACAATATTTAGATTTCACTATTTCATTTAACTTGTCCTTCATTACACCTTAATGCATCTTTATCAGACGGTACGGCAGGTGGGCATACCTTCAGATGTACTGGGCAACAACCAAGAGTTCAAATCTGTGGACGACCTCCACGTCCTCTAAGGCTACGTCTCTCCGGTAGTGGCTGTGCTGTGGAGAGCCATGATCGAGGCAATCGCTCTGATCTCGTGAGGGATATTGGCCCTGGGGCATCCAAACCAGCAGTCTCGAAAGCCTGCAGAATGATTTAAGATCGGTCTGGCTTCCCCGGGAGTTGATTCTTAGCAATGAAATTACATCACAGCCCAAGATGAACGCCACAAGAAAAAATACCCATATATACAAAATATACAATTTTGTATATTTGGTATTTCCAAAATATACAATTTTGTATAGTTGGTATTTCCAAAACTATACAATTTTGTATATATGGTTAGATTTTACCTCTGCTTCATTGAATTTCTTCACCTCTTATAGAAGGTTTCACATAATATGTGGTTGCAAAGTTTACTAATGATACCGAACAGTATTATTAATGCATGTGACAACAATGCTTTAATACTATTTTCATTATGACAACTATATGATGTTATGAAATAATTTGTATTTCGTTATGTTTTACATAAGAAATAGAAGATCTGTACAGATCTTAATAACAGTTTGATCAATATAAAATGCGTACGACACCTTTAGTCAGAATTAGTCAAGGATGGTTAGTTAAGAAATAAGAAATAGTTACCTGTTTACCTTTCATTAAAGTGGAACAGACCAAGTGGCCAGAAAGCAGACATTTTGAGAATTTACAGGTTAAGTTATGCACTTTTAATCAAATCATACACCAGAAGTAAAATATTTTTACGGAATATATTTATTTCTTATTAACTTTAATGTGGAACATTGACTCATACAGTGGGCGGAAAAGTTATCATAAGAAATTATATTTTTTTCATTATCAGAAAGACACTATTTATACAACATAAACTGAAACGAGTGCTATCACACATTTTGATGTATTTCATTAGATCATTGCAAAGGACACTATTCCTCAAAGTTGTTGTTCTTGCTTTGTTTTAAGTGTTTAAGTGTGATCGTCTTCTGTCTGGGCCACTTTGGCTGACCTGTCTCCTGTGGGACTCGTGTGTGAGTAGGGTACACATCTATTGCGAGGTTTAGCATTCATAAAAATTATGTTTGTGATGATCCCATTATTATATATAAATATATATATATTCGCATTTTTTTTATCTTTAGCTGCTCTGGGTACATATGTTAGAGTAGCTATCTCTACGAAATGTAGGGAAATTTTGTTTGTTTGGCCTTCGCTATTACTTATCTACGACAAAGCGGATATAACTGCATTTCTTGTTTAAACCGAGCAAAGTATGGTCTTGACGCTCCAGGGAATTGATTCAGGTTGCAAAATATAGGCGTACCTTGTCATTGCGATCTTAGAGAATTCCTCAACGTAATATAATACTGTACTTATAGTGGGTGAGATTGTACTCAGGTTATGGAGCAGTTTAATCTGTGTAACAATATATTTAATGAAAATGATGCAAAACAACCTCAACGATTTGTTTTTATTAATTTTCTTAATTTCCTATGTTCTATATCACTGAACAAACTACTCTGTGCTAACAACACACCCACAACCCGACACAGATCAAACGCCACTTACACAATTATAATCTGGTTAATCTGTATCACTTAACGAGTTTGAATAGCTTACTCTGCCCACAGTCGTGAGCAGCACGGTAGTTAGTAGTTTAATTAGACCAGGCGAATACACTGGTCACACTTGACTGGTCTGTCTGATGATTCGGTCACCTGCCAAATGGGATGTCTGACAATTGGATGTGAACCTTACAGAGGAAGTTATTTTATGAACGCGTCACGTGTTACAAAAGAGATGACCATTATCTAAGTAAAATACTTCTAAGATCATAAAGGACATAACATTGAATAAAGTGAAATTCATTTTCGACAAACTTTTATGAACAAATTTAAAACAGTGTGGGCAGATTCTATTTTCTAAAAGGGTTGGGGGGTTGTAAATCGTCCTGTTTCGATCCAGATCTAAAACTAGCTAAAATGCGACGGTGATCCCTGTTTTTAAAACAGAAGGAGCAACGTTACGATCATGAAAGTTCTTAATGTATTGCCCTTAACATTATGTTTATCGTTCCAAAGCTCTGTTCTCCAGCTCAGTTCATCTTTGTTTATATCACTGAACAAACTACTCTGTGCTAACAACACACCCACATTCCTGTATTTAAAACATAAGGAGCAACAACGTTACGATCATGAAAGTTCTTAATGTATTGCCCTTAACATTATGTTTATCGTTCCAAAGCTCTGTTCTCCAGCTCAGTTCATCTTTGATAATGAGAACGTTCTTAATATGGGCAATTTTCTTCTTTCGGGACATTGGAGCAGTTAAAACATCATAAATATTAAGATTACAGGCAATTTTAACAACTATAGAACTCCATGAACTTTTACATAGTAACCATTTTCTCCATCAAAGCGTTACAAGTGCTGTTATTAAATCTTGGAATAGTCTAAAAACATTAGCATGTAATGTAACAAACGGGGAGGAGAGACCCATGTCTCCATTAGTGGCTATACTGGAGGTACCGTTACTAACACCAAGAAATAATTTACAGGCTCTGTTTTGGATTAGATTATCGTTTTATCCTCATATACCAGAGCCATAGAACATTACCGGCTCCACAAGACTTTCATACAGTTTTATAAAAACACCATAAGACATACACCCAACAGAATAAGACAAAGCATGGCTGGCAGAATTGTACAACTCTTTCACAGTTTCACATATCTAGATGCTCGTCAACCCGTAGTCCCAGATAACGATATGATTCTACATAGACCAGTGTTTGCCCAGCGTAGAGGAATCTGGTTAATCTGTATCACTTAACGAGTTTGAATAGCTTATTCTGCCCACAGTCGAGAGCAGCACAGTAATTATTAGTTTAGACCAGGCGAATACACTGGTCACACTTGATTGGTCTGTCTGATGATTCGGTCACCTGCCAAATGAGACCAACGTAGCCATTACACCTTTTAACAAGATGGAAAACATCTTTGCTGTTAGTGATTACATATAAAGAAATCTAACCAATTCACAGGCTTTACGTTGTAGAACAGAATGCTATGCCAAGTCATTCCTACCTGATACCATTAATAATTGGAATAGTCACCGGAAAAAGAGGATTATTAAACTTGGAGAATGTTATACATGTATTCAGTTAAGCCATGATACCAGATTTTGTCACTTTAAACTTCCATCGGCTTAAAAAACACATCTCAGATAACACATCATGCATGCTCTTGTGGCTGTCACAATGGTACACTGCATCAATTTTTTCACATGCCCCAACTACAATATATTAAGAAACGATTCTATTCTAAAGGGTAAGTGAGTTTCTAATCAGTGGTTTATTGGAAACAATTTGAACAGTGCCTAATTTAGCTATTTTGAACTCGGCCATGTACATCCGACGTTCGGGTGGATTTGCACATATATAATAACTAGTAGTAAGAATTAATACATACTTTGAGACACGTATTAAGTATTAAACAGTTAAATAGCTTTTCTTAGGAAACCCCTCTCCATCAACCGCACTGTTGACCTATCTTTTTTGTTCTGTTTTGATGTATTGATGTATTATTTAATACAATATGTATATCTCCCCTCATCCCAATGTTAATAAAAGGAAGCTTGGTGGGTACTTTTGGGATATAAGAAATGAATACAGACTGCCATACTGTCTGAATGTCTTAACAATCACCGGGTGTGACCACGTAGACAGGATATCATTCGGATTTCTCATAATTACTCCATGAGCATGCTGGGTATTGTAGCTTGGGGATATTAAATGCAAGTTTGTTATCAGAGGAGATTGATAGTGAACTTTTAGTACCAGTTAGATATCTATATGACTTCTTTCTGTTTGACAAAGGATTAAGGGTATATGTGTGGGTAATCCATTCACGCTGATGAAAGCAAGTCACTCTTCTAGTTCATGTAATCTACGTCAAATAAGATCAGAACACATTATTACAACATACTCAGGATACCAATAACAACGAAATGTACAAATTAACAAACATGATCAATATTATTATTACATGTTAATGCAATGTATGTAAATATAGCTATATAAACATATGTTTAATTTTTCAGCTTGTGTGAAGTCGTCCATAAATACGAGAAAACGTATATTTTCCCAAAATTATATTACCCTCAAAAGGGCAATTATATTCATGTTACATTTTTTCAGTCTTTTTTTTAATTCGAATTACGTAACATTTATGTTACTTTGATTTTATTAGACCCATGTTGTTGTTACAGACCCAGGGATTGACTAGGTTCATTACATGTCATAAAAGTGCTGGGACATGTGGTGGCAATACATTCTCTAATTAACACCTGTCACAAAGGGACGGGCAATTTGGGTTTGTCCTCAGGGAATGTGTTATGCAATTTGTGTATTCACGAAATAACATTCAACAAATTATGTACATGGTCCTGTGATGTAGGATTGATGCATTCGTACTTCTTATTAATAAATTGATTGCATTTTTTTTCTTAACCGTGTGCGAAATACGCATAATGTCGGAAAGCGCAAGTTAAATACTGACTTCATCCCAAAATAAATCACAAACCCTCTCATAATTTGTATATTATTCTATATTTTAATTATGTAAATCACGTTCCTGTCACCTTTAATTATTTTCCCAAAGATCAAAGATTAAAGCAGTTATCAAGATTTATTTTCCATATCTTTAGAAATACTTATCTTTACATTGAAACTGCCATCATGATGTATTATTATTATTAGTAGTAGTAGTAGTAGTACTAGTAGTAGTAGTACGAGTAGTAGTAGTACGAGTAGTAGTAGTAGTAGTAGTATTGATGTACAAATGGTTTGCACCCAACCATGCGCGTGCCAAATTATACAGCGTCAAGCTTTTAGAGCGCCAACTAAGTTTTCCAAAGTAGAAATTAAGCCAAATGAATATATATCAAGTTTCCTTTTGCTAGAACATATGCATGCTGTTGTGTTTTTTCAAGGTAATCTTCGTTCTCTCATTGATAACAATATTAAAAGAACAAGTATTATAAAATATAATACGGGAATATATTACACACGTTATTTACGCATCCGGTTGCTCATAATACAATGCTAGTAAACAATATTTATGTTTCAGGGAGTGAATACCAATTAGACCAAGCCAGCTCAACATCTCATTCACTTATAAAAGACAACTTCATCATAAACATAGTCATCATCGGAGTATTAACAGTTTTTATGTGTGACGCTACATTCCCCGTTATAGTGCAAGTATCCATGATAGAAAACGTATGATGTCTGGAAACGTAAGATCCGACGATTGTGTTATGAATAATAATAACGGCATGTTTGATGCTGAACACTCTGAACGAAAACAGGACAATCCGCCATTGTAGTCCGGCAACACAATATTTTCGTAGTATTTTAAAAAATAACCTTTGATAATATTTTTAGATGATTTTTGCAAGGACTACCGTTTTACAAAACGCGATTTTCCGCGTTTCCGCCGAGATTTCACATTATAACAATGTATATCTACAATGAAACCGACAGCTCAGAACAAACCAAATTCAACACTTTTAAGTAGTGATAAAATAGTTTTCATCCTCTGTGCAATCCATTCTGTTGGCATATGTGCACGAGAGCATGTTACAAAACACATCGCGGCCTCCCCGTAAAACGAATCCAAGCTCAAACACTTTCAATACAGAAGTTACCGCCAATGCAATCGCCCCCGACAGCTAATCCTCTCTGTGCATTTGACCATAAAGTCTACTCACATACCAAGCACCGCGCCAGGAAAAGTACCAGACGCCTCAACCGCCCACCCGTCAATATCATTGCAAGGACAGTATGTACTCCCGCTAACAGTGTGGAGTACTAATTAAACATTCCAGTAATGTTACCCGCCACTATATCAGTTTTTTGTAACTTGCTGATACTATTTTGCACATACAAAACAGATATAGAGCAATACATAGCAATTATCATCCTTTACCAACATATACAAAGAAACACAGTGCTCAACTTAAAACACTTCAATTTGCACATATATAATATTTATACACAAATACATAATAATTATCTCCCTTTACCAATATATACAAAGAAAACAAATTTGGATACACCATATATACAAATTTGTATATTTTTGTATATGTCGTATATACAAACTTGTATATTTTTGTATATATCATCATTCCAATCTTGTATATCCTTTGGAAATATCATCTTTCCAAAGGATATACAAGCTTGTATATATGGATTTTTTTTGCAGTGCGCCACTCTGCGCCCTGCTCTCATATTAGAAACGAATGTGGTCAAATGCATGTAGTTCGTTCACCCAGTAGCCAGAGCCAAGAGGAAGACTAACTTCTTGGTGAGGCCCTTTGCAGATATAGCAGGCGCGATCAAAGACAGAGTGAGCCTCTTGGGTGCCCAGATCTTCTGCACCACCTTAAGAAGAAGCACTTAGTGATGCTAAATACCTCCACCTCCAAGGGGAGACATAAGTTGAGATCTGGTACTTCTGCCAAGATGCGAAGAGGTCAATGCTGGGATAACCTAGGTGCTAACATAGGAGTAGAAACACCTTGGGAAGGAGCTGCTCTTCCTGACCTAGATAGCGCGTCTGCAGAACATTCTTACATCCTGGAATGTGCTGGACCAATAAGCGTAGACCCAGCAAATCTACCAGATGGAATGACCAGATCTTCAGTCGAAGGAGTGAGTGAGAGTGTGTCGTCCCCTGTTAGCATATACAGCAAACCACTGAAATAATGTTGTTGGTCGAAAAAGCAAGTTGAGTGTACCGGAGGAGCTCCTGCCAGTGTGATATCGACAACACGAGCACTTCCAAATTGAGGTTGTTGATGTGCCAGGTGTGCTGTGCGCCGGACCACAGCCCTGTAAAGCAGCATTTACGAACAGGAGACATCACCTAAAGTGAGAAGGTATAGCAACAATTAGGTAATGGTCCTGACGGTGTATGTAAGTGCCGTGAACTGTTGTGTCGGACCCTGGTGTAGGTGACCTCTGTCCGTCAAACCCTGGTCTGAAGTGAGCAATCTCATGAGCACTTGTCACTGATCACTGACAAAGTGTAAGGGAAGAATTTAGCAGATTTAGATTAGGCTGTCTACGAGACTGAAAAGCTGAAAAGTCAATTTAAAGATGGTTACTGATCATGTCAGGCCTTGACGATGCGTGTAGAGTTGTGTCTATCTGCCAACGAATGCCAGACCCCATGAAGACTAAAAATATGTGCTCCCCTACCTAACGAGGCATCATCGTAACAGTCGGGGGAAATCAAGGTTGTATCCAGTGGACAAAGCTGAATATAAACCTATAACTTTGGTCTGAAAGATCTTAATGTAAGAAGTAAGGTGATCATTTCCATTCTCATATAAACGCTCCCGTTGTTATATCAAGGTGATGATGATAGGAGGTGCCTCATTACACCCCATGTGCAATCTTGACACAGAGGGTGAGGATCCCAATCTCATTAAAATCAGATCTGAGTTCTCGCTATCGCTCAACAAAGATCTGATGACATCCCATTACGCGTCACGTCTGAGACACCTTTCATCCGACCAATCAAAGCGTTGCTTACGCAATCATGAAAGTTACACAAGAATGTGTTTTCTTATCATGCAACCTCGTAAAACGTTAACACAGGGTATTCCTAACAACAGATACGGCCCGTACGACTAAGGAGGCGTTGCACAGTATGTGGGAAGCACTGCCAGACAATCGCAACCATATATTAGTCATTCCAGAATGTTCGTTTGTTCAGTTTTCACAATTTTAATCGAGGACTGTCAAACTATTTTTCAAGCATAGTCAGAAATGAAACTCGCCAGGTTGAAACGAGTGCCGTAAAGCTCGAACATCCTGCTTTCTAATTGGCTGATGTCCACTTCTTGTTAGTCGTTTCAGAGAGCGGTCAAAGTTCCTGAAAGGTGACCCGTAATGTGATGTCCTCAGATCTTTGTTTTGCGGCAGCGAGAACTTTGATCTGATCGTTAAATGAGAATGGTGAGGATCCCTGCCGAACTTAGTTCTGTGACAAAAAATACGAGGCTTAAATCTGTTATTTAAGCAAAGTCATCTTAACAAACGTGCAATCACAACACGGCACGAAAGGTAATTTGTAACTAAAAAATTCATTCGTTTATAGGAGGGTGTAAAAGAACACTTAAAGCGTACACATAGATATAGGTAATAAAGTAGAATAAATAACAAATAAAAAAGAAAAGAATTCACAACTCATTACATGAGTGTGTTGCCACATGGCGAGTTAAAAAAAGTGGAACTGAACAATAATACACCATGACAAAAAAAACAAGCGGGAATTTAATACAAATTACATATATAGATAAGACCAAAAAGGCACAAACGATAAACACCAACACAATAGCACAATAGCAAGTGGAAACGAAGTTTGAATAGGAAGCAAAGTATGCTGGAAAACTTCAGAGGCGTTATTTCTCAACAACACATCTATCCCTGTTGATTGACAAATCAGTTATGTGCTCTTATGTGACGTAACTACTTCCAGACCACATGACAGGTGTGTGACGGTATTGCTACATCACTGGTTGGAACAACTTCTTCTGCAGCTGTGAAAAAACAGCAGTAAATGCATTAGGAGCAATGGAGGATCAGCTAAAACATTGACCATTTACCTACCCCATACAATCTGAAACTTCCAGCCTCTCCTGTACTGTCAGTGTATATTTTTAAAATGTCTCTTCCTTGCCTCATCCTGTTCAAAAACATGGTCACACCATTGTGCTCGTGTAAGAGATGCAGCCTGCTCTCATATCTTCTTTCACTCCTCCAGTCAGACGTATCCTGTTATGGGGTAATCTGCAGACCAATTTCCAAGCAGTTCGCAATTCACTGGACATGTCCGACTCCTGACGATATCTATATAATTTTGTGGATAGCGCTCTAGATAAACCGTGGCAAATATGTAGTGTAGTTCATTCCTCAATATTCTCTGGTTTGGTATGCTCTTTCCCATCAATTGCATTCCCTTTTTGTCGCAAATACCTAGAAAACCAAATGTGTCTGGCTCATTTGTAACACCACTCTACAAACTGGATAACTGTCTCTTGTAAATTTTGTCTCTGATTAAAGTACCTAAATTATCAGCTGCCAGCACTACTTCGTCAGAAGTGCTGATGTTTAGCAATTCTGCATATTCAGATATTCCTCCTGCATAAGGATAAACATTTGTTTCAAAATCGATACCTAGGTTAATACTGTTCTCACCTGAGGGAATCCAGCCTGTCATGCTTGACTCTACTCGTTTCTCCTGAACTTCCAGCCGAAATGGTCGTGTCATGACCGGGCTGTGGAGCACAGTTTCCCGCCACTGCTGATGACAACTGTCGTTTCCTTCGCGGTTTCCTGGTCTTCACCATTTTCTGCGAACGAATTCTCTTTGGAGCCATCAGCGTCAACGTCCGAAACGAATCGTATGTGTAGCGTCCATATTCCTCCTCACCTAACTTAAAGCTACTGCGCACCAGGTACCAGTTTCAACTGAAAAGAACGCCGTTCTTCCTCGCCTGCCTTATACAGCTTTATGCAATACATGATGCACCAAGCAATAATTTACATGACGCGCTATTGCAATACTTAACATGAGTAATCTCCCTTTGATCACGAATTGATATGTTAATGTTGTTAAATTATTTTATCTGCAGATGCTCTTTGATAAAATGTATTATCAATACCTTGTAACTTACAATACGTCAGTTTGATATCATACATATGTACCAACAGAAAGTAAACTGCTTCTAGACCTTCAATTAATAATTAATGATTATACATGCATGAGTAAATAATGACAACATCAAACATGTCATGCTTACCTACTTTTGGTACACATTGATGTAGATATTAACAATTTAATAAAGTCATAAATGACGAGATGGAGACAGAGAAAATAGAAAGCCAACTGACGATTAGAACATTATGATAACATACACATTAATATCATTACTTTATCAAGGGGTGAATATGCATGGGTACTTACAACGTGCTCGCCTCTTGCTGTAATAAGAAGAAGTTATAAAAGTTAATAGTATTCACGTTTCTGTGTTTGTACCAGAACTGCCTTTCATAAAGCTCTATCAAATATGGACTGACAAGGGTGAAGCTTTATTACATCTCAACCAACCCTTAATTGTTAATAAGTCTGAACCGATTTCAGTAGACAAGCCAGGTTTGCATGCAAACACAGATCCTTTTCATTAACCAACGGATTCATGATCAATCAGTCGGGTTCAGGAGTCACACGTGACAATTTCATATGTCTAGTGCCCTTGTGATATTTATGAGGTGTATATCATTTTAAAAAGTATATACGTTGCCAAAAACACATTTAAGTTTGTTTGGCCGCATGTATTGGAGATAACTTGGACTGTGTGTATGCTGTGAGCTATAAAGATATTCTTTAAGATTACTTGGGTCAGGTGTAGACGTCTTTTGTTGTGACTGAATGGGTATTTAAAAAGACTGTCACCTAATGGTAGGACAGTCACTGTGAAATTTTAACCATGGTTGGATAGTTTTGGTTTTGGTGTGGCTTCCCAATCTCGTGGCGTAAATTGCATTTTATTTAAATATTGTTAATGATTTTATTCTTGTAATCACAACATTAAACCATGTTTGTCTTTTCTCAACAGATTAATCGTCATTGGAATGGTGTGCCAACATGATCGATGGAACCATAGTGTAATATGTGTATCAGATAGTAACAATCGATTTACTTTGACAACAGTGGAGAAATAAGATTGAAATGATGATAATCAATTTTCACAAAGTTTGAAGAACTTGTATCTCTCAGTGAAGTGGAAATAAATAACAAAATAAGGGTACAGATAGAATTGTACAATTCTCCTGTATGTCACACTAAAAGGGTTTCTAGTTGAGTTACGTTATAACAACACGGAAGCAACCTCCATGGTGGGATGAAGACTCAGAGACTATTATACAAAGATAATATGCAGCTATAATATAAGAGCTCACCGAGACTTTGGAGTCGATATTAAAAACTTCAGAGTTCTACGAAGATTGTTTGAGACGTTATCTACCAAACGAGAAGATTATTAAAAGAAAGAAAGGATTAAACTGGTTATTGCAAGGAACTACCTCAAGTTATTTTGGAAAAGTATGAATACACGATGCCATTAAGGAAGTGGTTAAATGTAACAAATGTTATATTTGGGATAACACTTTCTAAGTAAAGTACAGATTCTAGTATTCAGGATTCGATCACACTCTGCCAGAGTGAGGCACCTTATCGCCAGCACACAAATTCAGCGATCTAACCCACCCAGCCTTGAAGCCTGCAACAAAATTAAAGTCTGAAAACTGATAGTCTAGATCACGTACTTTGTGTACCCCTCTGACAAGTGTAAATTTACACGGCTTCCATGGCTGAAAGACATGAATACACGATGCCATTTGAAAACAAAAAGTTCACACTGTAGTTTTCCTGAGGAGTGGGAGAAAAGCATAATCTGTCCCATATTTAAGGGAGGTAATAAGCATGAACCAGATAATTCCAGGGAAATACATGTATCTCTTATTGACACTTTATGTAAGGTATTGACTTCCATACCAGACAGACGCCTCCAGTCCTGGTGTAACAATAACAATATCTTAAGTGAAACAGAAGCAGGTTTAGACAAGGATATTCCCCAATAGACCGAATATTTACAAATATATCTTCAAACAACTCTCCAGAAATACATCTCAAAAGCTTCACATTGCATGTGTATACAGTTTAAAGTTGTGGAGTACAATCAGTCAAATGTGATGGATACATTACCGTCAAACTGATTTACTGATTATTGAGTTTAGAGGTATAGTGAGTGAGTGAGTATGGTTTTGCGTCGCTTTTAGAAATATTCCAGCAATATCACGGCGGGGGACACCAGAAGTTGGCTTCACACATTGTACCCATGTCGGGAATCGAACCCGGATCTTCGGCATGCCGAGCGAAGTTGAGAGGTATAAGTTCTGTGCAAAGCATATTAGACTATTTCGAGGTATTCAGACGGAACTCTTGAACGATTGTGATGAAACTCAATGTAAAGATTACAACAATATTTACATTAAAATAACGAGTTTCGGGTTTCAGGTAACTACACTGTGCTTCATTCAGTCGTGAACAATAGTTTCATTTTAAATCCCCCCAAAATAAGTCTCGATCTACAATTGAGAGTATCTTAATTAATTGTACACAGAAAAATAAATCCATTTGGCACTTACCTCTAAGACGTCGAAGATATGCCATGATGACACAACCACCTGCTTGTTACAAGGAGGCAGCACGAGAGACAGCACAGTGAGTCTTTCTAACAGCACATTAACCTGCAAATTGAAGCAGTGTTGAAGTTAACTGGTCCTTTACACCTGTATGGATTCTAAAAATGGATTTCCAAAATGCAGTATCTGAGCTTGGTGTTACTTATCCTACACCATAAGGTCTTCGTGTAACCTTTCTCGTTTCTATTGCCAGCATCAGTTTGATCACATTCTTTATTAGCAGAAACAGTACTGCTTTATGTTATTTTCTGAATTTGACAGTCTCCGTTGCTAATGTTTTGTTGTCTTCAATGCAAACGTTTTCAGAAGGGCAAAGGTAAAGATAACGAATAAAAAAATGACATAAAATTACCAATGATTTTTAAAATTAGATTTTGTTGACACATTTTTGGATGGATTCCCGCGTTGTTCCAGCAATGTCACGGCGGGGGACACCAGAATTCGGCTTTACACATTGTACCCATGTCGGGAATCGAATCCGGGTCTTCAGCGTGACGAGCGAACGCTTTAACCACTCTGCTACCCGACCGCCCCCATATAACTGGAACACAAACAAAACAAAATTATGTTATTTCCAGTTAATCGTCTTAACTGTCATGACGTATATTATACCATTCCCAATCTTGAGTGAATTATTGATTGTAATCTAGATCTATTTAGGAATACAACAAATAGAGTATATCATTTATTTAATTTAAAAATAGTTACACATTGAAATACATTTGTACTTGAACAGATAAATATAGAGTTCTATTAGCTATGTAATATTATTGAGTAACATTATAACACAGATAGTCTCGTTTCTAAGATTGCCTCCCCCACTTCCATATATGTCCCTTCCAAAATACAATAAGTACATTTGTTTGCTCCTAAAATTTTATAATTATTTCCTAATCTGTGAGAAACAATGTCATTAATTTACCATATTTATTCTTATTATCGTATGTGTTTGTGATGGGGACCACCGGTGGGGTAGGATACGTCCACCTTTTGGCGACCACCTGGTATCCTGTCTAGATCTATTTGATAGTTATTCATAAATTGCGTCAATCACTGGATTGACTGGTCCAGACTCGATTATTTACAGACCGCCGACATATAGCTGGAATATTGCAGAGTGCGGCGTTAAACAACAAACAAACAAACACCGTTATTCATAAAGAAAAGCTTTTGATGTTTGGGTAGCAATTGCTCATGATTCTGGAAACAGGTTGGCTGATTCAAATAGGTATCTGATTGTGATATCTGCTGAATTGCAGTAGTTGATGGTGATGTTACTCTCATGGTCCCTGTAAGAAGTAGTATTTGTGTATTTATCAGGGCTTGTGTCATCAAATGTTGATGATTGTTTTAATCACATTTGAACGACTCTGCTTTTATTGTGGAACGTTCCATAAAGCAGAAAGCAAGAGATTTAGGTTAGTGACTGAAAAAATATAACTTAGAAGTGAATACACTTAATAGTTGCATGGTATTGCACCCCATCATAACTGTATGGTGCGTTTAGAATCTTTTATTACAAAAAAAATACTGTATTAATCTTTTTTAAATCTAGAGAAGGCATATGATACACTGTGGAAACATGGTATTTTAAAAGATTTGAATGAATTTGGATTGAGGGGCTTCTAGAACCTCAATTTATATCTCCATTTTTAAACAACAGACAATTTCAAGTATGAGTGGGCTCTACCCTGTCTGACCATTTTGATCAAGATCAGGGCGTCCCTCAAGGCAGCATACTATCAGTCACATCTTTCAGCATCAAAATTAAGAGTCTCACTAAAGTATTAAACAATAGCGTTGATGGTTCACTTTTTGTGGTCGATTTCAACATTTCTTGCTGTGGTAAGAATATGAATTCAATAGAAAGACAGCTTCAGTGCCATCTTGGTTTTACTGCAGCGGGAACAAACTTGTGTGTTGCCTAATAATTTTGCTCCATATCCCAACTGTTGACATTTAAAACATCAGAGTGGATTGGGGATGTAATCATATACTCCGATGTTGGAATATCCGGCTTTGCTAGAAGAAGGGAGCTTTGTGAGTGATAACGAAAACGGATAGATGTCGTTATTTTATGAATGCATCACATCACTATCTTTCCTAGAGAATCTTTTGACAGCAGTGACACCTTGATTGTTCAGCTCGGCAGCAATTTCCACTTCTGACATATCTGAAAACCATTTTGCGTAGTCGCAAACAATACCTCTACAAGAATTCAGAGTCTTGTGAACTGAGACAACAATCTCAGTATCAGCGAAATGATGTGCCTCGAGCAGAGTTATAGATTGTTGTCTCCGTGCACATTCTCCAAGCGGCAAACTGGACCGGAGATGAGTAGCACATTTTCTCATTTCCACATATTCCTTCAATAGATTTTGAAATTACAATGGGGCTGATTTTGAGGGGTTCACCATCAACACCTTCTTCAACAACCTTAAAAAGTGGCAAAGAATCCGTATGGGGTACAGAATCCTCATCTGAAGATAATGCAGGATCTCAATCAATATGCCTTCATTAACTTTTAAGCGAGAACCAGACGAGTGTGGGGTAAACGAGTCTGATAGGCATTACTTAGAAGTTGACGAATGGCAAGTGTTATGAGTGACGTTGTATATTTGTGTGGTTCACAAGGGGTCTAGTTTTGGTGGACGGCGTCATGCTTGATTGAGTTAAGCAAGCTGCCTGACGGGGAGAAACGTGCTTGTGGGGTGATTAGAGTTTGAGTTGGCTTGGTAACTGATTGGTGTTGGCCGATCAACCTTTTGTTGTGTGCTGAAGTAGATAGCTTACTTGGAAATTTGTTTACGATATGAGGGCAAGTGATCGAACAGAAAGGGGGAAGGAAAAATAATTGGAGAGGGAGAAATATGGTTTAACTGAACGAGGGCAGTTCAGCCCAGCGTTATGTCCAGAGACAAAGTTACAAGGTCATGTCGACGCTTCAAAGGAGGAAACTGTTGTTATCCAGTTATCCTGTGAACAGTGATATATAAGTTTGGAACAATGTGAAATGGAATTCATTGGGAATGTGATGTCAAGAAATCTGAGGTGACTATTATCTATATTGCACATTTGCCATATTGCCTTGCCTAAATAGATGTGTATGGGAGCGTTGCCCAGTAACTGAAAATTGTTATATGCCTATCTTTGTTCTAATTATTAAATTTAGCTTTAAACTTCAGAGATTGTTGTGTGATTCTTGTAATTGTTATTTGTGGTATTAGCGGGAACCCCTGCCGTTCATACCACACGTAACAAATGGGGGCTCGTCGATTTATGAACCTTTTTAAATCATAAGGGGTTAAATTGTAAGTGGGAAGCATATTTGTATTATTTACTCCCCTCCTATAATCATTCTAAAAGAAAAGTCCTGAAGATCACAACAATCTTGTTTTTTTATATGTCACACATGTATGTGCCACACGTAACGCAAGGTAGACACAATTTTATGGATAACAACTTCTTTAATACTGTAAAAAGCTAAGTTTCGGTGTAGATCCTTATACCATTATCAAGCAAGACTGGTAAAAGGCAACGGTATAAGGATCTACACTGAAACGTTAAAATAGTGTCTACCGAGTGTGGGTTTTTTCGACAGCCTTCTCCGCACCCACCATGGAGTGTCAACAAGGACGGTGATGTAGTGGAAGCCAACTACAAACACCAGGGCTACAAAGGTGTTATACTCAAGCAAAAAGGACATAGGTAGCTAGTATTGTGAAACAGGGTAACAGTCAGACCGGTTCCGCCCTAGACAGTTATCTGATGACAAATAGAACCCGGAGGTCAGTAATGCCAGATTGGCCCATGAGCCACCGCTTTCTGGTATAGGACTCGAGGCAGATTATAATGTAATCTAAATGTGATGTTTTCCATAATTACTATGTGGAATATAAGGTTATATTCAAAATGGAAGAGTGGTTTGGGTACAAGGAACACTGTTCCTGGTTTCATTGCCCTCAACAGCTAACAGGTTGTCCAATTTTGTTGCCTCTTACTACATGCAATAGTGAGTGAGTGAGGGTTTAACGCCGCTTTTAACAGTATTCCAGTTATATCACGGCGTGTCAGCTTAATGTGGGAGGACAGCACGAAGTGATGCAGGTCTAAGACGTTTACCACTTTGGTGAAACCCACGAGCACGGGTATGGTGCTGACAAACCTAGAAACATAATTGGGGCGAACCGGGATTCGAACCCACAATCATAGGTTTCTGGCGTGCCCAAGGGACGCAACTCTGCACAGCGAATCGAGGCGCCTTAGACGACTGGGCCACCCCTGTCCCCACTACATGCAATAGGGTGCTGAGGACACATTCTTCCCCGGGTCCACACTGTATGCATATTTACAAAACTAGATAAATTAGAATACTTATTACATGAACGTTAATGTACTTGTCCTGATAAATTCTCCCTCTTCTATCCAATACCTCAGAACCCAAAACGTGTCTATGCCAGTGGACGTTCTCCACCAGGTCTCTGATAAGAGTTAATTCCCCTCATTTTCCTCATGTGAGAGCTTCTGAAGATCTCGATACCTCAGAGTTTTTGTATCTGAATATTAATACAATAAATATTCTAATAAATATCCTGATGCAAACATATGAAAACATCCCCAACTTGGCAGAAACATCTGATCTGTTTATTGTGTTGATCTGTTGGTAACCTGGAACGAACTTATGTCATGGACTGAACTTAATGCTTCTCAAGTGTCGCTCTTCAATATTCCCATATCACCTGTCGTATCCTTACGCTAACATGCAAATATATACTCCATTGTCAAGTGACTATGAAGTTGTCGAGTTCCCATAGCAAATCACATGAGCCCAACAATCTCTCAGAATTGTTGTCTATGACACCATGTGCCAACGACAAAATGTCTGGTAATCTTCAAGCTCTTTCTGTGTGCAATGAAACGGTCAACTGAAGTGCTAACACCAGTGGTCCAAACTGGTGCATCCATTCCACGTCCTCTGTTACCAAATACTGCAGAGAGTAATTCGCATATATACTACCTGTCCACCAGAAACATCTGTCCCTCACGTCTACAATGGAACAAGAAAAGGTAATGCCAGCATTGCAATCTCGTGTTGATGTAAAGCCTGAGGTGGATCCAGTCCTAAATGTGGTCGTTCTGATCCTCATGGTGAAAACACAAAAAGCACCGCAGTTGATATCTGGAGAAGTGCAAACCTTCTTTGTTTATCTAGATCTTCTAGCTGCAAGTGGATATGATGTACCAATGGTATATACTGAACTGTAGCCTCCATGAGATTCATTACCTTTGACAGAATCCTGGAGACTAATCAAAATTAGAGTCATAAAGCACTCCAGTTGAATTACGTCGTGCCTTCACTACCGACTGTGCCCCCTTCAAGAAGAACCAACGGCTCATCAATACCCTCTGCAGATGAGCCACACATGCAGTGCCTCCCTCACTGCTGAATGTGCCTGCTTCATGTTTGCAGTTGTCTGTCCCAATATTGCGTAACCAAAAGCAGATCGTCTACTTGTGTCTCCTCAGCCATAGCTTCTACAAAAACTCTGGCAACAGTGCTTAAAGTGCGAATGGATAAGCATGTTCAGGCCTTCCCATGAGGCTACTAGTTCAACCTGATCGTATGTTAATAGGTTTCAGATTGGTGATACGAATGCTAACACGCTAACACTGTGAACACTGTAAGTTGCTGTGCCAACTCTAATGAATAGGTGAATGAAGAATGAACTAAATTTACTTTGGGTAAGTATTGTACACAAGTGTGGGCTTCAAGACGGTAAGCCATGTGCGCAAGAGGGGAGGTAACGCTAGCTCTCGCTATAATAGTGTTTGCCGCTTATCTCACACATGTATACTTTAAGGTGCAAAAATGTTTCTCAAATTGACAGAGCTCTGACGGTTCAGTCAAGGGTCCTTAGGAAACTCAGTTGTACGTCTTCATGTTGGTTGGTTGGTTTGTTGTATAACACCACACTCAGAAATATTCAAACTATATGACGGTATATGGCGGTCTGTAAATAATCGAGTCTGGACCAGACAATCCAGTGATTGACATCATGAGCATCGATCCAGGCAATTGGGATCGATGACCGTGCATCAACCAAGTCAGCGAGCCTGATCACCCGATCCCGTTAGTCACCTTTACGACAAGCATAGTCGACTTTTAGGGCAAGCATGGGTTGCTGTGAACCTATTCTACCCCGGATCTTCACAGGTCACGTCTTCATGTCCTTAAAGTCCTGACAGTTGATGTGCCGACTCGTCTGCTTTTATGATGCTTCAAACAAAGACTGGCTTGAGCTGACCCGCTTGATATTTCATATCGCCTGTTTTTTTAAAAAGAATATGACTGTTGTTGCTGAGTGCTACAAGAAGGGAGAGCACCTCTGAGGCAAGAAGATAGAGTGAGGGCCATAAAGCGGCATCATCAGAGGGTACCCATAATGCATCTGATCCATCTAGCTGTCCCACGTCATCTCTAGAGGCACTGGCAGATGAGAAAACGGTTGTACAGGGCAACTTGCTGGAGTGAGTTGGGTGTAATGCCGCTTTTAACAGTATTCCAGTTATATCAAGGTGTGTCAGCTAAATGTGGGAGCATTGTGGAGAAGTCTCGTCTAGTAGTAGACTTGCCAGTCGCCAAGGTGATCGAGTAGCAACAAAGTTACTGCAAAAGGTTAAACAGCACTCATAGCAACAAAGTAATGTTTTCCGACTGTAAGTATAATAAATGTTAAGATATTAGGAGCTTTGAGGAAATGGCAGTGAAAAGCGTGTTTCTGCAAATTCTTGCAAACGCTTCCTGTAACTTTATGTTACACTGTCCCTTGTGCTATCAATTTTCAATTTGTGATATGAATCAATTAAGTGTGATATCTATTTGTTGTCAATCATTAAATGTGTTTTTTGTTTTATACAGTTGCTTATTTTGCGTCATAAATGTAAAAAGAAAATACAGCATTCAGAGTCCTGATCAGTCACTGATTTGGTGCAGAACAATTATTCTGTGACACCCTTTTGAAGGAGGCCAAGCGCAAACCTAAAGCCAAACTTTTGAGGCATAGAAAAGTTCTTTTGGCTTCGGAGCAAAGCACCCCAAGTTTACTTTCAAGTCTTTTTTCTGCTGGGCCCTTTCATTTCGACTCCATTTCAGAACACACTATTCCAAAATATCAAACTTTCTGTAAAAGAGCATTGGCTTTGGACAGGGAGGTTCATACCATGTTGGACAAACATGTTGTAGAGGAGGTCCTAGACGAGGTCCTAGACATGACTTCCCAGACAATTTGTAAGTTCCATGTTCATCGTTCCAAAGAGGGATGATGGCTACAGACCAGTTGTCAATCTGAAACCACTGAATGCATACATACATTATCAGTACTTCACCTCCTGAAGGACCTGATAAAACGAAACGACTTTATGTGCAAGTTGGATCTTTACAGCTCCAATTGCTGCAGATCTCAAGAGCTTAGTTTGCTTCAGTTGGAGGACCTCTCTCTTCCAGTTCGTAAGCCTTCTGTTCGGACTGGCCCCAGCTCCTTGAGCTTTCACCAAGCTGCTGCGGCCAGTCGCCTGTCTCCTGAGACGGGTGGGGATAAGGTTGATAATCTACCTGGACGGGATTCTATGCTTGGTGGAATTGACAGATTTGTTAATTCGTCACAGGGATTCCATTCTGTACTTGCTGATGACCAGTGCGACGCCCAACACAGCAAACTCTCAGCTTGAGTTTACCAGAAGACAAAGTGACAAACATTATCTCAACATGCCAGAGCCGTCTTAGGAAAGATCTGGTGTCTATTCGCCAACTCGCCAGCCTCCATGAGAGCGATAATCCTTCCTCAGCTTCACTGTAGATAACTGCAGATACATGTGACTCGGTAGACTGGTAGACTTCCGCGGTTACGGAACGAGGACGAAAAGAACTGCAATGGTGGTCAAACAATCTTGCAATGTTATGACACAAATCAAGCCTGAATGAATTTATGCCAAAGCACTGTGACTATGTCCAGGTTGTGTACACTGACGCTGACTATACAATTCTGAATGACTTTTGTGGTTTACTGCAGAAACATAATTGACTTTAGATATTCTTCTTCCATAAAATTCTTCTGAGATTTGACTAATTTGTTTATTTAGAAAATGGCATTGAAGCGTCTGTTCTGAAAGTTCTTGCAAACACCACTGGTTACTTTATATATGCTAGTTCCTCTTCTTGCTTGATCAAATTTCAATTTGTGATATGTACCAATGAAATATCATATAATCAATAAATATGATTTTGTTCCAAAAACATTATTTGTTTTGCTTCATAAGCATGAAGAAATATAATACTGATCAGCCATAACATAGGTGCTGAACAAAAATAAAATATACTAATGCCCTGAATGTTTTCCTACTATAAATACAGCTCACTAAACAAAAGCTGTAGTTCCACGTTTGTAGACAAATGGCATTGATATTTTTTCTGGACTTTGTTTAGTTTTTTTCTATGGATGCTATTAGTCTTATGCACCAATTTGGGACAATTGTATTCTGTTTCATACTCCCATGAAACTACACTGTCCAGATATAACAAGTGCTGATACCGTTCCAAACTTATCTTTTAATCTCACCAGGGCCAAATGCCAAAGCACATAGCCAATGACTTTCCATTTTTTCCAAGTGAGAATGGTGTTATGCCATTTTTAGCGATATTGCAACAATATCACGTTGGGTGACACCAGCAATAAACTTCACACATGTGTACCCATGTCGCAAATCGAACTTGTGACCAATGCATGCCCACAGATCTGTTTTAGGAGGATATTTATAACTAATATGACACAGAATATTACAACAGCTATCTAATATGCACAGGCTAACATTAATAACCAGAAACAAGCCATGAAGAAAATTTGCATCCGGATTCCTTCCGGAAACCTTCCAGATACCTTCAAATTTCTTGGTATTGTCCAGATAATCTTTTTATGTGTTTCACACTTAAGTGAACAAAATGCACCCTCTAAAGTGGGAAGGTAACCGGAAGGTTTCCGTATCCTACACTTTTTTTTTGCTTTTTTTGCACAACTGGGATGGAGACAAGTTTGGCTTAGTGATGAGTCACGTTTTATGCTTCGCCGTGCGGTAGACGTCGTGTTTACAGGCGTCGCACTTAATGTAATGCACGAAGCTACATAGAGGAAGTGGAGATGGTAATGTAATAATTATGTGGGCAGGATGAGATTCTTCAGCCTTCTTCGGTCCTTCCCATTATGCATCATGCGAATGCTTTTTTTTAACAATAAACAACACCCGACCTCACACGACAAGCCTGACCACAGGCTTTTTTCGGGAATCACAACATCCAGGCCTTGCCATGGCCCTCCAGATCTCCAGATTAAAAAACCCAATCGAACATTTATGGGGTGCACTGGATCAACAACTGCGTGGACGTCAGCAACAACCTCAGAACCTCCGACAGCTGGCACAAGCACTAGAGGCAGAGTGAGTGAACATATTCCAGGCAACAAGACAGCATCTGATTGCTATCATGGGACGACGATGCCAGTCAGTTTGAGGCCCAAATGGTGGCCATACAAGATATTAAGAACAGATGACGTTAACCTTAAAAATCTAAAGTCACATATGTGCCAGATGGAACCTAGGTCAATGACAATGAAGTGTGCCAGATTTGAACAATCAGTTACCACCTGTTGATAATTTATATGATACGTAAAATATTCATCAAAAATCACTTTTGCGTTGTTGTATTTTTGCAGAGCATATTTATTGCAACTCCCTTCAGATGCCTTGGTTGACTTCCCATTATTAACAGAGGCGTTCGGTAAAGCCTTCGTGTTAAACGTACGAAACTTCATATGCTTCATGGATCTATTTTGGACGTTGCTGGAGTCAAAGTCTATGTTTGTTTGTTTGTTTGGTGTTTAACGCCAAACATTCTTCATGAAACTGTAAGAGATTTCGGATATGTTCAATGACTATCAAATAATAAAAAGACTGCATTGTAAAAATCAAGTACTGAAATTGCTCAGCATGTTGATTTGTGTCAGTGCGGAAACCTGTCATGATTGATCTTCAACTGCTGGAAGACTTTTCAAGAACATGTACATCATCTTGAAGACAGGAACGCGAAGATGGTAGTTCTATATCAAAGCAATCAACTTACAAGGACACCACTTGAGAATGACATATGTTAGACAGTCGAATCTAGTGAGGAATCTATCACTGAACTTGATCGTTTTCCGATTTTCTTATGTGTGTGTGAGCAGTCATTGTCCTGGCCTGTTGAAACTTGCTGACGGGAATTGTCACCGCAGTTCTGATACTTGCATGCTGCACGTTTATGGCATTGCAGCTGCGTTTGGGCGAATTGCTCCGTCGCGACGTCACAACATTTCGTTTCGGGAAATCTTCATGTTTACTCGAAAATTTAATGAAATGAATTACTTAAGAAATAAAATTAAATTTCTACCATATAAAAATGATCGGACCCGGTGTCTTCAAATTTATGCATATATAGTTTCCTTTTTTTTTAGTGTATATTTATGACTTTCGGCAACGTGTACTTTCCGATTGGCAACCTCAAATAATCCGATTCGTATGCAAAAGACAAACAGATCTGCTAGGACAGGATCACAGTTACTGTTTGGGACAGGACTTAGGACGACACTGACTGTGTGCACGTCATGCTCTATTTCTTGACTCAATACACAGCCAATGGCCGCGACGTAATAATAAGGGAACCTCAGTAGCTTCTGAGAAAATGTGTCCCCACTGCAGACACTATGCACCAAGTAAAACAAGTAAAGATTGCTGCAGAGCATCAATTGTTCCCCGCAATGTAATGTTATGTGCAGAGCAAGGAAGTGTAAGCTATGGGAGGTGAGAATTGGCGTTAAGTACAAATTGGTTGTTATTAATGTAGTTACATTTGGAAAGCACAATAAAAGAAACAGTGTCTTTAAATGGTCAGCACAAGGAAAAGCCAAGCACGGAAACTGGGCCTGTCAGGCAGAACTTGATATATACCCACTATATGTACCAATAAAAAAATAATTGATTCCAAGTCCTATATAGATGACACAACAACAAAATTTAATGTCATTCTAAAATATGCTTCTGTTATAAATATCAATATTTCTGGTCAAAATGTTGGTTGGGATAAATAAAACAAACTGCTTAAATAGTAAACACAAACATTGTAATGAATCCACTGTAAATAAACCTCAGTTTAAAAGTAAAAATTCACGTATTCATTAATGGATTCCCATTCATCTAGCAGCATGTTAAGAACACCCAGTTTGGTCAAGACATCTATAAATATTGAGAAATATCTTACATATTGTAAAAACAAAGGCCATAGGTCACTTTTCTCAAAACTTCGTTTAAGTAATCACAAACTCAAAATTGAAAATTGGTAGATATACAAAAACACCAACCCAATGAATCAACGTCTCTGTGAAACATGTGATGTCTCAGAAGATGAACAACACTACGCACTGTCTTACATAATACAACCAAGAAAGAGAATGACAATTCTCAATCATGATAGGGAATTTGGTACACTCTGTTAAAAGGAACAGGTCTTAATAATTTTACCAACAGTTATCCAGAAACAACTTCCAAGATCTGTTATTATATCAACAATAACAAACAAATTCTTTGTATGTACAACATTACCATAGTTTTGCTCAATTCTCATGTTGTTTTCATATCATTCTAATACCCTTGTTTTGAAATAAAATTGTTATAATGTACCTCCTTTGTGTGTTGAATGTACCGGTGTTTTATATTTGTCGTTTATTGTGCATGTATTTTGTAGTTTGTGATAGTGTAATATTGTCACTGTTTCTTCATGGAATGTTACGCAATACATATCTCATCTAAAACATCTTTGTTGTATGATAGTTTCTTACAGTTGTGTACGGGGGCACGGTTGGCCAAGCCGCCGAAGGCGCTGCAATTCGCTATGCAGAGTTGTCTCCCTTGGGCACGCCAGAAACCTATGACGGTGTGTTTGAATCCCGGATCGCCCTGATTTTGTTGTCAGCACAAAACCCTTGCTCGTTTGCTTCACCAAAGTGGTGAACGTCTAAAACCTGCATCACTTCGGACTTTCCCCCCACATCAAGCTGACACGTAATACTATTCAAAATGGCGTTAAACCCAACTCACTCACTCACTCTTGTGTACGGTTCCGCTTGGTTAACTGGGTTTGTGTTGTGATTGCTTCAAGTTTAGATTTGAAGTATGTTTAGAAGAATGTTTCTATGTTCAACCCAAACATCGTGAAGATATCATGCAACCGTATAATCTTTTAGGAAAATAATTGCCCAACCTATGTATCCAGAAGCAAAAAACGTATACGGGTGTATAGCCTCTGCCGGAAATTAAAAATACTGTCAAAGCAATAAACCATGCAGAGCCGTAAACTGCCGCATGAACCGGTATGAATCATACATTACATACAGCGAACTATTTGAAACAATACTGTGCTCAACTATGCACAGCAAGCGCCATACATGTGATTATGAAGACAACTAATTACAAATTTCTCATATCAAACCCGTTTTACATGTGTTGTTCATTGAACAAAGTCATACTTTATAGAAACCTGGTATTTAATCGTGTTGAACAATATGTTGCAATAGCAATGTGTAGTTGAAAGATGGAGTGCGCGTGACAGGTTTGACCTAAATTCCTGCCCGGGACGTTTTTCGATGGCTGCCTGAATAACATACGATACATTGCAAAGGTATTGCGCAATAGAACTGTTCGGGAAAGGGAGATAATCACTCACTCTCAGTGATACAGCTTGAATAAGTTACAATGAACAGCATTGCAAGGTCAGTGAGTGATAAAGGTCTATACTACGCCAATAGCTAAAGGAGATAATCGCTCAAAGCGCAATAGTTTATTCTTACAAAATATAGACCGGTTAACTTTAGTGAAATGAGATATATATTTCCCCTAAACATTTTTAGCTCTTTTAAAAACAAAATAAACAAATGTCATGTGTTATCTGCATTACGAAACTTTCAGAATAGCAAGACGATTTAGAAGTATCTCTTATTGCTGGGAAAGAATAGCATCAACATTTCACGCACATTATTTGTATGTTTCGTTTCGGTAACTGCATGGCTTGAAATTTCAATGAAACCAACGTTAACATGTCGACATACATGCTACAAAATTAACAGTTCCCACGGGGAAGAATAATATGGATTAGGGGCCGTAATGCTGTAAACAAATAACTGACGCGACCAATTTTAGAACGCAGTCTTGTAAAGTATATCTTAGATAAGCATGCAAACTTTCATTCATGCAACTTCAGTAGTGAGTTTCCGAGAAAACTTGCCCTCATTTCACACACTTTGCACTAAGTTGAAAGGTGACATAACTCTCAAAAAAATAAATGAGTGGACCACTTTTCGAACTCGGTCTTGACGAGTATCCCTTAGAATAAAATAAAAACTCTCATACATGTAACTTAGTAGTTTCTGAGAAAACTTGTGATGATGGCACATTGGGCGTTTTGCCCCAGGGACGTTTTGCACCCATTGACCCCAAGCACGGAGGCATGACAATCTAAATGACGGCACGCTAAAGATAGACCAACGGTTATACATTCAAACATCGGTGTAATTAAAACTATACAACAGTATGTATGAAATTCCTTTAAAATAGAAAGGGTATGATGTAGTTATGCCTGTTATGTTTACAGTTGTTGTAAAGATTAGTAGAATCCTGTTGTTACTACGAACACGGTGTTGAACTAGGTCACATAACAGCCATGTGTCTATAGTGTTTGCATGCTGAGAGAAAACTGCTTGTTTGATATGGTGACTCATCAAGTGGTATGCGGGACGCTGCCCTTTCATCGTTCCACCGTATGTAGTACCCTATACAAGAGTTGTGTAGTGATCCGTTGCAGAGCGTTTAAACAAGCTCAGACATGTCAGGAGCCTTTCAGACGAGTCTATGATGTAGGGGTGATTCATTCATAAAACACACCAGAGGCTCAGTCTAAGTATGTATTGTGACCACACCTATCACCCCTCGCGTGTATGCAATGACAAATGTCATATGTCTGCATGGAAACGATTATCATCTGCTCACAATGAACTCATCCTTTTTGTAATCCTTTATAAACTGAAGAGCGGCATTAACATGTCATATTGTTGCCAGCAGCCGAGACGGACGTTGTGTCAATTTAAGCTGTTACACAAGGTAATTGAATGTTATTCAAGCACAAAAACCTTGCTTTCAAAGTTATCTATTAAACACTTTTACATGGTTAAATGATGAAAGTGAAATATTGTATGGTTGAGATAACAAAATACGATGCTATCCTTTTGATAAATTACTAGTATAATTCGCAACCGAGACCACAACATCGAACTTAATCTGTATTTATGAAGCAGAAAGTCTGTTGTTAATTTTAAGAACTTCTACAGGTAATTTTTATTTTATTTTGTTTGTAGAATGGAATCGAAACAAAACTTTCTGAACAGTGTGAAGACTGTCTGAGTTGGAAACTTGGGCCACCGCTAACAATTGTACAGATGATCCAGAAGTCAATCTCAAACGAATTGAATTGTTAACATCAAGAGTGACTGCACATCCTGTATCTACACCAGTGTCGTCCATAGGTAACATTTGTCACATCTGCCAGAAGTCCTTTAAGCAGCGTCAGCATCTGGCTAGGCATATTCGTACTGTTCACGGCAGTGACATAATCACCTGTCAAGAATGTAAACATACATTCACCAGACGGGATAACTTGGAAAATCACCGCTGTAACCTTAAGCGGAAGTCAACACCGACTGGCTCAGAACCGAAACGTCTCTGCTTACATCCACTGTCACCTGATAATACTCCACCGGCTCCACGAGCAACCTGTAACTGGTGTGGACATGTCAAGTGTTTACTGCCCGGCAAGGTCTTCTGTCAACAATGCTCGACAAAAGGTAGAGAATGTCTCCATTGTCTGCGACCTCTCCCTGAGCGGTTTTCCAGCCAGCAAGTGGATCAATGTGACAGCTGCGTGAGACGTCGGGAGTGGTACCAGGTCAGGCGCAGCCAGATTGGGGGAGGTCAGAGGTCAGCTCTTGAGGGTAGTGTGTCAACCACAGCATTAACCCCAAATGAAGCAAACAGTGTGAACATTCTCCAGTTTCTCGCAGATGAACAGACAAACATTACACCATTATTACATGATTTTCTGTTAAAAAAGAAAGGTATGAAATGGTTTCTCACGTTGAAACTCAAATTTATAAAGTACGACGAAAACAATGAAAGCATTTTAGCAGAACCCATTGTCAGAACCATCAACTTTTGGGCCACACAATTTTCTGAAATTGAGCAACAATTAGCAGAGGCTTATTATATACATCCACACAGGAATTTCAGGCTGAAGGGAGTGGGTGGTTACTAGACCATATTGTTCATGTTGAAGTGAACACAGCTGAATATGCACCCTTGGCAGCAAGTTTCTACATTTCTCTGCCTGAGTATCTGGCCAACAAGAAAGCCATTTTAAATATCCAAAATGATGATCAAAAATGTTTCATGTGGTCAATACTCGCTGCCTTACATCCAGTACATAGAAAAAATCATCCAGAAAGAGTTAAGAAATATAATGAGTATGAACATGAACTTGACTTGAAAGGCATTGATATACCTGTACCCTTTTCCCAAATTTCAAAATTCGAAAATCGAAATAAAATTTCTGTCAATGTATTTGGTTTTGAGAAGGATGATGGTGTGTTCCCTCTTTACATCAGTTCAAATGGTTTCAAACCAGCAGTAGATTTGTTGCGTTTAAGTCAGAGAGACAAGAGACACTTTTGTCTTATTCGCAGTTGTGGTTTTGGTGAGACTTCTGTGTGATTTCAACTTTCGATTTTACTGGTCTCATCAAAGTATCAATATATTGTTCTTTTCATACCAGAGCTTCATTCGTTTGATTAATATCTGAGGGTGATAGTTCATTCAATGATCTGTGAGGTCTGTGGTTATAATCCCGGACGAGGTCTTGTAAAATATCCAAATAATGACAGTTTGTTTGAACGTGAAATATCTGTACATTGTTGTCTTGAGGGTCCGTATCACTCTCTCAGCATAGGACGCCTTTGTTTCATTCTGTGTGACATAGTAAGTGATGCCCTTGTTTCTTAAAAAAAGACCTCACTTTCTTATTATCAAATTCTCGCCCTTTGTCTGATCGTATAATTTGTGGCAAAGTAGCATGGGAAAAAATCTTCTTCATGGCCTTAATGACAGCATCTGGTGTTTAAGTGTGAATGAAAGAATACAAAAGATAACACGATGCTTCTTCAGTGGCAAAAAAAACGGGCGCAGCTTTATTACATAACAATACAGGCGGAAGTTGCGACAAGCAGTGTTACACAGTACACAGCAATGCAGTTACAGCGTCCGAGGTTTAGATGGGTACATATCGTGACGCAATGGAGTAACTACCAAATCATGACCAAATGGGCCGGAACATACACATCATGACCAAATGGGCCGGAATGTACACATCATGACCAAATGGGCCGGAACATACACATCATGACCAAATGGGCCGGAATATACTCATCATGACCAAATGGGCCGGAACATACACATCATGACCAAATGGGCCGGAATATACACATCATGACCAAATGGGCCGGAATATACACATCATGACCAAATGGGCCGGAATAGAGATTACAGTTCAGTTCATCCTCCGTGGCTAAACACAACGTGAGGCATGAGCTGCAGTCCATCCTGTGTCATTACATACACTGTCATCCTCTGTGGTTTGGGTACACTACATGAGGTGCAGTTAGCATGTTGAGGCTGAACTTACTTACAGTTAATGAGAAAACTGAGTTGCCTGCCACGACCTCCACCAACTATTGCTGCACCAAGTTATATAGTATACTGATGAGAGGCTCTGAAACACGAAGAAAATTAGAGCAAAAAACACATCCTTATGCATTCATTGAATCATTGACTTATATTGCTAATGAACAGATATGCATACTCATTATGCGGGAAGTATGATGCAAGAAGTATTGATTTACCATGATGAAAAACATGTTTACATTACAATATTAACATGTAAACCCATGTACAAAGAAAGCAAAATTGGGCTGGGAGGGTAGGGATAAATAATATGTTGCCTATGAAATTCGCGTTTGGCTGCTTGCTGGTGTACGCAGAAAGAGGCTTGATGCAGTCACGTGCGTCACGTGATCGGTTTACGATTACCAACACACTGGTGTAAGGGAGGCAAATCCACTGAACTGTGGTAGGGTGCCTAACCTCCCACTTAAACAAATTTGTTTCATACTGGCTTTCACAAATTAGATGAAGTGTGAATGAAAGAATACAAAAGATAACACGATGCTTCTTCAGTGGCAAAAAAACGGGCGCAGCTTTATTACATAACAATACAGGCGGAAGTCGCGACAAGCAGTGTTACACAGTACACAGCAATGCAGTTACATTGCTTGCGTCCGAGGTTTATATGGGTACACATCGTGATGCAATGGAGCAACTACCAAATCATGACCAAATGGGCCGAAACATACACATCATGACCAAATGGGCCGGAATATACACATCATGACCAAATGGGCCGGAATATACACATGACCAAATGGGCCGGAATAGAGATTACAGTTCAGTTCATCCTCCGTGCCTAAACACAACGTGAGGCATGAGCTGCAGTCCATCCTGTGTCATTACATACACTTTCATCCTCTGTGGTTTGGGTACACTACATGAGGAGCAGTTAGAATGTTGAGGCTGAACTTACTTACAGTTAATGAGAAAAATTGAGTTGTCTGCCACGACCTCCGCCACTGAGCTTGGTTTATAGCAAGCTCATTCCCCTGAGGATTAAGCATAAGAACTGAATGCGCGCGACACTAGTTTTGAAATGAATGCCTGGACGAGGACAAACCAGCAAATAACTCAAAACCCCCCTGCAATGAGTCCACGAAAATGTTATTGCCAATGTCCGACAGGTGGACACCATCCTGTCTGAACAAACCCCTGTCTCCTATGTTAATTTCATTGTGCCCGAGAACGCGACCTCCAAGGTCTAGTACACCTTTCCTCCCAAATCTATTAAACCTCTTCCTCTTGCGCTCCATTACTCTGCCGTCTGGTATACCCCGCCATGTGACCCTCTGCAGAACATCTGACCATATGACTTGTGTGAAGGGCATCATGTGATGAATTTTTGTGAGATCCCGACTCACCATTTGTAACAGTACTGTTGTTGGCACGTCCCCAAGGTCGTTACCGCCAAAATGAAGGAGAAGCCATGCTGGTGGAGGACTGCGCCTTAATTTTTGCTGAAGAAATGGCAACAATGATTTCCACTTCATTCCCCTACTCCCCTACTCCCATACTTCTGCAGACCCAGGTCCAATCCCACTGGCCTTGCAACTGTTCTCCGGTGAGCCCAGCAGATAAGGCTGGAGCCGACAAGCCATATTTCTGTCAAAAACAAGTATTTGTCACAGAGTGACGAAATATCCCCCGCCTGTACACCATAGTACCAAATATGAAGACAATCCAGCGATTAGTTCTTGAGATATTGTGGCAACACCGTTTTCCAACTCCAAAAACAGATTTGCCTGCTGTGACCTTGAAAATGGGGTCAAGGTCACCAAATCTGACAGGTGTATGCAGTGTCTGTATATACACTATAGTTCCAAATATGAAGACAATCCAGCGATTAGTTCTTGAGATATCGCGGCAACACTGTTTTCTAACTCCAAAAGCAGATTTGCCTGCTGTGACCTTGAAAATGGGATCAAGGTGACCAAAACCGACTGGTGTCTGCGGAGTCTGTATATACACCATAGTTCCAAATATGAAGACAATCCAGTGTTTAGTTCTTGAGATATCGCGGAAACACCGTTTTCCAACTCTAAAAGCAGATATGCCTGCTGTGACCTTGAAAATGGGGTCAAGGTCACCAAAACCGACTGGTGTCTGCGGAGTCTGTATATACACCATAGTTCCAAATATGAAGACATTCCAGAGATTAGTTCTTGAGATATTGCGGCAACACCGTTTTCCAACTCCAAAAGCAGATATGCCTGCTGTGACCTTGAAAATGGGGTCAAGGTCACCAAAACCGACTGGTGTCTGCGGAGTCTGTATATACACCTTAGTTCCAAATATGAAGACAATCCAGTGTTTAGTTCTTGAGATATCGCGGCAACAAACAGGTGGGACGTACAGACGGACGTACGGACGGACGGACGTACGGACGGTCGTGAATACTATATCCCCCGCTTCGCGCTTTCGCGCGGCGGGGGATAATGAGTTGTTACAACATATTGATGCGAATGTACTTACATATGCAGTAGATTTCCACCTACCCCATGTGCAAAGTAGCTCATGTGGTATTCCCTGTGTTGCTGCATATGTAGCAGCTCCAATCCTGAATGAGTGTGTGTTGTAGTTTTGTGTGTGAAAGTTGAGGAACTGTAAGGCTTTCCGGAGTACTGCAGAGAACTGATATCTGGTGACGGCTTTACCATTCAAATGGATGAAGAACTGGCCTGGTTGGGTTGAGCGTAAAGACAGATATGCACTTAATGACCTGACTGGGCAAATTGTAGCATCAGACTTAGGTGGGATTATCAGAGTTGTGCCTTTGCCATGTTAATCATTCTTTGAAAAGCAAATCTTAACGTGCACTGCCTGTGCAATAATACCAACATCTGCCAATTTAAGTGTTCTGTCCTGATTTATCTTGGTCACAAACGCTATCTCACCAATCCGTAGGATTGCAAAAAATGCCAAGTTAAACATGGCAGCAAATAAACAAGCTTCATAACCTGACATACAAATAGCCTGGAGGGCACTAGGCAGCCTCTTCAACATTTCAATTGTGATTGGGTGTCTTGCATCAGGTGTCGACAGCAGAGCTGCTGTATTTCTGTATCCCTGCATGCATTTGCGAACTAAAAAGTTTTCAGTAGGGTCAGACCAGCTATTAATTTTGTGATGTCTGCCAAGAGCTGAGAGATGATGAGCTATAGTTGAGCTTGCAAAGGCCTTCCTAGACATACTGGCTATGTAACATAAAATATCATCTACCGGCACAGGCCAAATCATAGGTATTTTATGATTGTGACAAAATTTGTCAAATGACCTTAATGCAGCTGCATAGGTGTGTTGAGTATTGCTCGACACTGATGCTTTAATCAAGGCAAAAGCCTCGGATTTTAGATAACCACAGATTCTTGGGTACTGGTGTCGGTTTGGTTCTGGCTTCTGGTTTCAGCTGACGAAACTTCTGAAGATCAAAACGAGATAAGGAATCTGCAATGCTGTTTTTAAAACCAGGAATAAACTGACCTTTGACTAATAAATTTATGTTGAGACAATGAAGTACAAACTGCCTCACAAACTGCATAGTATTCTTACATTTAGTTGACTGCTTGTTCAGTATGGACACTACTGCTTGGTTATCACTATTTATTATTAACTTTTTGCCCCTGAGGGCATCAGCCCAAATGTTAACCGCAACATAGACTGGGAAGAATTCCAGCAGCGTGATGTTTCGTGTTAGGCCCAAAGTCCTCCAATGTCCTGGCCATGAACCGTTGGTCCAGCGTCCATGAAAGTACGCTCCAAACCCACATGACTCTCCTGATGCACTGTCTGTGTAGAGGTGTAATGCTTCATCGGTAATCCAGCATTGATCCAGGAATAATGACGTTCCATTATGATTGTCCAGGAATGAAAGCCAAATCTGAAAATCATCTTTCATATTCCTTGTAACCCTAACTTTATGATTGGGCTTCTTAATACCACAAATTGAATCAATGGATCTCCGTAGGAAGGCCCTGCCGATGGGAACGGCCCTACCTATGTAATTTAGTGAACCAATGAGACTCTCTACTTGCTGTTTGGTTGCTTTGGATTTTGACATGACAAACCTGAGTTTATCCTTAGCATCCTGTATTTTGTCTGCTGGTATGGTTAACTCCATCCTTACTGTGTCTAGCTGAAATCCAAGGAAGCTGATTAATGTTGTTGGTGTTACAGTTTTGTGACTGGCTATAGGGATTCCGAGTTCGTCGCAAGTTGCTAATAATGTTGACAGGACTAACTGACATTCAGACTTATCTCTTACAGATCCTCCGCATAGGTAGTCGTCCAAGTAATGCATCAACTCACCTTGAGAATTTAACTTTGTTTGAACTATCCACTGGATGAAAGTGGAAAAATTTTCAAATATTGAGCAGCTTATACTGTACCCAATTTATGTAAGAATTTTATTCCTAGTAAGTGAAAATCATGAGGATGCACCATGCATAACCTGAAAGCACTTTTGATGTCTGCCTTTGCTAAGTATGCCCCTGGACCAAGCTGCTGAATCATCAAAATTGCATCGTCAAAATTGCATCGTCAATGGATGAGTAGGTTACGGAACAAAGGCTGGGGCTGATGAAATCATTTACTGACATACCATCTGGATACGATAAGTGGTGGATGATGCGGTACCCGTCTACTTCTTTCTTTGGAACAATTCCAATAGGAGAGATCCTCAGGTTTGGTAAAGGTGGGTTATGATATGGACCGGCCATTCGGTCTAATTGTACATTGGAAAGTTTCCCAAGTATGATTTGTTCCATATTGGGATCTTGAGCTGATTTTAGATTATTACAAACTAACCTGGCCTCTCTGGGTCCTGTGTAATGTAAATGAAATCCTTCAGTGAAACCGCAACAAAGAACACTGGCATCACTTAACAATGGGTAGGACTCCTGGTATGCTAATAGCTTATCTACTTTGATAGGTGTGTGGCCCAATGCTTGCACGTTTTGGGAGGTCTCTGTTGCGAAGCTGAAATGTATTAACCTCCTGGGTTGGTTGATTTCCTGTAACTGATTGGTTTAATCGGCACTTTGGGAAAGGGTGGCTCCCACCACACTGGAAAACGGCAATGTTGTCTGTGACAAAAAAATTCCAGGGTCATTGAAATCCCAGCAAAAACCAACTTTTAAGGTGTTTGCAGTTGGAGATTGTGAAGGCTGCTTGAAAGTGGTGAAACTGCGGTTCACAGGTTGAGGAGTGACATTCATGTATAACATCCACAATTCCGCGTTGATTGTGCCCCATGCCTTGTCTGTGGATCTACTTATGCGCAGCCTAAACTGTTTATCATAATTTTGCCAACCCTGGCCCCTGCTGGCAGCCAATCTAATTGTGTGCAAATATTTAAGCATTTGCTGGTGGCTTTCGGGGAATTTCTCCAGGTATATGCTGATATCCAAATATGATAAAGGCTGTTGTCCACTCTTCCACTGACTGTATGTCCTTCGACTGGCGTGACAATTGACCCATTGAGTTTACTCTGATAGTGCTATCCATACTTTGCCCCTTATCCAATCCCTTAATGAGGGTAGCCAGATCTACATATTCCCTATTGTGTATTTTATCCCTAATTGGTTGGGGGATGAAGGAACCAACATTGTCAGTTGACAAAGTAACCATTTTGTCACCACTGCATGCAATCCTAGCATTTATAGGCATGTTAAGCGTATCGTTGCCAATGGCAACAGATGCGAGAGCGTGTGTGTTGTGATTTACCGACTGTACTAGTGGGATAGTGGGGGTATCTAAGCCTATCACTACATGAGACCGTGTATCATTATTGAAAACATGAGGTAATACATCACCTGATCCATTCCTCGCGTCGACGAGCTGCGATGACCGAGAGACGGTAGTTGACGCCATGTTGTCTGCATCGCCAGGCTGAGAACTTCGATTCGTTGGTTTGTTGACTCGAGCCGATTTCCGCGACGATCTCCGGTCGCTGGGTGCTTGGATCTTCCGCTTCCTCGATCTCCGACCTGACATCGTTCTTCTCACCATCGTACGGACAAGAAATTACACTAAGACAATAAATAATATGTTGCCTATGAAATTCGCGTTTGGCTGCTTGCTGGTGTACGCAGAAAGAGGTTTGATGCAGTCACGTGCGTCACGTGATCGGTTTACGATTACCAACACACTGGTGTAAGGGAGGCAAATCCACTGAACTGTGGTAGGGTGCCTAACCTCCCACTTAAACAAATTTGTTTCATACTGGCTTTCACAAATTAGATTTATTTTTGAGGGGTTCCACCCACAGAAAACGTGTAAATACATTGATAGCTATGAGGAAGTATTTCACACCATCATTTTCCGAGGCTATATTAGATACATCAGCTAAGTCAATATCCCATCGAGCATTGAGGCCTGAAGCCACCACTCTGTTCCGCTTGAACTTGTATATTAAAGGTCGATGAAGCGATTATGCGTCTTGAGAAGCTAGCCACTTCTTGATGTGATGTAACTAATATCACATTTACCTTCCCTTTTCACAATGTGATATAACTTAGCAGGCCCAGAAAAGGAAGCTGGGTGTTTGGGATTAAAATAAATACCAGATAAATAAACTTTCCAACCATCAGCCGGCATGGTTACATGAGAAATGAAGCCTAAACAATGTAAACAGAGCTTTTATATCTATCAACTACATAGCCATTCATAACTACAGAGACGGGGCTGGGTTTCATTCAATAATAAACGTCCTTGTATGTGTGTATGTTAACTCGTGGATACAGAGGACCTCCTTCCTCAACGGTTCAGTGGACAAGGCTGTTATGTGACCTAGTTCATCACAGCATTTGGTTTACACAGCTGACAGACGATTGGTTATATGACCCGATTTCACGCTCTCGACCGGTTTAAATGTACTATATGAGCTATCTTTAGCGTGACGTCATTTAGATTGTCATGACTCCGTGCTTGGGGTCAATGGGTGCAAAACGTCCCTGGGGCAGAACGCCCAATGTGCCTTCATCAAACTTGTCCTCATTTCACGCAGTATGCACAAGGTTGAAACGCACAGAGCAAAGGCCATGAATTTACGACACCAATTTTCGAACTAATTTGGGATCATGACCAGTAACGGCAGTGTGAAAATTTGACTTATAGGTTTTTGAGAAAAGTTGCCCCCTTTGAGAAGAGGACGAACGGGCGCGCTACGTTCCTATATCCAAAGCCCCACTTCGTGGCGGGGAATATTAACATAACCTTTGACAAAATGCTTTGGGGTTGAGTTTCCTTTTACAATCTGGTAAAATGAGAAACAGACACGAAATGCCATCACCACTGTTCTTAAGATATGGTGAATAATACGTATAAAAATATTTGTTCTCACAAAAAGCCCAATTAAATTTGTTTTGGTACGAATAATATATAAGTTGAAAATTAATATTATTTTTTGGCCAACAACCTTCGTTGAATTTTATGCCAAACATTTTGTAAACCAACTAACAAGAAATATCACTGACATTAGTATGACGATAAGAGACACAACGGGCAATACAACCATGCACACACTGAAATGCCAAACAGTGTAAACGTGTCATCCACGACCTTAACATTTGAACGTCATGTTACCATTCCATACAAATACTAGTATATACAACCAATATTAAAATGTTACCTTCTTTCCGTGTTGTTCCTGTAATTCCGAAATGTGTCTATCACACACAGTGGTCTCTGATATAACTATTACGCAGTTGTTTCCTTATGAGGAAACTAGTTTCAGCTCGAACCGGTTTATTTAATCTATAAATAGTCACATATTGTTCATTTGGTTCAAGGCCGATTTACCTCACCTTAGCGAGGAGATATCGTGTTGTGGTGATACTAGTACTATTGTTCAACGTGTTATTAAGTTCTTTTTAGATTTGTTTAAACTTTTTATTGAATATATGTTTTTTTATATGAATACTATGTATCATATAGTTATAAGTAGATGTGCTCGTCCCAGCCAGAGTATTATATGCTTTTAACCCTTTCGGGGCCCCTTCGGAGCCCGTCGATACCCCTTTTAGATCAACTCAAAGCAATGAGATCAGCCACTGCATTAATGATTTGATCACAAAGGTTTATTAAGTATATTATGAACGAAATGTCCGTGACATGTCATTGTGTTTCCTGTAATATTATTAAAACATATATAGGTACATGTATTCTCCAAATCGATAAACAAAGGCATATTGATACTTAACATCACAAAATTTCTCCACCTGGAATGTTTCCAAGAATTATTACAAAGAAATTATACATGTTATGAACGCTCATATAAAAAAAAAACAAGATGCAAGAGAGGGGATGACGTCCAAACACGCCATGTACCTGTTCTTTGTCCTGATGGTTGCGCTCACGTGATAACAGTGTAGACCGCGGAAACCGTTTCGCACCTATACCCCGAAAGGTCAGATACAACTGTTCATGCTGATAAATATAGTGCGCAAAATAAGCTCTGCTCTGATGAACGGAATGAAAGACAAATTTTCCAGCAAAGGTGCCCATAGATTTTATCTGCTGGAGTCAAGGCTTGAATCTCGTCACAAATGACTTCAGTTACATAGCTAAGACATGATTCTTAATTGATGGGAATACATTGAATTATTGTCGGGTTCAGGTGTTTTACCCTTATGTTCGTTTTTTGAACCAACAATTTACCTGATGTGTATTACTATCTTGTCATCCGGCTTTGTCCAAATCAATAATATGATATGCCACTGGATTTTATGGTCCTTCGACTCTATTGTCTGGTTTGTTTACAGACCACCGTCTTGTGGCAGGATAACTTGTGTTCGGCGTAGGGCAACACACATTTTCTTATTATGCAAATTGTGTGACTGGCGGGTGCTACCGGTAGGGCAGAACATGCTTAACCTTTTCGCGAACACCTGGTGTCATCACTGATTTTCAGTGATCCTATAAAATAATTATCACCGCTATTATGACTTTTACGCCCAATGTTGTCTGGCGTTTTACATAAGCAGAAGCAACAAAAACATGTCCATGATAACAAACAATCTCTCAAAGGAGTCCATTGCAGTCCATTGTAGCATGAGTTTATGAATCACTCACAAATAGTGATGATACAGGGTGTTTGCGAAAAGGTAAACATACCATGCGCAGCCGGGACACCAATCACAAACACATATAAAACCAATTCAATTGTTCACCTAAACAAAAAGAGGCAGGAATTTATGATAAAAGTCAAAACAGGGACTTGCATCGGACATCAAATGTTGCCCTTCACATATCCACCTTTACACTTTTTGAAAGTTTGAAACCGAGGCCTTGACGTTAACGTCCGGGACAGATCTGGTCTTCAACAACCCATGCTTTCCGTAAGAGGCGACTATCGGCATCGGATTGTTAGACTAACGGACTTGGTTGATGGATATCATCCTAGTAAATATAAGACACAAACAAACAGTCAAAGGGAATTGGCTAGTTGGTGTTTATTAAACGATATCATATCGCCGCTATACCTAAAGTTCTTGGACAAATAAACTTGATTTGACTTTACCAAAAATTCCGATTCAAATGCATTAAAAAATATTTAAAAAACTATTTGAGTCAGAAATGACTCTGTACACTCTTGTGTTACTGGTCATGATTTTAAATGAGTTGGAAGAAAATGGTGTCTTAAATTAATTTTTTTACAGAGTTATAACCCTTGCTCTGTGCTTTTCAACTTAGTACATGCTGTGTGAAATGGGGATATGTTTTCTCAGCAACTGCTGAAGTTTTACATGAATGAGAGTGTGCATGCTAATCGTAGAGAAACTTGTCAAAACTCAGTTAAAAATTGGTGCTGTACATTATTTTTGAAAAGAGTTATGACCCTTGATCAACCTGTTCTTGTACTGAGTGCATAGTGCAAATGGGACAGGTCTGCTGAGGAAACTACTTAAGAAAAAAAAAGTACATGAATGAAACTTTGAATGAAAGTACATGAATGAAACTTTGTATGCTTACTTACTTATGCAAATATACACATATATGTATTGTGGTTTATGTGAACGCAACGTTAAACCCCATTTCACCTGAACCCACCATACATGTATTACATCCAGGAATTTTGCATGGATGCCCGCAAGCTATGGAAATAGAAATAGATGTAGCTTGGCCCTAATTTGTGACGATCAACACATATCAAAATAGCACCTTTCATACTATTTTTCAGAGGGGTCCTAGCCATCCCAGCATATATGAAAATAAACACTTACACGGAAAAGTAATGTTAACTTTCAGAGAAAAATATGCCTCAGCGACACAAAACATGAAACAGATCATACTGTGTTGTGACAGGTCACCATTGCCAGGGGATAACATGCTTATTGCATAACCCCTGACAGGTTTGCACGTGGCGACAAGGGTATTGTCTCAAAATACAAGAATTAAAGTCTAAAAATGAATTTATTACTACTCTCGACAGTACTTTATATCTTCTTCCAAATGACCCGTCATCAGGAAATTTAAGGGAGAGTTCTCTGACATTGCATTATTCGATCGAATATTAATTTCTCACCACCACATGATATTTGTAACAGGGTCCAATAGAACTGCGTGCTGCTCTCGATGTGATGACGCACCACTATCTAAAACGTTAATGCAAGAGAATAACGACGGAGGTCTTTGAACACTCGAAACTTGACCAGACATTGCAGAAAATCCAGTAACACGATAACATCTTATTAACTGATTTCGTTTAACCTATACACGGTACAATAATTTTGAATCATGTTTGGTGTTTACAAGTACAGACATTCTATTGCTTTGTATGTAAAGAAGAACACTTACGAGATGTGTTCGAAGTTGGGGGCAGTAATATAAACTATGCAGCTGGTGGAGCGTACTTGTTCACGAATTGAGTTTAAGGAGTATTGGATTGTACCAATAACAATTTTATTATTATAACCGATCACTTGACCGATCTTAAGTTCCATATTACTCGGAAACATGTATAGTCCCGGCGCATAAACGTAGTCTCCCTTGGATTAACGTTTCAGAGTATATGCTCACTCCTGAAATGAGGCAGAGAGCATATATATGTACTGTTCACGTAAGAACAACACAAGTTATGAGATAACAAAAGGTGGAAAATTAACAATGGAAGCATATACTCCGAAACGATGTGTTCCTCATCATGAAGAAGTTAACATCCATGCATAAATTCTCTTTCTTAAGAGTATTACTTCCAAATACCTTTCAAAGACTCGTAATACGGTTATTCTGAATTTTTTGAATTTTTTATTGTAATTCGGTTACATATGTTCATACCAGACCATTGTACTATGCATCCGCTTACCAAATTTAATGTACATCGGGTCTTATAATTATTCAATATTCTGCTGTATATAGTAAATATATTAATTTTTTTAACTTATGCTGCATTACTCCGTATTGCTGCTGTCTTTGACAGAGAGACGAACTGTGTGAGATCCAGCTGCTGAAGAAAGTTGTTTCCACCTGTCCAGGAAGCAGCAACCCCTCCCACACAGTCGGCACGTGACCCGGAAGACATGACGTCATGTCAAATCACATAACTGCTTTAACATAACATCGGAGGGGAGGAAGCGGAGCGCAGGGGGGGGGGGGGGGGGGGGGAGCACTTAGACTTCGTAATGCAGGATAAGTATACAAATGTAAAAAATATTTAGATTTTACTAATTTTTTTAACTTATCCTGCATTACTCCGTACTGCATCTTTATCAGACGGCACGGCCGGTGGGCATACCTTCAGATGTGAGCCAGAAGAAAACCCTCGACAAAGGTCCGATGAAACTGCACCGCATGGACAAGAGATGACCGGAACACCAGCGACCATTTCTGTCGAAGGAAACGAGAGTCGATGCAAAAGAGGGAACCCGAAATAGGTGACAGAAATAGTATGAGGCGGGAAAGCCAAAACTAGAACTGACCTAAGAGCGAATGCGGAACGCAGTAGAGCCCTCTAATCTGGGGTGATAAACACCAGAGAGTTCGACGGGCCCCGCTCAGGGTAACGGAGAATCAGTGGCGTCGGGGGTTGGTGACCTGTTGAGCTACCACCAGGGGACCAAAGCTATGAACGCCGGCGACATCTTCCAAGGCTACATCACGAAGGTAGTGGCTGGCGAAAACGGTGTCGGATCGCCAAAAACAGCCTTCCATGATGGATTTGAGGGAACAGTTACTGTGAAGAGCCATGGTAGACACGACCGCCCGAATCTCGTGTGGGTTGATAGCCTTGGGGGGGGTTCCAATCCGGCGACTTTATAAGCTTGGAGGATGACCGCCCGGAGCCACAGGGAGATAGTATTCCGGCTGACCTCCGACAGCGACGAAGGGGAGACCAGTAGGAAAAGGCGTTTCCTAGACTTATGGCAGGCTTTAGACCGTCGCAGGAAAACCTTCAGGGCCCTAACAGGGCATAATAAAAGCTCCTCCACGTCGGCACCCACAATCGACAAAAGGGGAGGGATGGTGAAGGATCTATCAGGCTGTCCTGGGAGTTGATTATTTGCGATGAAGTCCCAGCACAGCCCCGAACCGGACACGAGAGACGTCGAGGGCGTGGAGCTCACTAACCCGGGCGGCAGTAGCCAAGGCCAGTAGAAATACCGTCTTCTTCGTTAAGTCGTAAAAGGAAGACGTGTGGAGTGGTTCGAAGGGTGCCTCCCGAAGAGCCTTTAAGACCACATTCAGATCCCATGCAGGCGGTCTGAACTTGGCTTTCTGGTCTTCGAGACGAAACGAGCGCAGCAACGCCTGAAGTTCGGGAATTTTCGTCATTCTCCGGTCGTCCGGGATGGCAAGGACGGAGTTAATGGCGACCAGGTACGTGGAGATGGTAGAGCCTTTTAATCGACGTGTGCTGCGCAAGTACAGAAGAAACTCATCGGATCCTGGTGCTTGTCAGAGCAGAATGCCTGGAACGAGGACCATTTATCATCATATAGTCCCCGTGTAGATGGCCGATGGGCGAAAGCAATACCCTTGGCCGCTCTAGTCGAATAGCCCTTGGCTCCTAGGGCTTTTTGCAGATGTGCCAGGCGTGCAGACGAAACCGAGCGGGACTTGGGTGTGGCAATCGACTGTGTGGGTGGAACAGCAGGTTGGACCACGCCGGCAGTTCGAGAGGGTTGTCTCTGGCGATGTTTCGGAGGTCGACAAACCAACTTCTGGCCGGCCACCAAGGCGCGACCAAGTTCAGTGTCAGGTGTCGAGTGGCCTGGATCTTTTGTAGAACCCTGGGAAGGAGAACCGGAGGCGGAAAAGCGTAAGCGCTTAATCCCTCCCAGGGAACACTGAAGGCGTCGACTGCTACAGCGGCCGGATCCGGGACCGGCGAGATGTAAGTCGGCAGCTGGCAGTTCTGAGACGTGGCGAACAGATCGATGTTTGGATTGTCGATCGTTTGACAAAGGACGGTGAAGATCTCTGGGTGGAGTCGCCATTCGGTGGGAGCCACCTTGTCCGGCCTGGACAGAGCGTCTGCCAGAACATTCTTGTAACCTGGAATGTGCTGAACAAGGAATTGCAGGTCTAAGCGGTCCACCAGGTCGAAGAATCGGAAGGTCTGGTTGAGCAGGGACTGAGAGTGGAGAGTACCCTGATTCCTTAGACACCACACCACGGTGATGTTGTCCGTGGAGATGGTCAACTGAGCGTGACGGAGAATGCTCTGCCACTGGGAGACGGCCGGATGAGAGCTTCGAGTTCGAGGTTGTTGCTGTGCCAGTGGAGTCGATCTCCGGACCACAGCCCTGCAACTGTTTCAGTCCCCAGATGAGCCCCCCAACCCTGTTTGGATGCGACGAACAGGTGGAGGGAGGGCTGTAGCGCGGTCAAGGAGACGCCGCCGCAGACGTTCGATTCCACCGTCCACCATCGGAGGAAGGGGTGGAGGTGGACCAGGAGGACGATGAGGGACTCCGGATCCTGCTGCCGGATAAAGGGAGCGAGAAACCGTTGAATTGGACGGAGTTGGAGGCGACCTCTGGCAGTCAGGTCTTGAGCCGATGTGAGGAGACCCAATAGAACCTGCCATTGGCGGAGAGTTCGAGCCTGCTGGAGGGCAGGGAAGAGATGAGCGAGGATTTTCAACCACCTGTCTCTGGGGACTTGGAGGAGGTCCTGATCCGTGAGAAACAGGCCCCCGATAAACTGCAGACGGAACGATGGGGTCAGCTCCGACTTCGTCTGATTGACGATCCATCCCAACTGATTGAAGAGCCGCAGGGTAAAATCCCTGTGACGCAGTAGCAACGTCGAGTCCCGATTGTTGAGGAGACAATCGTCGATGTATGGATCGAAGTTGATGTTCCTCAGGTGCAGGTAGGCGGCGACCGGCCGGGTGATCCGTGTGAAAAGCCACGGGGCCGTGGAAATTCCAAATGGTAGGACCGCCCACTGGTAAAGGGTACCATTGAAAAAGAACCTGGGGAAGCGCCGGTCGTTGGGGTGGATGGGTACATGAAGATAGGCGTCCTGGATATCGAGACTGATCAGGGAATCGCCTGCTGTGATTCTCGTCCTGAGCAGTCTCAACGTCGTCATTCGGAAGTAGGGAGGACGTTCCAGGTAGCGCCGGTTGAAAGTGGAGAGATTGTGTATCATGCGCCAGCTGGTGGTCCCCTTCTTGGGAACCAGAAACACCGGAGAGTAAAATCCTGGGTTTCGAGCCGGGTCGTGTACGATCTCTATGGCCTCCTTCCGCAGTAGGGATACGAAGGGGCTGTCGTGAAGGGGCCGAAGTTGGTGTGGCGAATAAGCGTCTGTTGTCGGAGTAGACGTCAGAGGAGGAAGTGCAGCCAATGGGAGCCGGTACCCCTGACGGAGGACGTTTGTGACGAATGGGTCCTCCACTATAGACCAGTTTCTCCAAAAACGGCCTAGTCTCCCACCCACAGGTGTGTCGGTGACCGGAACGGCTGGGGTTGGGAGGTCCCAGTCGTTGAGGTCCCGCCGGTCAACGCTTTGAGGTGGAATCGGCACCCTTGCCGGGGCGACGATCCCTTCGGGGCTGGTAGGTGCCACGGGATCTAACACGACCACGCCCTGTCTGGCCACGAAAGACTTCGTAATGCAGGATAAGTATACAAATGTAAAAAATATTTAGATTTTACTAATATTCAGACAAAAAATGCTTAATGAAACGATTAAAGTCCTGGAAGGAAGCAGCCCAGTCAGGAATCTAGGGTAGATATCATTTGAGTAAATATCCAGAGTGAGTCGGTTACTTTGGATGTCATCGTACCCTTACCGCATTGCGTAGGGCGATCAGTCATTGTTTGTTTAGTCGTCACTCGATTATTTACAGGCACTCGTGATATGTACATGCAAGGAATCAAGCATGTGAGGGTACTCTTATTTCACGTAGGCGTCCAGACAAAAACACGGCTTGATCTTGTATTGAAGTGGCAGGTCTATTTATGAGACAGGGAATAAAATATACACTGACATGCGTGCAGATAACTCGAATGTTTTGAAGTGGAATTATTTGCGTCTAAGTTGATTTTGTGTGGTTTGTTTCTGCTTAACGCCGCACTCAGCAATGTGTGGTATATGATAGTAGTCTGGACCAGACATTCCAGGGATTAATATTGTGAACAACGACCCACGATGTCGGATTACGATGACATGCTATCAATCAAGTCACCGAGTCTGACCACCCATCCGATCAGCATAGGTTGCTGGGGATCAACTCTAACATGGATTCCCCATCGAGCCCTAATGGTATGGGCTATGTTGAATAATATGAAACAAACCTTACTAAACTGTGAGTCTGAAGTTCATCTGAATGTTAGGTTATGTGAGATATGGTTTAACGTCAAGTTCAAGATTATTTCCCATGTGTGTGTAGCAGCTGCTTATGCCAGTCCTTACTTTATAGTTATATCTCACTTTGCGGTTTTATTGTGCTACGCCACGCATTTACCATGTTGCAGCTTACCACCCTACTCAGACATCTTTTCTATTTCGCCCTATTGCTCCACAACCTTGCATATATCTGCTGCTTGACATTTTTTGTTCTTTGACTTTGGTCATTGGTCACGTGGTTTGGCAGCCATATTGGATTCAATGTTTTTACAGTGTCTTTTTGGTACCTGTCTTCAAATGCAAACAACTTTGAGCCCACTGCATGAAATGCTTTTAAACTTTCTGAGAATTGTCTCCATACAGAACACAACAAATTGTTATAGCCGTTTGTGGATATCCTTTTTAGTCGCGGCAATATTGGATTTTGATTTTGGTCATTTTTTTCACCGACATTTTACTTTAAATATCATATCTTGTAAGGTTCTCCATAGAAACTATTGATAGTTAACATGAAGTTAGTGTGCTATATGTACCTCATTTTTTGTTCTTTGACTTTGGTCATTGGTCACGTTGTTTGGCAGCCATATTGGATTATAGGTTTTCACAGTGTCTTTTGGGTACCTGTCTTCAAACGCAAACAAACTCCGAGTCCACTGCATGAAATGCTTCCAAACTTTCTGAGAATTGTCTCCATACAGAACACAACAAATTGTAATAGCCGTTTTGGGATATCATTTTTTTAGTTGCGGACATAATGGATTCAAAGTTTTCCCAGCGTCTTTTGGGTTCCTGTCTTCAAACGCAAACAACTGCATGAAATGTTTCAAATCTGTCTGAGATTTGTCTCCACACACAACACAGCAAACTCTAATAGCCGTCTTTGGACATCTGTTTTAGTTGCGGTTGTATTGGATTTTGATTTTGATAAATTTTTTACCGAAATTTTACTTTAAAGATTATATCTCGTTAGTTTGTTGACATTAACTATTGCAAGTTTACATGAAGTTAGTGTGTCATATGCATCTTATTTTCTGTGCTTGGGTACAAGTACCAACACTTGGTGGTAATATTTGATAAATATTTAGGACCCCTGGCACACTCTAATTTCGTAGCGGCGATGTCATGCAAACGGTGACTATCTTTTGACAGAGTTGGTACAAACAAACCCTTTGAGGATTCGAACATGTTCGATGTCGGAAATGGGTTTAGAACAGACTTAGCACACGTCAATTGCGTAGCGGCGATTCCCTGCAAGTTGTGCCTACATGTGACGGATTGGTACAAGGAATCCCTTTGAGGATTCGAACATGGACGTTTGTGCCCAGTGTAACACGGATCGAGCCCGCCATTGCTGCTTTGCAAAAGCGGCAAAAGAATGTATAGGTTGGCAATTTGTTATTTTCCTAAAAACAGCGATAACTAGTGGAAAGTGGGTATTTGGAATATGACTGCCAAGGAACAGGTGCCCAAAAAAACCTCACCCGAACGCGCCACCTTCGACGGCGCTCCTGCAGTGACAAAACAAATGGTGAAACAGGTTTCCCGCCTATGGCATAAACTGCACGTGCATGTTAGCTGTATAAATGCGTTCGTTTGCAGGGTATAACCACACGTGATGAAAGCACACAAAAGAAATGCCACGACTGTCACAGGAGCAGAGAGAGAGAGACACCGGTATAGTATCGCCGAAATGGGGGCAACACAGGTCCAAATTGCCAGAAGGTTTGGTTGTACACCATTGACAGTACCCAGGCTGATTTAACGTTACAAGCAGACAGGGAGGACACAGGACAGGCCTAGAACCGGACGACCCCGAGTAACAACACCACTGGAATACGGTCAGATACGGCTCATTCACCTGCGAAACAGATTCGTATCGGCGACGGCGACGGTAGCAACAGCGTTGGGAGGACCCATTAGCCAACGTACAGTACTACGACGACTTCGTTCTGCTGGAATCCGAGCGTATCGTCCTATCCGAGGAATGGTACTGACTGCTCAACATCGACGCCTGAGACTGCGATGGGCGAGGCAGGTTCGATGCTGGCAAGTGAGAAATTGGCGTCGAGTGTTGTTTACTGATGAAAGTCGGTTGAACTTGTTTCGAAATGACGACAGAGAACGAGTTTATCGACGCAGAGGGGAACGTTTGGCTCCGGCGTGTATTCGAGAGGTCCATCCATTCGGCGGGGGAGTTGTCATGGTGTGGGGCGGTATTTGTGGAGATCAGAAGACTTATTTGGTGATTATACAGGGAAACCAGACCAAGTGTTGCAGCCAGTTAACGTTGTGCTTCCGTTCTTACAAAACCAATATCAGGGGACTCACCCGATATGAATCCTAATGAACATCCGTGGGACCATCTTGACAGACAGATTAGAGCACGCCATCAGCCTCCCGTCAACAGACAAGAATTGCGGCAGGCCCTTGTTTGCTTTGAGCTTACGTTACCTGTGCTTGCACAATTTCATTCAAACTGTGGTTGATCAATCATTTGTTACCCCTCCCTAGATTATATTATAATTCACAACAAAACCTCCTCTTGTTATTTTTTTATCGATCATGGAACTCGATCTATACTTTCTTTTGCCGCCCAGTTTAGATCATGATACCCCAATTGTTACGACAGTTGACTGTTGCTGCTGCATTGCGAAGGGGTTGGATAGAGATACGTGTATATTTACATGATATGTTGTGATAAGCAGCTGTTGACATTAACAAGTAATGAGTAACAAGTAGCACACAGATGATAGGACGAAGCCAGATGTGCAGTAAAAATGGCAAATAGCACACAGGCAATGAAGCCAGATAGATATACGGTAATGATTGAGAAGTTAAACAAGCTGATTGGTTACTAATTAAAACAAAGTATCTGCCATTAGCGACTCAAAGGGGAGATGGAAGGGACTCTATATCATCGCGGTATCACTAATTGTTGGTACGATACGTGTGGGATTTGTATTTTGCATCACTTCCTGTTATGAATTTTGCACAAACGGACATCGTCCAAACAAATGGGTTATTTTCTAATAAATTTCGAATGGAGGTAGGGTTAATATATGGGTAACGCTATTTTTCAGGGTATTATCATTTGCAGAAGCCCGAGGTCTTCCATTTGCTGCCCGACGAAGGAGGGTTTCTGTAAATGATAATGCCCTGAAAAATAGCGTTAACGTTATTCTAGCCAAAAATGGATGGAATTTGTAATCAAATAAAAAGTCCATTATCGGTTTTGAAACCTTTACTGCAATCAACACGACTGTCACTGACCCACTTTTACATATATGGAAACGTCATTGAAAAAAACAGATGACGTCCCTATCTCTATCCTATGACGTCACTTAGCAACGGGCGTGAAAATGGCCCGTCGTCAAGCAATATGAGGGCATTATCAAGTTACAGTGGCCCGCTCATTTCTGATAACATGCGGGCGGTTTAGTGATAATTCAATCCATTTTAGCTATAATGCCACATATAAAACATCACTATCAAATGAAATTGCTTAAAGTTTCCCTTACATTACAACACATAAAACACAAGTTACTCCATATGTTCTCAGGTTCGGTCAGAGTTCTACTTTTGACACAAATGATGTTCATGTTTTGTTGTTAAGTGAAATGTATTAACACACGTTCTGTCATGGAAACCTTCTTTTGGAAGAAGAACAATGTAGTAATTCGTCATTGAAATAGTTAGTGGTTAGTCTATCAGGAATTTGAAAGATGAATAACAAACAACGAAGTTGGTCGTGATTCGTCATTCAAACGTTTACAAATGCGTTTACCATACCCCAAATGTTTTTGGACATTGCTCTGAACTAACCTTAAATGCAGTCGGCCTTACAAAATGACCAGAGAAAATCATTGGGTTTGATTTGTGCAACAATGCTATATAGATGTAATAACAAAACACAGGACGTTGGCAGTCCTTCTTACCAATAAACTGCACTTTACCCGAGCGCCACACAGGGTGTTTTACGTTTTAACGTTGTTCGGTATAGCACGGGCGCGGATCGAACCACCGACCTTCTGTTCTCCGAGTCGACGCTCTATTCACTGGACCACGGAGCTGGTAGCAGTGCTGTTCAGTCTTACATCTCATGTCTTGTGTTATTTTTTACTCTTGCACGCTTGACTTTAGTCGTATGTATGTTGCACGTGGTCTTCCTCTCTCACGCTTTCATCAAATTCCTTTTATACCGCGACGCTCTGTGCTGTGTCACTTTACGGTATTCCGATGTGTTCTTATATTTTCTGGAATTTATTTCACTTATGCCGTTTATAAGTTGGATAAAAACCTCCCCCTCTGTCTTGACGTGAAGGATAAAGCACGACTCCGAGGCCTTACGTCCTCGAACAAAAGCAAGGAGGAGTGCTTTATCTCACTTATAAACCATTTAAATGCAAGAAATAACAGACACAAAAAGAAAACATTAAGATACCTTGAGTGAGTGAGTGAGTGAGTTGGGTTTAACGCCGCTTTTAACATTATTCCAGTTATATCACGGCGTGTCAGCTTAATGTGGAAGGAAAGCCCGAAGTGATGCAGGTCTCAGACGGTTACCACTTCGGTGAAACCCACGAGCACGGGTATGGTGCTGACAAACCTAGAAACATAATTGGGGCGAACCGGGATTCGAACCCACAATCATAGGTTTCTGGCGTGTCCAGGGGACGCAACTCTGCACAGCGAATCGCGGCGCCTTAGACGACTGGGCCACCCGTGCCCCCTAAGATACCTTGAAGTGAAACAATACAGTGTGTCGCGGTATAAAATGAATGCGATCGAAGCAAGCGAGAGAATGAAACACGTGTCTTACTAGGAAAAAGCAAAACCTCCCAAGAGGTTATTACGAAATACCAAGATGCATACAATACAACAGGCAAAAGTGGCAGTAAGTTTATAATGAGAATGTAATCCCCGGGCATCCGGATATTGGGGCTCCCCAATATCCCTCAAGACCTCGGAGTCGGTATTTATCCTTTACTTACAAGGCGTGCACAATAACATAGAATACCAGTGTTTTGAATGAAACCGGTCCCAAGACATGAACAATGCTCTTGGTTAAATGGAGCGATATTTAACCAAGAGCATTTATGTTTTTTGAATTGTTATGAAACAAACAGTATATAACATCGCTTTAGCCTATCTTAGGTGCAGTTTGAAAACACCGCTACCCAGGCAATGTTGGAAACTTATGAATTGAGCGGCTACAATAACGTGAAGTCGGCGTGTGATATAAAACGTGCATTGTCATTTGTCGTTTCATCATGCACAGTAGTAGGTTCACTCCATTGAAATGAATTGAGTACAATGCCTAAACGAGGCCAGTCCGTGTATTCCCAAACCTCTCGTTCGTGGACCTAACCTATTTATTATAATATAACACGATTGAGAAACTCCCAGGTTACTCAATCAGCCAAACACACCCCTGTCTTATTGTTAATTCAAGCCTGTTGATAGTATATTGCGAGTTAGAAAAGATCAGTAATTGTGAAGTGGATGGGGGTACACTAAAAAATGTTATACCCGGATGCCAGAGACCAATCATCAAAATACAGTCGGGCCCTGTTATCTCGAATGTACCGATATTCCGACACACATATCTAGAATTATCTAGAATTCGAGATAAAAATACATAGCACTAGCTCGAACCTTATACTCTTGACAAGTTCTATGAACGCAGCCAATCAAAACGCGTATGAAAATGTGTCACGTTATACATAATCATACAATTCTAACATATCTCTCATGGTGGCGTTAGGATATAAGTATTTTGTTTGCTCACAGTTTTCATAAAGCTGTCAAATAAAACATTTCGCCGCACTGTACTTAATCTATGTACAATCAAATGTGGCTACATATTTTAGAGGCTTTTTCGTTAGCAAAACATAAACTTCCAGATTTTCAGCACTTTTTGCTTTTCAAACCAGTCTTAAATTTTCCACCATGGGCTTAAAGATTAAGTAATATACAACTCCGTTAAATTGCAAAGTCAGAGGTTGGCCTAGTACTGCGCGACCAAATTCTGCCACAGCGTTGATTTTTCAACGCTGCGTCTGAAAATTCTCTCGGCAACTAGGATTCCAGCGGCAATGTAGTGAATCACAAGCTTTTGGTCAGAGACCAGGCGAAATATGACTTGAAAGCAATTCGCCGCACAACTTGTGTTCGCACAACTAATTGCATACACCAAGTTGTTTACAACTGGCTGTACCGTGTGAATGGACCTCGTACGACTTTGTAATAAAACTTCAAAGTGACTTCATTGTATAAAATCTTATACGAAAGAGACTGTTCGAAAAATAATGAAGCAAGTATCTACAGCAACGGCATTTATTCCCCTCAATTAATCAGATGAAAGTCTCATTCTGGATCCAATGATCTCACTTTATCCAGAATATGTTTGAAGAGGGGACCATTATGGTGCCCGAGAAGGGACATATATGTTATTTTTATAGATGCTGGGATGGCTGAGGCCACCCTAAAATAGTAAGGAAGTTGTTATTTTTATATGAAATGTGCTAATCACCACAAATTAGGGCAAAAATACAGTATTTCTATTTCGATTCGTTGAAACATCCATGCAAAATGCCTGGATGTAAATTATGTATGGTGTGGTGAGGTTAAATGGAGTTTAACGTTGCGTTCACATGCACCTCTATACATATGTGAGTATATTTGAATACGTGTGTAAGAATGCAAACTTTCATTCATGTAACTTCAGTAGTGTCTGGGGAGAACTGTCCAAATTATACCATGCACTGAGAACATTAACATGCTTGTTGATCAAAGGGCATTAGCTTGCAAAAGAATAATTTCCAGCACCATTTTTTTTTTTACTCAGTCTTGACAAGTATTTCTTAGAAAAGCATGCAAACTATAATTCATGTAACTTCAGTAGGTTCTGAGAAAACCTGTCCCCAATCACATGCATGCACTAAGTTGAAAAGCACTGAGCAAGGGCCATAATTGTGTACAATAATGATTGACGGGACAAATTTTCGAACTCAGTCTTGACAAGTATTTCTTAGATAAGCATAATACAAAGGATAGACGGGTCCACGTTCGTCCTTTAATCCCATATAACAGCATTTGTATGAGCCTTTGTTTCTGAAACAACAGCTGGACATACGAGAGCTGATGGGAACACTACCCGCCCAGGCTCAAGTATTCGTGTGGACCTTTCTGATAAAGATTGTATATGGAAACTCTACACAGATAATTCCCATGGCCTTGAATTCAGTGGAAATACTCATGTGAACACTAACAGTGATATATGTGGACCCCGGAAGGACTCTGCCCAGCGGAATAATCAGACTAACCCTCAGCAAATCGTATAACACTCTAGAAGGTGGGTTCGAATCCCGGTTCGCCCGAATTATGTTTCTAGGTTTGTCAGCACCATACACGTGCTCATGGGTGTCACCGAAGTGGTAAACGTCTGAGACCTGCATCACTTCGGGCTTTCCTCCCACATTAAGCTGACACACCGTGATATGACTGGAATACTGTTAAAAGCGGCGTTAAACCCAACTCACTCACTCAGTATTTTACCGGACTATGTCGATATCATTGCTGTACAAGAACACTGGCTAAAAACATGCAATATTCAAAGATTCAAAGATATTAAATGTTGTAAACTTCTATCCTACATTTGTGACGATGCATGTACCTCTTCGAGAGGGTTCGGTGGTATAGCTCTTCTACAGAACACTCATTCAAAATGGAGGACGCAATGTATACATTCGTCTTCTGACAGTAGTATTGCTGTTAAGTTAACGCACCCACGTGCCGTTGACATGTATGTGATTGCATGTCGCCTTCCGTCCACTAATACCCGTCACTCTAAGTATCGCACGGCTCTAGACGAACTATCTGACATATGATGAGTTGTGTGTGCAGAGTGACACAATTATCCTAGGTGATCCCAACTCGGATATATGTAAGCGTCTAATGTTACCACGCGACAAACTTCTGTCTCACTTTGTTAGCACTCGTTATTTAGTGAATACTATTCAAGCCATCAGCTCATATACTTTCAGGAGCAAAGATAACATAAACAAGTCTATGATTGATTATATCCTGATTCCTTCCCATTTGCAGAGTAACGTTAGCTCAAGTGAAGTGCTATTCACTAGTTATGATGTATCCGATCACTTCCTATGTGTAGCTACCATACAAGTAGATGTAAATGATAATGTAAAGCAAAAGGTTAAAGAAACATGTTTTGTTAAATGGGACAAAGCTTCAAATATTGAGATCTCTTCATACAAGGTCTGTCTTGATACATTGCTAAACAATGCAGAGACTTGTTTATCAATAGATACACGTGATGATATTGAATCATTTAATACGGGGATCAGTAAATGTATGATTGATGCCAGTAGACAGTCTATACCGGTAGGTAGTATCAAGGCTCATCTGAAGCCTTACTGGAAACAGGATGGGCTACCCCAAGACCGTTATAACATGCGAGTTGCAAGGCGGAGATGGTTATCCGAGGATAAACCAAGGGGGGGTAATTTCCATTCTTATACATCATACAAGAAAGCTAAGCGAGAATTCCGACGTAGTCACAGACAGTCAAAGCAGGCCTATTCAAAGACATTTTGTTTAGATTTAGAAAAAAATTGTGATACTGATGTGAATACGTTTTATAAATCTGTAAGAAAACTACGTAAGCAGAAGATCGGAGTTGAAAAACTTACATATGATGACCGTAATGTAACAACCCCCACTGACATATTTCGGCTTTGGGGTAGGTACTATGCGGATCTAGCAAAACCATATGACTCCGACCAGTTCGATCAAGACTTTAAAGATGGTATTGACTATGAAATTGAGAAATTAGCCTCCAGAAATGAATCTAACTCATGTGTTGATAATGTACTATGTGCCGAAATATCGGTTCAGGAAGATAGATAGATAGATCATCTTTATTTCCTCCAATTTGATGAAGATACATTGATATGAGATATTATGGTGTTCTACAAATGTATATAACACCTAACGTGGACATCCCGAAATGCCTGTAATTTGCCCGATATGTTGCAGTTTGGCTTTAGGAAGGAGCACGGTGCTGTTCTGTCGCAATTTACCCTCATCGAATGTGTACAAAGCTATGTAAACAGGGGATCATGTATTTACACAGCATTTCTAGATAAGCTTTTGATCGAATATGGCACTCGGGTCTCTTTGTAAAACTCTATCATCTTGGTATAAGGGGTAGAATGTGGTCTCTGTTACATCACTGTTATACTTCCATGTATGCGTGTGTTCAGTATAAGGGGGAAACAGCTGATGCATTTGCTGTTAGACAAGGTATAGGTCAGGGCTGAATTATCTCAGCTTGGCTTTTTCTTGTGTACATATATGACCTCATAACTGAGCTTCGGCAGTTAGATACAGGAATATGTATATATAATGTTAGTTTACCATGCGTGTTACTTGCTGATGATACTACTCTTATCAGTTACAGCCCTAAATGTCTGCAAACAGCCTTAGATACAGTTGTTAATTACGCTTCCAAATGGCGATTAACCTATAATGCATTGAAAAGTAAAATTGTTGTGTTTCATAAAAAGAAGCAATTATTGTGTACGCATGCTTATCACTTTGGGGACTATGACATACCTATGTTTGATAATGTAAAATATGCGGGTGTTGTTCTACAAAGTAATCCTTCTTTCAAATTATGTATTGAAGAGAGCTGCACAAAAGCAAGGCGTACTATTAATTCTCTCCTCTCTGTTGGTCTAAATAGTAGTGACTTACATCAGTATGCAAGTATTGAGATCTGGAAAAGAATGATTTTAACAACAAGTTTTTATGGATGTGAATTACTACCTCCTCTGCATGGTAAAGATCTTGAATTAGCTGAAAGCACCCAGCGTTACTTTGCAAGGATTGTACAAGGTTTTGACAAACTTTGCCCCACTGATGCCACTATTGCTAATCTAGGACTTTGGAGCATGGTTGGCTATATAGATAAATGTAGACTACAGCTGTTGGGGCCTCTCTGCAACAACTCATGTGTCTCAATTTGTAAAACTGTTTTCTGTGCATCAACTTCACTCTTTTTCTTTCATAACAATAATTTACACAGTTTGTGTGGAGTGTTGCTTTCAACAGCCAATAAATATAACCTACTTCATCATGTATTTCACTACGTTCGAACAGGGGAATTCCCCGCGAAGACTAAGTGGAGAAAGATTGTATTAAATGAAATATCTACCCACATTCATCTCCGCTTCATCAACCACAAGAGCAAGTATGATACTTACACAAGGCGTCGCACAGCACACCTCAGAAAATTGTTCCTGACCTAGCGAGTGAGGCAGGTTTGCGAGATCATCATACAAACAACACACTTCGTTCCACTGCAGCAACTGTCCTCCACCAGAAGAGTGTGGACGAGAAAATTATAATTGGTCAAAGCGGGCATCGTTTAATTTGATAATGATTAAACATCGCATATATATCTCAAAATGACTATCAACAATAAGACGGCCTTACTTCACATTTTGGATTGCAGAAATACAAACTACAAAACAAAAACTGTGTATTCCATATCACTGTTTATTGAGCAGCATTTGTAACAAATATATAACAATGTCATTCAATCATTACATTACATTATGGTCATTCTGTGAATTGCTACTGCTGGGGTTATGAGTTGCCAGTATGTAAGTAATTCCACTGGTGTTGGGGGTGGGGGGAGTCGCATTCATATGAGTCACATTTCTGGCTAGGGACCGTCGGTCGCATTCATTTCACGAGTTACATGTCTTTCAAGTATGTCCCTGGTAGTCCCCTTCCCCGAAATTCAAATATGTTTCATAACAGTGTCTGGACTTTGGTCTCCCATTGATTTGGTTTCCCAATTGCCCCGGTGAATTTTCTAAATGGGACACACATTTGTTCTCGGGGTAGATATAATGTTAACAGAAGGCATTATCAGATAGCTTTGCATGTTTAATGCATGCACCAGGTTGTTGATGTGATCGCCTATCAGTTATAGCTCCACTACAAGAGACGAATTGTTGATATTAATACCTTGACTGTAATTTACTGTGGTAATGACATTCGAATACACGTATGCTGTTTACTACTGTTTTCTTATGTTTAAATTCCCCAGGAGCATATTAAAGTGCACAAAAAAACTTCATTTTATCCCCGCTTCTAAAGTGAGGGTACATCTTAATCGTCTTGGTGAAAATTGCAAGCTAATTGTTGAAAATAAGCATGTCAACAAGGATATATAAATATTACACTCAACTAGGCCAACATGGATATTTTTTGACACAAACATATGCGTTTGGACATACACAAACTATATCATTAATTTTTTATTCCACCACATGTGCCTTAAACTATAAGACTTTAAGACAAAAACAAGATATCTAAATATAAAATTCCAATGATGTACTTCTAAAACTAAAAGAAAACCCAGTACATATTTATCTCTCGATATACTATCAATAACGTATCGTTGTATCCAACCATAAGCACATATACACGCGTTTTGCAGCCTAAATTATGAAGAAAGCTCATAATAAAAAGAAAGTTTGACATCTATGTCCTTTACATCCGGCGTTGGAATGTTACTACATATTAAACTGGAACCGAAAGTTCCAGTTAGTAAATTATCAAAACAAATTCAAGATTTTCAGAACAATATAATATAGTCTTACTTTCTGTTTACTTTTGTCATACTTTAATCTCTTAAAAGGGTACATGTATATGAGCCTATTATGACATGTAAGCCGTAAGCTGAAAGTCCAAATGCATGATCGAGGTTCTGTAATATGTTTTAAAGCTGCCCAGACAATCTTGAACATTGTTGGTTCTTGTTTCATTTGTTCTAATATGTTTACATTATCTAAGTTATGAGGAGCGGGATATACCTTTGCTTTTTCGTCATAAGAAGATGATCGGGTTTAATCTTCTTTCAAAGACGCTTTCCTCATAGCAGTATTGAGTGGGTCAAACTTCAGAAGCAGTTGGTCAGTTAGTATGTCATATTGCTACCAGAATATGTGAAAATTCCATATTCAATCGACAATACCATAGCCGTACAACAAGCAGAACAAACTACACATCTGTAAAATCTGTTGATATGGACATTAAATCATTACGGTAATTATCACAATGTGAAGCAAACCAAATGGATAAGAGTAAAAGAACATATTCACGGTTTTCTATCCATATAAAAAACCTAGCAAGTAATTATTTAGAACTTATTTTACAGATCAGTTCAAAACAGCATGCAATAAACAAATCATATTTCAGATTTGATACTGTGTTATAAGAAACCCATCCAAAAAACCTCATCTGTTTCAAGCAAATATTCATCAGCTAATCAACATCGTCCTTGTGATCAACCCAAGACAATATGAAAATTGTTGGATAAAATTCACGAGTAACTAGATGCCTTCCTGGATATTTCATTGTTGTTAAAATCTTTGTGTAATTTCGCAACTCTATGAACTTATCTGTAAACTGATGATGTTAATTGTCAAACAATCTGAATGAAGCATGGTTCATGTAAACATAATCCCATAAACTATATTAAAATATGTAGAGCATAATCATATATGGACCTATGACATACACATTAACAGCTGGAATCACCGTATTGCAGTGGAGAATATATCCCCGGTGCTTGCTGTTCGAACTAGCTAAATGGATCGGGTGTTCAGGCTAGGTGACATGGTGGATTGCGTGTCGTCGAATCTGGGGGCATTGATGATATATATCACTGGTTTGTGAGAAATAAAGGTTATAACTATGATTTTATTATCAATACTTTTGATGATGCATGTCAAGTCAAGAACACCTCTAAAACCAAAACATTCCAAACGGAAGTGCAAACCAGTTGCAGTGTATTGATAATCAGCTAAGTAAATACATTTGGTTAGATTGTAATGGTTATGTTAGTAGACACAAATTCAAACAATAGATGGTCACATTCTAACCACTGTTCCCTGTTCGTCTTTACTCCCGAAAAGTGATGAGGTACTTGGGATAGGCCTGGACGTCGTTGAACACCACGAACATACTGGGATTATCCACGTTGTCAACCACAGTGTCGTACAGAACATTTGGGTCTTCGAGGCCTCGAGACGGGGGAACTACCATGTCAAATTTTCCTTCAGTGAAGTCTCCAGTGAGGACGGATGCGTAATAGACGTGCTTGATACCATCTTCATTTGGAAGAGAGTAACCGGAGGCGGAGTAGCTGGGATTGACAGCAAAATAAGTCCCCTTTCCATAGAGATGCACTGTAATAAAATGTATATGACAGTTTATAAACTACTATATAGTATAAACTTGTATTAAAGCGGAATTGAAGTGGTGGTGTCTTTTCATGAGTTTTAAGGGAATTTTGTTGTTACCAAATATAGCTCAATGTTTAGAAAATACAGTCGACAAAATCTTTCCACAATCATAAGAAATCTCTGCTGAAGGCAGATACCATTGTACGAATCCGAATATATTGTAAATATATACTGAGTCAAATTAAAAACTTGACATTTTAAAAAGTAATCCCATATATGATATACAACGGACAAATGTATCAGAGAAGGTAATTTTTAATCATTAATGTCCAAAGAAGGATTTTAATTAACGGTGGTAATCATAATTTGTTCCAAGCACCTATGGTATTCGGTAATAACATCAACAGTTTAAATCATTAGTCCCAAGCGCGAGAATCTGATGGCACACAAGTTCAGTAGCGTGTATGGCCACCATGTGCGTTGACAACTGCCACACAACGCCTCCGCGTGGACCTTGTGATGCTTGTGAACACATGATTGGGAAGACGACGCCATTGTTGCTGCAGAATGGTGCCAAGATCTTGCAAATTCTGTGGTTGGTTCTGGAGAGTGCGCAGACTTCTGCCAAGAGCATCCCAGTTGTTTTCGATGGGATTGAGGTCGGGAGACCTTGATGGCCAGTCCATGACGTTGACTTTCGCATTCTGAAGGAAATTCCTTGTCAAGATTGCTGTGTGGGGTCTGGCATTGTCGTGTTGGAAGATCAAACCGGGTCCATGTGCTGCCATAAAAGGCAGAAGTTCTGGTGCCAGTACCTGGTCGCGGTAAGCAGCAATGTTGAGGTTGCCACGGATGACAAGAAGCCTGGAACGTGCATTGCCACAGAAAGCACCCCACACCATGACACTTCTGCCTCGAAATCTGTCAACTTTCTGTACACAACACTGGGCGTAACGTTCATGACAGCGCCTCCACACCCTCGCCCTACAATCAGAAAATCGAAGATTAAATCACTGAAGACGACTTGATTCCAATTCCTCTGAGTCCATCGTAAGTGTCGCTGTGCCCACAATTGACGTTGACGTCTGTGTAATTGGCTGTCGTGCTTGAAGGTGAGCGGTTCTCAGACGGTTTGGAACAGTTTGCGCACTTAGTCTACCCCTAAACAGTTCATTTCGGGTTGATGTAGCCGTCAAAAATCGGTTACGGAGGTGACGTAAGACAATCTGACGATCCTCTGCATGTGACGTCATACGTGGTCGACCTGGCCGAGGGCGATCGGCGGTGGTATCCGTTTGCTGTAGACGCGTCTGTAAATCATAAACAGTCCGTCGACTACAACCCATCGTCCTTGCGACTTCAGCTACGGACGTTCCCGTCTGCAACATGCCGATGGCACGTTCACGTTGCACATTTTAAAGGCGTGGCATGACAAATGGCAGTAAAGACTTTTGTTTTCTTGTGTTTTTCTTTTTTTGTTAAAGACTGCTAACAAGTATGGCTGAAAACACGTGCGGTATTATGGCCACGTGACCAGTTGCACGTGAAAAACCACTTTTGCCACTGTAGTGCTGTGCACATGATTTTGATCGATTCACCTGCACATAAACGGGTGTTATCTGAAGACAATACGTGGCCATTACTGTTGAAATACACAATAAGGGCCCACAGTGATAACTGGTCAAAATGTTAAAATTTTAGGATTGTGAAGTTTTTAATTTGGTTCAGTATATAATATTAATCACTACCAAATAGTGATGATACCAGGTGTTCGCAAAAATGTGAGCAAAGGTGGCACAAGTCAAAATAAGGAATTGCATGCACAAGACATCAGTTTTACCATTGATGCGTCACATTTAGAAATATCCTCCGCTCGTGTTCCATTAGTGTTTTGGAACGCTTTCATAAGGAATCAGTTGCTTTCATCCTTGCTTTGACTACCCTCTTCACCAACACCGACGACTCCCTTCCCTCCGCCTTCCTCCCTCCTTCCCCCATCCTCCCTTCCCTCCGCCCTTCCCTCCGCCCTCCTCCCTCCTCTGCCTCCTCCCTCCCTGCTCGCCCCTCCTCCTCCCTCCTCTGCCTCCTCCCCTCCTCCCTTCCCTCCCCCCCCCAATTCAAATTCAAACAGTTCTCACAGTCCTCAAAAGTTGTGAAATGTGGACACACAAGGCTGGAGCTGTTATTGTCAACATAAAAGGAAAGTTGACAAAATGAAAATTAAAAGACATCCCTCTTTTCGTCTTGTGGACAATATACTGTCAACTGAATCTTAATGCACAGATCTAAATATAAAACGGAGAGACGGTTTCACTGTCCTCTTGTATTTCTAGTTCAGGTTGGTCAATCAGTGAAAGGAATTGGTTATTTTTCCTTCATTGAACGACATCAGATCATCGATATACCTGAAGTTCAAGTTAAACTAAATCCTGTTTTGATTCAGCAGAAATTTCGAAAGCAGTGCCCACTTAACTGGACAAGACATTTTTAAAGCAAGTCTCCATTCTATATCAAGGGAAGGCAAATGGTGAGTGACATATTTACATCACATCATACATTTCCAAGAAATGATGTATTCAAACAGTGCAAATATGCAAAAGGCTGCTATGAAATCAAATCATATATCTTGGATTCCATTCGGAGGGTTATTTGTCTACTTTCGTTTTGAAAAAGTATGTGTTTTGATGAATTAGCCAACACCATGAGTATTTTAATCTAGAGCTTATAACTACCCGTGACCCCTTTATTGAATGTTCTAAGATAGCGGACCTTTGTACTTGTGTAATCACGCGTTCCTAGAGAGCACCATTTTCAAAGAGCTCTTCCCGTCAGGTAAACATACTGTGTTTTGAAATCTGATATAGTCCCAACGCAGAGAAGATACCTCTTATTTATACATTAGAAACCTCGCGCTAAAACATTGTATTGTAAAAATGCAGAAATTCTTTGCTGTGAGGCACATGGGGAATACACCTTTAACTTTTTATGAGGTACAGTGGATAATCGAATTTCTCTATGATGTTCATTAGAGTTTTAATCCGCGTTCAGACACTCATACAATGGCTAGTGTTTACTTTTTTTATTCACAAAATGTATAAGAATTAGATAATTAGCAGTTTCTGCGGTTATGAAAGTTATGAAAGTGTGCATGTATATCAATTCTCACCAACAACTGAACATCGGCAAACATTCAGCTGGTGAAAATTATGAAAATATAATGTTTGCATGATTTTAAACGGGATTGTCTCTTGTCTTTTAAATCTATGTTGAACTTGAATTGCTGCATATTGATGCATTCAGTTTTAATATAAGTACCTGTTACATAGTTTCGACTGAAACCATGAAGATTGATACTGGTCACAGCATCTCCATTTGTTCCGTGCCATAGGTTTCTCTCAACATCCATACCCGGGTTCTGTTTCGCCATCTGGTGCAGGAGCATCACATACTGGAGATACAGTGTGCGGTTCTGGATTCTCTTGATCTGCAATAAAGAGGCGTCAAATTGCTAACATCCCAATGCCATCCTTTTACCACCTACTTTTGAGTTAATTGCAAGAGCAATTTTAATGTGGAAAAACATATAACATTTCCATTTAAGCTTATTGGGGGTTTGAAACTTTAACGCAATAGGTTCCTCATGCCACTGTCTAAAGGAACGAATCTTACAGATTTGAGTGGATGAAAGTGATGGAGGTTTCTGACGTATATACTTTAGCAAGTTACAAACAAACAAAGAATAATAATCAGCAAGAACTGGGATTCGAACCCACGATCATATGTTGTCCAGTTGTAAGACATGGTTCGCATCAAAAAGAGAAAAGGTGCTAACAGCAATGCGTCACATGATCTCAGTTGACATAAGTTACTAAAACGTTACCTCGACAATGGTGTATTCATTGTCAACGCCTGTATTGAATTGTCTAGCCACCAACTTGTATTCTTTATCTTCAGGTTTAAGCTGTACTTCGCTCACAAACTGTTCCTCAGTCATTGGACTCCAGTGTGCAGGCAGCTGGATGTGCCCAGCCATGCCCACAGCTACAGCAGAGAAAGCAAAATCTGTATAACTCATCAGATCTAGCAACGATTAAATACCGTGTTTACTAGTAAGCACACATTGAGAAAATTCAGAGAGTTTGAATAAACTCATTATGACCCATCCTAATGAATAAAACGTATCCTAGTATCGACTCGACCCGTGTCGAGACTGACAGCTAGAGTCTACAGCAATCTATTTGACACATATTTATAATCACGGCCAATTGATTGATGACGGCGAACAAGTGTAACCGCCACAGGTTTATTAACAACTTCGGAAATCTCTCCCGTCACGTTTATCTTTTCTGCCATTTTGACGCATTGTACTTGAACGACATGTATTACGACACGCTTTCTTTCTGACTGACTAACTGGGGTAGTTCTTAACAGACCTTTCTCCTCAAGTAGATTAGGTGCAAACGCTTGTGCCACCGGCAAGCTCCGACGTTCATACAGTTTTGCCCTCACTCTATGAATGTTCATTCTCCAATGAACTCACACAAAATTAAAGTCAGTCCTTAAGTATCCATTGTTGTCCGGTGATTCTCTGTTAATTTATGTTTTGATACATAAAACCTGTGTGCAAGGGAAATTTTTTGTTTCATATTTTGCATTTGTGAACACAAAAATGGGACATATTTTAGGTGCAATTTTCTTTGTATTTGTTGATTTTGTTTGACGTCGTAATTCGCAATATTCCAGAAACATATCATGTCAGTCTGAAGAGAATCAAGTCTGGACCAGACAATTCAGTTGACATCATGAGCATCGACCTACGCAATTGTGATACAATCACATGCATCAAATACGTGAGGTGTCGACCACACGATCCCGCTTGTCGCCTCTTACGACAAACATAGTCGCCTTTTACGACGAGCATGGGTTACCACAGTCCAATTATAACACGGATCACGGATCGTCACTAGGTTGCAACGACGAGCATGAGTTACCAAAGACCAATTATAACACGGATCACGGATCGTCACAAGGGTTGCAACGACGAGCATGAGTTACCAAAGCCCAATCATAACACGGATCACGGATCGTCACAAGGGTTGCAACGACGAGCATGAGTTACCAAAGACCAATTATAACACGGATCACGGATCGTCACTAGGGTTGCAACGACGAGCATGAGTTACCAAAGACCAATTATAACACGAATCACGGATCGTCACTAGGGTTGCAACGACGAGCATGAGTTACCAAAGACCAATTATAAAACGGATTACGGATCGTCACTAGGGTTGCAACGACGAGCATGAGTTACCAAAGACCAATTATAACACGGATCACGGATCGTCACTAGGTTTGCAACGACGAGCATGAGTTACCAAAGACAAATTATAAAACGGATCACGGATCGTCACTAGGTTTGCAATTATTAGTCAATAATAATAATAATAATAACAATAACAATAATAATAATAATAATAATAATGATATATGCATTTGTATGGCACTTTATTGTATCATAAGAAAATAGGTCTCTTGTGGGTTAAACTAGAAACAATATGCTATTTCACTGACATGTGTTAATGTCACTATAGATCACTGCTCAATACCTGCACTGGCACGGGTAGCCCAGTCGTCTAAGGCGTCGCAATTCGCTGTGCAGAGTACTGTTAAAAGCGGCGTAAAACACAACTCACTCACTCAATCAATACCTGCGCCAGAACATGACAGTACAGAAACTGGTAGGGTAGCATATATTTTGGCATACATTTAATAACACTATACCTAGTAGTAAACTTTCTTAGATGTTTTGTACGCAGTAAAATATGTCACGTAGAAGTACCTGTCTGTAACGTAAATTCGCTTGTTCTAGAATATACTAGACGCACATCTGCAGCTGCTTCTGTAGGCGTGGCACCCTCAAAGATCTGTAGCAAATTCATAATGAATAACATAGGCACAAATGCCTAGGGCGCAGTCATTTATAAAAAGCCAAGGTCTTATTCTTTCAAACAGAAAATATCTAACATAACAAAGAGATAGATATTTGGGTTACTTCCTGTGGAATTTCCAAAACACAGCACAGTTTTGAAACCACATATTGAAAGACGAAAAGTAGCCATTATCATTCCCTCAAAGTATTACCTTTCTGAGTCTTGTAGTTGTGAAAACAGAGAGAAAACTTTTTTGAACTTTGATTTTCTTGATATTATGTTAGGTGGGGTGAGGTGAGGTGAGGAGAAATGGGGTTAAACGTCGCGTTTAAGATTTTTGCACACTTATATAACTGCTTGCATGCACGTGTGTGTGTGTGTGTGTGTGTGTGTGTGTGTGTGTGTGTGTGTGTGTGTGTATTCACATATATTCCACCGTAATCTTAATCATGTCATGCCTCAAAATACGATAGTGAGTCACATGCCTTCATATTCGCCTTGTCTTTTGGATACACAACAATTCGTGCCTCACGCAGGGAGGTGTCAGTGTTGCTTGTTTTGAATTGATCAAAGCTCTTGAAGATACATTTTGCCACTTCATCACATGGATAGTGCAAGTTCCCTGTCCCAATTAAAGGGAAAGCGATGCTCTTCACTTTCGAGCTCGAGGCCTTGGTCAGACATTTTATAAAAAATGCTCTGTAATTCTGGAAAACAAAGTTCATTTACGGGTTAGGAGTGGTAACAGTAACATCAGTGTCCTAACACGTCTTAACTTACTCAGTCTCTACTTTTGTAGTTGCAACAGTACCGACAGAGCATTAGTGTGCTTTTAAGACCCAACAAATGATTATCTTTGCAAATACATACAAATACACACATACTCTCACTTATAATCTATAAAAGCGTGATAGGCAAGTTAAATATATTTATACATGTATTTCAGCTACTATCATTATGGGTTGAAATATACAACTGAATTATTACATTTGTATGGAATACTGTAAGGCACATTCTCGCGATCTCGACCTATGGAAACAAGCCTACTAATATGCCCAAAACACGAGAACGCGAGATTGCAAGAACGCGAGATTTGGTCAAAATCTCGCGTTCTCGTGTTTTTGGTACATAGCACGTTTTGTCAAAAGTCCACAACGCGAGAATGCGACATTTGGACATGATGCAAAATCTCGCAATCTCGACTTGTCAAATAAGTCCTCAAAAACACGAAATCCCGAGAACGCGAGAATGCGACATTTCATTTTCTTGCGATCTCGCGTTCTCGTGTTTTAGACGCTGTCCGTGCACAAGCGTAATATCATAAGGTCAAGGCACATGCGCACGTTAGTAGTCCTTTGGTCATGCTTCTTTCATGCTCTTCATTCTCCAAGTAGCATTTAGCAAAATTATGACTTGAGCTTGAAAATGGTAAGGTGAGATGAAATTGGGTTTAACGTCGCGTCCAAGATTATTACACTTATATAGCGACGAAAATGGTAAGTAATTTTCATACACAAAGTCTGAGTCATCTCCTGTTGTTACAGTTTCCTATGTATTTTATATTAAAACCCTTAACATGCTCAATATAATTTAACAAAAGAATTGTGTACATGAATGTCCCATGATGGTGAAAACATTAATGTGTCCGAAAGCTGGAAACAAAACTATCACTGTCAGTGAGTGAGTAATATTGCTTAAAGCCGCATCAGCAGTATTGCAGCTATTCGGGGCTACACTGTCAGTCAGAATGTCCCTTACAGTATTCCATACATTTGAGAGGATATTTAGTCAGTCTTTTGGTGAAGAGAGATCACTCATGTCCATATCACACTGACTGTCTTGGAATCTATCCTGTCACAGGCATCAACCTGGCAGGTATTTTTATTTGTTGCACATTATGTTTTCAGTCATTGCTTTAAGATTGAGAAAATACCACTTCGTTTCTGGTCTAGCATGTCAAGTGGATCAAAGTTCTTTTTGTAAAACCTGAAGCAACATAACTATGTTTTTGAAAAAAGAATTCATAGACCCCCTTAAGAAGCCTTCTTTCAGATTTTAGTTAACTTTTTTGTCTACTATCATAATTATTCGGCTCAACATTTTTCGGTCTCACTCTTAGAAATATTTCCCGAAAGGGTTAATGGTGAATAACCTGCTCTGACCAACATCCCAGGGACGTGTGGTATATTTTCCGACTCGGTAGAAGACCTCCTGAAGTCTCGGCTATCTCTTCCGTCTTAACACCTGTGGGATACTTGACCCTGCACTCTTCTTGTATGCTGTCTCCCGCAGCGTTATATATTGCTGAAGACAGTGGTCCACTTTCCAAGCTGAGGCTCGAGGACGTCGAATTAACAATCACATCAACCTGAAATCATGTGTTCTGAATTTGTCATTGATTTCTTATTAATCAATGGGAAATAATCCAATGGGTAATCTAGCTCGCGGGATTAAGACGCCATACGTTAATGCCCATGTCAAATGTATTCAATATGTGCTGTAAGACTAATTATGGAACAATTGATTCTGCTACTCTTGATTTTGAATCTGGTGATTGTCACACAAATTGTCAGGTAATTAGTAGACCGATCATCATTCTGGAGGTGTGGATCGATGGGTGTACAGGGGCTTGCCACACAAAACATAGCATCAAAAAGACATATTGTCACTACCAGTGTCAGTACTGTATAAAGGAAAGAGCTGTTACGAGGTCAACTCACCAAGTGTGTTCGAGGACGAATTCAACGTTCACTGTAAATACCCCAATATAGCTATACACTTATTTCAAATATAATGTTACACAGATGTAGACAACCGAAGCCGTACTTTGCAAGCTAGAGGGAAAAAATGATAAGTTAGCGGCAAAAATTCTGAGCAGTATTATCTTATTATTATTAGTATTACTTTGTTAAACTTTAAATATTTAATATACAACAAGAGTTAACGTTTTCATGAAAAGAATCCTATTCGTTTTTGAGATATGGTCATACCACTGTGTACTATCAAAGTACAGCTTGATGCCGCGGAAACGGAAAAAATAAACATTCTTAGAGCCCCTTATAGCACAAGGCATTAACCTGGCCTTTGTGTTTGTAAAATTTCATGAAAAATGATACAGTTAAACACATTATTTCCGACGGACGGACACATAAGCTGATTACTGTATCCACCCATATTACTACCGGGAAAAACCAATCAACCTATCATATGAAACTGAGTAATGTCAACTGCAACATATTACTTACATCCTGATGGACAATGTCTCCTTTGACAATAGTCACAGTGAAGGTAGATCCGAGTTCTGTACGTGAATATGGAATAAGATGAGCAAAGTACATATAAACATATTGTTACGTGGCTGTGGAGCTTGTTTTCAGTTATTTTGTCGTTATTTTGTAGTGATTTTCCGCCCCGGCAAATGATTGAAACGCCGGTAAAATCGTGATAATCTTTGTAAACAAACATGGCGGGCTTGGTCGTTCGAGTAGTTTCAGGTTGGGACCTTTTCTAGAAGGCTGGCTGTACCTATATAAGAGTTCCAATGAGCGTGACTCGAGTTTTTTGTGTTGATTATCCATTGATCTTGTGTGGTCACTGATTACAGAATATATTTCTGTACGAACCGATTTCAGGGGTAACCTTTGCATGTCTATTTGGAAATATATACTGAACAACAAAAGTTACTGTGACATTGAATAAGATTTAATGCAAAGTTATGTTTTTTTACCATATTGAAACATTTTCGGTTTGAAACAGATAAAAGACTCATGTAAGTGTTCAAATGGTTTGATTTGCAATACTGACTTCAGAAAATGCGTGATTTCATAAAAAGCATGAACATGCCAAAATGTCAATTTACAAATCAATAGCGTATGTGTCCACCTCTGGTTGCGATGCAAGCAACACATCTTCGTCTCATGGAATGGACCAGGCGTGTCGCACAAAGTCCTGTGGGATATCTGTCCATATCTGCTGGAGCATGTTTTGAAGTTCCTGGAGTGTCTGTGGAACACGTGGTTGCCGTCGAAGGCGCCGATCCATCTCATCCCACATGTGCTCGATTGGTGAGAGATCAGGGAAGCGAGCCGGCCAGGGGATAACATTCACCTTGTTTTGTTGAAAAGAATCCTGAACAAGTTTGAGCAATATGAGGCCGGGCGTTGTCATGTTGAAAGGTAATGCCTGGGCCATGACGACGCAAAAACGGTAGGACAACAGGGCTGATGATCTAGTCGCGGTAGCGCTGTCCATTGAGATTTCCCTCTACCACTATCAAACGGGTCCTCTGTCTTGCTGTAATCCCACCCCATACCGTAACGCCTCTGCCCCTGAACATATCTTTTTCCATGACACAATGATTGACGTAACGTTCACCTCGACGTCGGTACACTCGAATCCGTCCATCGCTGTGGCTGAGGTGAAAACGAGACTCGTCAGTGAATGGAACTAGTCCCCACTGCATGGCCGTCCAGCGTAGACGCTGTCTGCACCACTGTAGACGTGCTTGATGTCAAAATTCCTGTCAAAATGGGAAGTCTGGCGGGTCTTCTGGCGATAATCCCTGCACATCTGAGGCGGCGACGTACATTTTGTGAAGATATTCGTTGAAGGCCAGGGATGCTTCTTGCAGTCACTGTTGCTGGCTGGAATCGATTTCGTAGGTGTGCCATTCCGAGGATGGTCTCTGACAGCATTCGTATATTGCCAACGTGGCCATAAACACCAAATGGTGTTTCTGTGGACGTTAAATTGTCTTGCAACATCACGTTGACTCGATCCTGCTTTAAGCATACCAATGGCTTGCAGACGCTCATTTTCGGACAGGCGTGGCGTTTCGTAGTGTTGAATAATTGCCTAATTTTGTTGTTTTTCTGAGTGGTTGTTGTCAACACGATGCTGAACCATGCATATGAAATCCCGTAAACGCACATGACTTTATACCCATTCTTGGGCAGTGAAATGCATGGGGCTTGCATAAAATGGAATGCATGCTTTTCTGTAGCAGTTGCGTGTTTGTGACTTGATTCCATACATGTACTACAATATTGAAAACCAATCTTTACTTGTTTGGAAAATACACTAAAATATTGGTGTCACAGGAACTTTTGTTGTTGAATATATATACAACAAAGAATCAAACATATACAGAACTGCAAAAGAAATGTCACCATGGATAGATATATAAGAAACATTACTTGTCTAAACACTGTAAACATACTATGAGACATATTAAAAAGATGAAACTTGGCAAAACTGATCATCAAGGTTGAACTTAAAGTGTCAAATGTTCTTAAACACAACACTAGTCTCTGAGAAAATGGCATCACAAGTCAGTATCTCGTGTGTCCACCATGTGCATTGATGACTTCAGCGCAACGTCGATACATGGAATGGATGAGGCGGTTGATGAAGGCCATAGGCACTTGAGCCCACACTCTGAGGAAAGCCTGACGCAGTTCAGCTGTAGTTGTCGGCCTTGGTCGGACGTCATTCAGCCGTCTTTGAATCTCGTCCCACAGGTGCTCAATGGGATTTAAATCGGGACTGAGGGCAGGCCACTGCATGGTTCTGATGCCATTCTGCTGGAGGAAGTCTCTTGTTGCTCTCGCAGTGTGTGCACGGGCGTTATCATTCTGAAGCTCGTGGTTGCAGCGACGTGCCTAATGAGGTATGGCGTGTGGTCTCAAGACTTGGTCAATGTACCGAGCTGCTGTGCCACCATTGCCTCTCCCTGGACCGATGTTCTGGAAGACCACAGGGCCGACCCTCTGTGCAAGACCAATTCCACCCCACACCATGATGCTCGGACCACCCCACGAGTCTCTCTCAACAACACAAGCATCCGAATAACGTTCCCCACGGCGTCGCCAGACTCTCCCTCTGCCATCGGCTGAGAAAAGGACTCTTATCCACTGCTGGTGGCGCCAATGCTGCTACTGTGTTGCCCACTGAAGATGGTCCCGGCGATGACGAGGTGTCAGAATGGGTCCGCGATGTGGCCTGTGACAGTAGAGGTGTCTGCTCGTCAATCGTCGACGCACGGTGTCTGCACTAATGTGTCGCTGGTGTGTCCCCATGGTGTGTCGAGCAGTTTCCGCAGCTGTAACAAAGTGATCTTGAAAATGCTGTCGCACACTCTGACGATCCTGACGTCGGGTGGTGACCCTTGATCTTCCACTACGTGGTCGGTCATCTGTAGTGTTGCTGGTCTGATACCATTGCTGGAGCCTGTATATGGTCCTTACGAGGAAATGCATTGGCTACTTCCCCGGAGGTTTGTCCAGCTTACAATCGTCCAACTGCTTGGTGTCGCTGTTTCCTTGTAAATCTTGGCACGTGGTAGCAATTCAATAACGAATGAATGTTATCCGATCTGGGCGGATTTTTATAGGGAAAGAAATGGGGAACGCATGTGCATTTCAACTCACGTGCATCGGGTTACCATGGCCGTTGCCGTGATGCGTTTGGGCGATCGGTTTTATTGTCATCTGTTTATTTTCATCAAATTTCATTTTTTCGGACAAGGTATTTGTTAAATTTAAAAAACATTTAAATGACAACTTTGCATGCAATGTTATTTGGGGTGACGTATCTTTTGCGGTTCAGTATAGTTTCCATGATCAATTGCCTCTTTGAACTAGATAACTGTTAGCCTTGCATTTATTTTAGCATTCTGTGCGTACAGCAAGTGACACATGCTTTGCAAGTGAGGATAAAGTTATTGTATTAATCTTTGCAACAACATTATACTCATAATTGTAAGTTTGAATCAATCGATAATACAACTGCCATGGTCTTGATAGAGCAAGATCAGTGGAAATGATTTACGGACGCTGTTACTGTATGTAAGAGATATCAGATGAGTGAGTGAGTGAGTGAGTTGTGTTTAACGCCGCTTTTAACAGTATCACAGTTATTTCGCGGCGTGTCGGCGCAATGTGGGAGGAAAGCCCGAAGTAATGAAGGTCTCAGACGTTAATCACTCCGTTGAAACCCACGGGCACGGGTCTGGTGCTGACAGACCTAGAAACATAATGGAAGCAAACCGGGATTCGAACCCACAATCATAAGTTCCTGGCGTGCCCAAGGGACGCAACTCTGCACAGCGAATCGCGACGCCTTAGACGACTGGGCCAACCGTGCCCCCCGGTATCAAATGAAAAGTTTGCAACGGGTAAGCCGAGAAACAGTATTCAATTACCAATCACAAGCACGTTAGCAAGGTACCTGCACACCTAACAAGAACGATAAGCTACAGGGCAAAGGATCTAAGTATGAAAATCAATAAGTAAACTGTTGAATGATCAGGAGGCTGCACTTCAACTTTACCTTTGCCTTTCCCAAGTTGGGGGTGCTTGTCAATCTCAGCTGTAAATGCCTGATTATATGTAAACATAATAGCACATATGTACATTTTCAATTTGTTGCTTCCTGTTCTACATGTAAATAGATACTGAAATAATTATTATATTTTTGATCTGTAATGTAAATTTACATCTGGTAGTTTTAATCTTGTTATTTTAACACTCGTGCTGACATCACTTTCTAATATGCCCACAAAAAAGGAACATTCTAAATTATGAACTGAAAAAATTAAATAGAAGTTTTTTTCGTCTTGACCAGCTGTAATATAAATTTTGATGTGCACGTCTATTCACGTACCTTGATCGTATCCACCTCGCTTTTGTCTGCACACACCACTATTTCGTCAAGGGAATCACATTCGTAATTCAAGGCCGTATCTAGGATGGCTTTAGCCAACACGGCCTTTGGTAAAGAATCCATGCCATATCCAGTGGGCTGAAAGGCGATGCTTGATATCCCATCATGTTCAGCCTTGTGCAGAACACCGTCAGTCAGGTGTCGTAGTCTCTGTATATTTCATGTGCAGGAATCAATGCGTGAATCAAGTGAATGGCAGTATGGACGTTAATACAATTGTACACTGAGTCTCATAACACACCATTCTAAATATAGAAGCAAAATCTATTTGAGATTGTATTCGAAGCATTCCTCACAAAAACACCGGAACAAATATTCCCGCCAATTTCCGGGTATCAATTTACAACAAAGAGTGATGCTAAATGTTTATATATTTTCATTTTGCAATACGAAAAATTAATTTATTTTAATTTGATGATTCATTATGCGTTTTCTTTGCAAATGTTGATATCTACTTAAATGATTTAATGATAAAGATATTCCTATCATATAGAGAGTTTAATTGTATCTTCGTTGTACCTTTCATGGGAGTTATCCAAACAGCTTTGTTTGGCAAAGTTAATAAGCAAGTTAAAGTGTTGCGTTTAAGTTTATTTATTCATGTTTTAGTAATTAACAAAATATCTATCTGCGGCATTGACTCAAGTATATGAATATACACTTGTAATTGTTTCATGAAAGAGCCATGCGTCTTGTATCCAGGTGGGCCTTACGTGTTCTGTGAGTGGTAGGGCCTCGATCAGGACATTATACACACGCTGGCAAGAAAGGTCGCCTCCATCAGTCACAAAGATACTTGATTCTCCATCCTGGATATAACAGTGCATGTAATTTGGGTACGATGTACTATTGTTGAATGTTTTATGTACTTGTAGGTCACGACAAACATCAAATTTAACCATAAGAAAGTAAGGATATACTCATGTACATCTCCACACCTCCGCAGTTTGTCCGTTCTCACAGCAAGCGAATGTTTCTGAGGTATAATTCTAACCGCGAACCATCACGGGAAATATATGAAATAAACATTATGATGTTAGAATCTGTCTCTGGTTAATATTTACCCCTGCAGAACCGTTGTCTGGTCTTGCATCCGTCGTTGAAGCAATGGCATCAACCTACAAAGATAAACTTTTTAATCTGTTTGCTGTTGGATTCAAAGCACTAGAATTGATTGTGTGGACTTGAACTACCAATTTCAAATCGACAGTCATGTTCCTCATGCCTTTTAATAACAGACTTATAAGCACTCTCGGTTTAATATCACTTTTGGGAAAACACATTGCTCATTGCAGTCCCATGCCTCTAGCTTCTTGAATAACGAAACACTTCCTATTTACGTTTAAACACAGTGGGGATTGCTTAAATAATGCAACTCCTAGAGATACCTACGTGCTGCTGTGTTTTGTCGCCTGTAACAAAGGAGACTGCTGCATACGCTGTGAAAAAAAAACGTGACTATAATTATCCTCATCAGTCCGAAATGAAATAAATTCTGGAGACATCGTTTTCCTTAAATGCATCGTTGACTTGTGAAAGAATGGTTCACTACTTTCTAACGCGGTTCAAAGACTATTCATATCCCCCAGTTTGTTAGTTTGTTGTTTAACGTCGCACTCAGCAATATTAGATCTAAAAGAAGGCGACCTGTAAATAATCGAGTCTACCGACTTGGGATACGATGACATGCATCAACCAAGTCAGCGAGCCTCACTAGCAAGATCCTGTTTGTTGCCTCTTACGACAAGCATGGGTTGCTGAAGATCTGTTCTAACTTGGATCTTCACGGGATTTTGATTCAGTGAGTGCAAGACGCCAACGCCTGACCATAGGAGGCGTCTGGTATTTTTTCTAATGATCATATAATCAAAATGTGATTAATATGCTGCCAGCTGACTGGTACCTTTATCCAAATCAGAAGGGTGGTGTTATTATGAGAGTATCACTTGGAACAGTGTATTTCATCGTCAAAACCATGTTTCTTTCCATTTGTTCAGATGAAAATAAAAACGTTCATAAACAAGTATTTGTCACAAAGTGACGAAATGTCCCCCGCCGCCTTATGCAATATGTGTTTTTTTCCAAATAATTTATTCCTTTTGAATAATATTATTTTCTGTGTTAGATACCTCCATGGAATTATTTGTCGTACCTTTAGAAATAATTACCCAAATTCCTGCAAATCAAATCGGCTCATGGCTGCTCATATAGAGACATGTCTGTCATATTTGCATAACAACATGACACAGAAAAAAAAGAAAGGCAGATATATCGAGGCAACACCCGTTTTCCAACTCCAAAAGCCAATATCATCAAACATGAAGGAATCCAGAAATTAGTTCTTGAGATATCGCAGCAACACTTTTTTCCATCTCGAATAACAGATTTCCCTGCTGTTACCTTGAAAATTAAGTTAAGGTCACCAAAATCCACTGGTGTCCGTGGAGTCTGTATATACACCATAGTTCCAAATATGAAGACAATCCAGTGTTTAGTTCTTGAGATATCGCGGCAACACCGTTTTCCAACTCCAAAAGCAGATTTGCCTGCTGTGACCTTGAAAATGGGGTCAAGGTCACCAAAACCGACTGGTGTCTGCGGAGTCTGTTTATACACCATAGTTCCAAATATGAAGACAATCAAGTGTTTAGTTCTTGAGATATCGCGGCAACAAACAGGTGGGACGTACGGACGTACGTACGTTCGTACGGACGCTCGTGAATACTATGTCCCCCGCTCCGCGCTTTCGCGCGGCGGGGGACAAAAAGAAAAGTCAGCAGTCGATCACTTGACTGATAAGTGGGGAAATACAAATGGTTGATGAGTTACTCTCTGAAATATATTGGAATTTGTTTGTCATGGAACTCGATAACAAACAGTTTGGCTGGACTAATATCTGTGCAACATGTTCAGTAAAGAAATGTTGGAAGTTCTTTGATCTATGGTCCGGAAACAAAACGTAATGGACGGGAGAACGGACGGCCATCACCCATTCCTATATCACCCTCCCCTTTTGAGACAGGAGATAATAAAGGCTCTTACAGTTTTTTTATCAAATGTATCTATTGATGTTTCGCGATAAACGTGGTCTTCTTCATGTGTAAGTGCACACACGTATCGTTGAAAGTGTAAACATCCTACTTAATAAAAGTATAAACACGTGACAACATATGTGAGCTCACACAGTTTGACCCTCTCACACAGATCTCAGTAAGCTGTAATATCAAACCAATGCGGGCATCATCTTACCTTCGCTATTTTCTCGGACTGATTTGTTGGCTTGTTCTTGACAAATGTTCAAGACTTCTCTGGCTACTTCCTTTGAAATGGAAAGAAATACGCATGGCGTTTTGCGGAAATATGAATATAACTGAGATGTCTATATACGTCAAATAATATGAGTTTAGAAGTCACTTTCATTTTTGCCGATGCCATCTGCCTCCTTTTAATGGAACATGTACCTCAAGAGAAGACCTCTTACAAATTGTATACTTACTGTCAAAAGTAGGACATGATGACAATGTTTATTGACAATTTCAATAGTCTTCATTTGAAGTTTGAGAACTGTTTTCCTTCATGTCTTCTATAATGGAGAAACCCATATATTAAGATATCCGTATCACTGTGTTCCAAAAAACAGGCATCTGTTGAATGATGTTTTACCATTTTTAACCTCATTAGTAATTTTACACAGTTATCATCAGCAAACATGGAAGGTACTCACTTTTGATATGTTATCAGGAACTTGTTGCAGGATTCTGTCGAGCCTTTCTTCTGTGACGCCCTCCTAAACAAACCATACAACGTGAAATGTATTCATGTACCATGATTAACGTCAATACATGTACATTTCTCATATCCTCTCAGTGATTTTACATCAGTTTTTATTTATTGCCATCACCAGGCAATGATAGAAGATTGTTGGTGATAGGATTACCCGTTTTTTTGTTTTGTTTGTTGTTTAACACCAATATTCCAGCAATATGACGGCGGTCTGTAAATAATCGAGTCGGGACCAGACAATCCAGTGATTGACATCATGAGCATCGATCCGCGCAATTGGGATCCATGACATGTATCAACCAAGTCATCGAGCCTGACCACCCAATCCCGTTAGTCGCCTTTTCGACAATCAAAGTCGCCTTTTACGGCAAGCATTGGTTGCTGAAGACCTATTCTACCCCGGAACCGTCACGGGTCGGATTACCCGTTCTTCGTAGCCAGATCATTACTTAAAAAAGCATTCATGTTAATAATGTAGAAAATAATATCCAATACTATCTTTAATTTGAGAAGATTGACAGATTGTTGTCTCCGTTCACATTCTAGATGGAGAGAGCCAGAACGAAGCCATGTGACATTTATAACCTCTCCGCAGATACCAATGATACCTTTGGAGATAGCAAATGGATTCAATTTGATTGGTTCTTTGTCTAAGGCTTCTATAACCAAGAAACGTGGCCAATAGTCGGATCGAGTAGTCGTAGTATTTTCTATATGTTACTTTTTTCTACCAGGGAGTTTGGAAGCCATGTCGAGAGGAAAATAATCCTGCGCCCCTTTTCCCTACCCACCATGTGTTAACAAGGACAGTCTTACGCTGCAGCGGATCTCCAAGCTGCAAAGATCGAGGGTAAATAGGTGGTATACTCCAGCAAACCTGACACGGAAAGATCTATCTACCAACTTACAAGTCAGGCTGGTTCGGCCCATGACAATCAATTGGAGACGTACAGAATTCGGAGGTCAGCATCAGCAGTTTGGCCCATGAGCCACCGCCTTCTGGGCATAGGGCTCTAAGCAAGTTTTATAAATTGATACACCTATAGAGAACACTACACTCATTCTCGTCAGATACCATTTTTACGGAACGAGTGGACTTTTTCGCTCGGTCAGATACCTAAAAAACTTTCGTTGACAGATCAAACTGGAATCGGTTGCAAATCTGGTTGCGCATGAATATAGCTATACACCCAAATATGGCCATTGTTGACATGTCTATGCACACGCATTAACACCATGTTCCTGCTGTTGTGTGTGCAAACATGACAGCTTTAACGCTCAAGATCTTATTTTAAGAATTTATTCAACATATGGTAGTATAAGCGCATAGGTGTTAGTTCGCACGACACCTATAAGAAAATCTAAAAAGTCATTTAGCGCCGCGCTTTGAATATCGGACAAACAGTCGGTGACTCGCACAGCCGGAGTGCCCGGCTGTGCAATAAACAAAATTGCGGTTTCTTTGACTAACAGCTGAATTTATATCCTGTTCGTACCATTTTGGAAGAGGGAAATCAGAGTGCTCGCTAGAGACATTCATGTTAACTGTACGACCAGATAATGAAAACGCTAAAATCAACAAACCAAAATCTGCTTGCATGTCACTGACAGCATCGAACGAAGGGCATGGTCACCATCGGTATAAGAAAAGAAAATCATGATCTATTCACAGTGTTGTACGCCAGGGAATGCTATTGTTCGTATTTGGGATGTTCTGGGCCACAAAATCAGAAGTCATTTGTATCGGAACTGTTCATGAACAAACACCTCACGAAACAATGTCACAAAATACGCTTCGAAGGAGTCACTGATGGCCCAACCAGAGCATCACACGTAAGTCTAGATATATATCCAGATAGTTAAAAGTGACTTCATTTCACCACCTTATCCTTTTATATTAAATCAAATTGAAAGTCGAGAAAGTGGTTGGGTGCGTCACGCTCATAGAGTCCTTCGATCTATCGATCGGTAGTAGAACATTGCAAATGGATATAGCTCGACGATATAATGTCTGTAGTAGCTCTGTGTATAACTAATACAGATAGCAAAGCAAAGTTGCTGCGTGTGACTATCTTGTTTGGGTTAGTATGGGTTCTTATGAATGAAAATAGTAGTTCCGGTGTGACAGAGGTCACGGTTATCCATTCAAAACGAATAAAACAAGGTCAACCTTGTACGACACACGTGTCACGTACGGATTTAATATCTCACCACCTGTATCTTCACCACGTGGGTAATAAATTATAGTCATTTTGAATACATTTATTTTTTAATACCAAAAGTTTGTGCAAAAAAGTGTATACACAGGGCACAGATAGAATCGGGCCCATTCTACCGCCCGTCTAGGCAAAGTTAGGGTCCAAGTGGTATGTTGGACTAAGGAGCACTATTGCTGGCTCCGTCGCCCTCAACCACTAGACTCCCTTCCTCTGCCGACACAGTAGCCTTTTACGACCAGCAATTGGGTGCTAAGGAAACACTCTTTTCTTCCCGAGGTTCCAATGAGGGTCTCATTGTAACACTGAGGCATGGTGTCTTAGTGGGGAGGCACTGTACAACCAATATCAAGTGAGCACACGTGCATGAACGTCGCGATATAAGTGAAATAATCTTGAACGCGACGATAAACCCCATTTCACCTCACTTTGAGTCTTTGTAGCAGTAATTGATAAAGGTGTTTAATATATATTTTCACTGCTTTGAAAATGTTCTTTTCCCTCACAAACTTTTTCTACTAAGCAGTAAGGGGGAAATAAAAACAAAATAGAAAGCATCCCATCCTTAATTATCTGCAAGGCAAGAGAAAAGACACAACACAACCATTACAATAATCATAAGAAATCTATTCTGAAAGAATCCACAATTTATTGGTGATGACAACATGTGTTCGCGAAAAGGTTAAGCATTTGCTGTCCCACTGGTGGGACTCATCACCATCAAAGTGCAAAGTCAGTAGTAGATATTTAAGTCCATGCACCGCTCTAAGCACATTTTAAAATGACAAATGTGGTTTCATCAGCAGCTTTGATGATTTATTTTAAAAAGCATCCCACACACATTTGGGTGTGCACATTTCTTTTGCACCCAGAACTAAACATAGACATGAAAAATATATATTGAAAATGACAACGCCGTCAGGACAGAAAGAAAGGGAAGCAAGTGAAAGTATTTGACAAAATCAAAGATGTTCACCCTTCTCTGTTTTAACTTGGCCCTTCAAGGAAATCAGGTGTTCAAGAAAAGCAAATGTCACAGAGTCCTTACCTAACCATATATAAAAGGAACGGAGTTACACACTTGTTCAACATAGATCGGGAACTCAGTTAAAATTCAAATTTGGTGATCACGGACGCATACCAATCACAAAAGATATAATTCACAAACCAACAAAAGAGGCCAGGTGAAGTAATACTATATGTTGCTGTCATGGCCATATTCCTGTTTATAAACTGAAAGACTGGAATGATGACGAAGACGGTTCCTCTGCTAAAATCCATTCAACAAGGTACTAACAATAAAACAGCGGGGTTTTATCTACATGGAGTCAGTGTCCCTCGAATCCTAGGTCAATCTGTTTTAGGGAAACAACACTAGGAACCTGTACAATCTCATTTGAACACATGTTATATGAAATGTCCTGCTTTTAACTTTATCTGCTGTTAAATCAGCAGTTAAAGTTAGGTTTATGAAGACTGCAAATGATATTATTTAATCTCACTTCAGCAAATACCAAATCATGGAAGTGATTCATAAAACAAACTAATCATGTTTTTTCATTTAACTAAAGCATAATCCATGACATAAGCTTTTAACATAAAAACATTTATGTCATACCCCAATGACATAAGTGTGCAAATTAGATAACCGGAAATAGGACTTTTTTCGCCAGTGCACGTGAGCAGGTGTTTACAAACAACATGGATACCTTTGATGTTAGAAACAATGTTTTTATTGATCACAATGGGTGTGCAATAGTGAATTCCGTGTTGACAAATGAAATTACAGGTTACAGGTTGATGGTACTGAATTTGAATTTGACTGTGATCAAGGCAGATTATCAAAAATCCCCTGTGTCAAACGTTTCGTCATTTGAACACCAACACCAACAAGACGAAGCAGACGACGAACACAAAGCCTAAAGATGCCCAAGATAGATTTGTGGCTGTTGAGGACGGCATGATCGATGGCGTTATCAAGAACATTAAAACAAAAACACATCCGGTGCACGTGAGCAGGTGTTTACAAACAACATGGATACCTTTGATGTTGGAGACAATGAATTAATTGGACAGCATTATGATTGCCATCAGATAATCTCGTACTAGCCATATTAATTCCTTATAAACCTCCGTCTATACTCCATAATTTATAGACCACCTTCATATAGCTTGAATATTGCTGAGTGCCGCCGGGTCGTTAAACTAGTTTAGTCACGGTCTAGTGACTGTACCACTCCCCCGCTCTATTTCCGACACCGCTCGGCAAAGTTCGGCGGCCGTCGTTGTACAGTGTCATTGCATTCTAAGTGAGAGAATTAGTGACCGGACTATTTCCTACTCTTGTGTTTTAATGACACACTCTTACCATGTATTAAATTTCTAAAAAGTATATTTGATTAAATTTAGTATATGCTGTTACATATTTTCTCATAAAGTACTATGACGCATAATGTTGTTTTTATTATGTGTAGGTTACATACAGCAGATAGCAAATTATACTTGGCAAGTCAGGATGTCAACAGGTGGTGAAACTAGAAGGCTACGTTTGCTCTGCTTATTTGGGTCATCATTAACTAAGTGTAAAGCTAAATGCTAGTGGGAATTGTTCATGCTCAAAATAGAAGTACATATTAACTAGACAGTTCATTTGCCAGTTGTTTTCAATTTTCTGTCAAACTCTGTTAATGTAGTGTTTGTTGTGCAATTGATTTGTCTATCTGAAATATATTGATTAAAGTCTCCATTAAGTTTTCAAGTGACAAGTTGTTTTTCTTAATACTTGATACATGTATCTATTCTTATGCGAGCCAGTATGATCTGATTTAACAGAATGTTGTACCCAAGTTTGTAAACATTGCATTCTGAAAACATTCTACTTAGGACCAAAACTCTTTAAATGCTTGCAATCCCAACGGACATGAAGTGAAGATTCAGTATTAGCTTCCCAGAAGGAGCTAGATAAACATCAAGAATTTTCGTTCCTAACAGTTCTTTGTTTGTATAGATGATGCAATGAATAAATTTATATTGAAAATCAAGTAATTTTACATCTTTTGTACACTTTCTGTATCTGATAAAAAAACATTGTCAAGAATTGTATCCCAATTTTCACATACTGGAGATTTGCTGTATATATAGTCTTTTCATAAAAATATATATCTGGAGTCCTTAGTCGCTACAAGTAAGTCTATCAAAGTTGTATCTAAATGTTGATTACTCGAGTATATAAGGTCATGGGATTATTTCTAATAGCATCTTTCCAGGGTTTGGGTATGTTTGATAGAACCTGGTAATAGTCAATAATTGTTCTTTTAATTATATGATTATTTTTTAGTTCATTGAAGGGCATTATATCATCTTAATTACAGAGATCTTTAATACTGTCTATTCCCTTCAAAAACAAATTTCTTATAATGAAATCTATTTTTTAAACTGATGGTTACACCAAAGAATAGGTCTTCAGCAACCCACGCTTGCCGTAAAAGGCGACTATGCTTGTCGTAAAAGGCGACTAACGAGATCGGGTGGTCAGGCTCGTTGACCTGGTTGATGCATGTCATCGATCCCAATTGCGTGGATCGATGCTCATGATATCAATCACTGGATTGATATGGTCCAGACTCGGCGTTAAACAGCAAACAAACAAACAAACAAACAATACACCAAAGAGGTTCTCATAGTACTTCTCCAATGTTTGTGGAGTTGATTTTCTGTTTTCTATAAAATGTTCCCTCAAAGCAGCAAATACATCTCTCCAGTAAGGGTAAGTTAAGTGTATACAGTTTTCGATATTGACCTCAAGTATGAAAATGTTTTGTAGAAGAGAGGCTAGGATTATTGCAGTTTTTGTTTTGATGACAGTTTTAGAGAAAATAGAAATAAGCCTTACCTCTATCGTTCCCAGTCTGGCTTCATCATATACTGAACAGCATTGAAAACGCACCGCCATGAAAATGGATGTATATTTACCGGGGCTTAAGTCATATGTAAATATATAAGTGAATGAGTAATATACGACGTTCTGGACGAAGCATGAAGAAGAACAGCTCGTCAAAACACATTCCCTTATTTTGTGTGAGCTAAATCTCCAAAACGCAACGGGTGGGGGTGGGGTGGGGTGGGGGTGGAGTGTCATGGGGCGGCATCAATCATAACCATCGAACAGAGCTCCATGTGTGTCGTGGAAGAGTTAATGCCCTTTACTAAACATATTGGCAAATCACGTCATCCCATTCTTTCATCAGCACCACCTTCCAGCAAGATAATGCAAGAGCGCACACACCACGTGTTTCAACACAGTACCTAGCGAACAATAATGTGCCTCTGCTTCCATGGCCAGCCCTGTCATCCGATCTATCGCAAATTGAACATCTATGGGGTTACCTGGGTCAACGCCTCTCACGTCGTCCGCAAGTACAGAACCTGAGAGAACTTGAAGATACACTACGTCAAGAGTGGAATGCCCCAGAACACTATTCGCAGACTTATTCGATCGATGAGAAGACGTTGCATGGCCTGTGTTGCTGTCAACAGCGGACATACCAGATATTGACTTTTCATTTTAACCCTATGTGTCTTCCTTACACTGATGACGTAATTGTAATTACTGTGTGGTATTCCTGTTTCCTTTGTCGTCTTTCTTAAAAATCCGTCTATGTCTGTTCTAATCAAAATCGGTCATTGCTCAAGTTGTTTTTGTAATATTTCAAGATTTATTGCTGGTCCGTTTTCATTGCTGTTCAGTATATACTCCAATTAATGTTGTACGTTTTATTTTATCCCTTTTATCATTCCAGATAAATCTGTAAAATGTTTTGTTAAGTTCATCAATAAATTCACTTGGATGGTTTGGAAGAGAAGAAAATATATGTACTAAGGTTGACAATGCCAAGGTTTTGACAACAGTAATTTGACCTATCAATGTTAAATTCTTTTCCTCCAATTCCCTAAAATGTGATAAATATTTTCAAATCTCTTTTTTGTATTGATTATCCACAAATTTGTAAAGTTACAATTAAACTTTATTCCCAAAGTCCGCACTGTGCCAGTCCTGGCATAATTTGATGTTACAGCATGTCATTGAGACTATCCATATTGTTACTGTTTTATCAATATTAATTTATAATCCAGACAGTCTATAACAGTCACTAAGGGTGTCAATTGCTGTACTTAAACTTTCATCAGTCCCATCTAAAATAGTTCTGTATCATCAGCATATTGTACAAGTTTATGTTCCACATTATTCAGTTTGATACCTTTTACTGCATTATTATCACGAATCATTATTCCCAAACTAGCAGGAGTAGATAGGGAGACATAGGGTCTCCTTGTCTACATCCCCTTTGGTCAGAGAAGAATGAAGATAGGTGTCCATTTTGTGTGATGCACGATGAAGCATTATTTATTAGTATGTATATCCATTTACTCATATTTGACACAAAGCCAAACTTTTCAAGTGTCAACGCGGTTAATTGTTTTGAAACAGTATCAAAAACTTTTTCAGTCTAAAAGTAATAATAAACCAGTCTTATTTTGTAATTTTGTTTCAAACAAGATATCATACAGTAGTCGTATGTTTTCGCTCATATATCTTCCAGTGATTAAGTCAGTTTGTTTTTCATGTATAAGAGTATAAAGTGTCCTTTTAATTATGTTTGCTATTCATGTACTAAAAAAATGATACAATGAATTTAAGAGAGAAATTGGTCACCAGCCGTTTTAGTAGTTTATCTTGAGTGCCTTTGGATGTAAACGTATGGCCACCTCCGTTGATTGTTAGACATAAAGTGTTATTTTTAAATGTTTCTGTGATATATTTGTATCCCCATATTCCAAGTTACTTCCGGAAACAATTGAAAAACTCCCTGGGAATCCATCACAACCTGGGCTTTTGGTATTTTTCATAGACTTTACAGCCGTTGTTATTTCATATTTGTTCATCATGTTTTGTAAATGATCAAACTGTGATTTACTTAGTTTTGGTGTATTAAGTTTGTGTAATATTTATATGGTTTCAAAAGTTGTTTCTCAAGATGAGGAGTGTAGTTTCTTATCAAAATTACTTTGTTCAGTTAGAGTGGTTTGTCCATCAGTTATTAACTCCCCATTATCAGTTATCATACTGTATTTTTCTAGTATAGTAAATGTTTTCAAGATGACAAAAATATTTTGATGGTTTCTCTCCTTCCTCTTACTACTAGATTCTGTTTCTTATTTGTATTCCCCTAGATATTTCTTCTTTCCGTTTTTGAAAAATCACTTTATATACTCACATGCAAAAGAAAAGCAAGAGGTTTTAAGCAAATAGGCAACAAACACAGAACCATAAATTGATACGAGTTTTAGCATGTAGTGAAGCCTGATGGTATTATCAATATTTTTGGTTGCATTTTGGAAGCCCTGAGTAAAAACGCAACATAAAAAACGAATTGCCCAAACGCACCATTTCAATGAATATGTGGGGATCATGTACCCATTTTTCGCGAAATCGAAAGTGAACGAACTGTCACGAACTGTAGTGGGTATAAAACTGTGGCCGATTCTTGGACCTACCACTCCTTGGTCAACAATGCCACGTCTAACTCAAATTCAGAGAAACCAGGCTATCGGACGTTTGGAAGCTGGAGAGTCTGTCCAATATGTTGCCCGTCATTTCAGCGTTAACATAACCACAATTTACCGTCTCCTGCATCGATACAATGCTACACAGACCACAGATGACCTTCCTCGGAGCGGTCGTCCTAGGGTCACCGCATCTCGACAAGATCGGCAGATTACCCGTCAATACCAGCGACATCCGTTCCTAACTGCAAGTGAAAGTGCTCGACAGACCACAGGAACACATAATTGACACATTAGCCGGGACACTGATCCGACGTCTTCGTTCCAACAACCTCAGATGTCGCCGACCAGCACGTCGTCCTGTTCTCCAACCACGGCATCGACAAGCACGACTTCAGTGGGCACATGGTCATCACAATTTGCGCCATCGTGAGTGGAGGGGTGTCATCTTCTCTGATGAAAGTCGCTTTTGTGTCTCCCATGCAGACGGAAGAATCAGAATTTGGCGGCGTCGAGGTGATCGTTTCGCTGACAGAAACGTTGTGGAAAGGGATCCATGGGGTGGGCCTAGCGTCATGATATGGGCAGGAATTGGATTGCGAGAATTGGACCCATGTGCTTTCTGAATGTTGGTCAAGGTCGGGGACATGGCGTCACTGTTCAGCGGTATATCGACCAAGTGATCAGACCCCACGTTGTTCCATTTTTTGCACAACATCAACAACACATTTTCCAGCAGGACAACGCTCGTCACCATGTTGCAAGAGCTACCATGGCCTTTCTGCAACAACACAACATCCGTGTTCTACCGTGGCTAGCCCTCAGCCCTGATCTGAACCCCATCGAAAACTTGTGGGATGAGGTTCAAAGGCGTCTGCACAATGTGCGCCCAGTCCCTACAATTGCCGATGAACTACGCACAGCTGCTCTGGACGTGTGCAGGAGGATCCCTAGGGCCTTCACAAATCGTCTGATCCAGTCAATGTACAGGAAATGTGTGACAGTGATCAAGGCTAATGGTGGTCACACCAGGTATTGACTGACATTTTGGGTCTTGACTCGAAACTGTGTAAGCCCTTAACATTTGAAAAAAACTGTTATGTCTTCTGCCTTATAATCCATTAAACTGTCTTCAGTCAATTTTTTGTCAATCTTGCCCTTTAAGTATTTCTTGTCTTTACTGTTGAAAATAAATAACATGTATACTGCATACTCGACTTGCGTTTCTTTTGCGTGTGAGTATATTAAGATAAGTCTGACAGCTTTGATTTGATTCCCTTATATTCTGAAAATATTTCCCAATTTCTCTATTTGCTTTATCTAAGGTTTTACTTTCTTCATTTTTGGTTTTCTTTAAATAAGTGGAAAACGATATTGATTTGCCTCTGACTTACATAAAAAAATGTTTCTTAAAAGAGAGTATCACCAATGTTTAATTCTAAGTTTACGTCTTCAATTTTTCTCTTTTCATCTCTCTTTCTTCGCTAAGTGCATTTGAAAGAGTCAAAGTTATTGCAGAGTGATCAGATCTGTATCCCCTTACAATTGTAGAATCAATATTTGCTATGTCTTGTGAGACCAAGAAGTCAAGTCTAGCTTGGTGTGCAGGCCTTTTTTCCACAATGTGTATTTCATTACATATTGAATTGTTTTCTCTCCAAACATCAATTAGATAAAAGCTTTCTGTTTTTTCAAGAACTAACTATCGGAGTGGAGGTGTATGTCCCTGATACTTTAGATGTCAACATTTTGGCCATGGCTCTAAGTCCTGTACTTGTTCCATGGTTTGTCAACGCTGTGGCGACAACCATGAGAGTACTGATTGCCAACAAGACCTCAAATGTGCGAACTGTGATGGCAAACATATGGCCTCCTCCAAATTCTGTCCTATTTGGCAAAATGAATCAAAAATACTAAAAATAAAGTGTGAAAAAAAATTACATTTGGAGAAGCTAGAAAACTGTTTAAGTCTCAATCACCACCTCAATCGACACTAAATTACTCTGCTGCTGTCTCAAAGCCAACTCGATCTTCATCTGTCTCGTGTCAGACAGAGTTGACATGGGTCAGATCTGATCGAATCGTGGCAACTGCTCCTGCCATCGAGCATGACAAATCTGACGCACAAACAACAGCACCACCTTCAACTTCTCAGGCAGCGAGTCAGACTCCACCAGAACCAACAACAACTGCAAGTGTCAATCTGTCGAAACGGGAAAAAGAAAAAAGTTAGGTAAAAAAAAATTACCAAGGAATCCCTCTCCTTCAGAGGTACCTCTTCGAAACTCCTATAGTGCTCTGAACATGGAAGTAACACCATCGTCTGAGAATTCTGGTAGGAGTTCTTCTTACTCACGTTCGCGTGAGAGATCACGTATTGAACCACCATGATTCATTCGCCTAATATACTTAAATGGAATTGCAGAGGACAAAGAAAGAATTTTAATATGATACAATTGTTAGTTCAAGATTATAACCCGTCAGCATTATGTCTCCAAGAGACATATCTTAAGCACACTGATACGTTTGATCTAAGGCAGTACAACTGTTATCATTCATGTTCTCCTCCAGGTGATAAAGCGACTGTAGGCTCTACTATTTTAGTCAGAAAGAACGTCATTCACAGTCCTGTACATTTAAATACTTATCTTCAAGCTGTTGCTATCCGCATTACTTCGCACATTGCATTTACTCTGTGCTCTTTGTATATCCCACCTTCATCTGCTCTTCGACAGTCTGATCTACAGAATCTATATGATCAGCTCCCTAAGCCGTGCATCATCATGGACGATTTAAACGGGCATAACCCTCTTTGGGGAAGTGCAAGTACAAACAACAAGGGGAAAGTTATTGAAGATTTAATTTCTGATAACAGTTTATGTCAATTAAATGATGATTCAAGCACCTACATACATCCTGCTACTGGAACCTATTCTGCTCTTGATCTGTCCCTCACAGATTCAAACATTTACAATGAATTTGAATGGTCTTTGCATGACGACCTATGTGGAAGTGATCACTTCCCTACTGTCTTAAATACTATAACACCGGATGGTGACCCACCTTCATCACGGTGGAATTTTAGCAAGGCCAACTGGTCCTTGTCTGAAACTTAATGTGTTGATATATTGCAACCTGACAACTTCATACATGGATTCCATCCAGTTTTTTCGAGTCAACTCAATGATATTGCTGACAAAACAATTCCTAAGTCCTCTGCAAATCCTCATATTCGTAAACCATGGTTTAACAATGATTGCAAACAAGCAAGAAAGTGCAGGAAGAATGCGGAAAAATATTTTCGCAGACATCCTACAGTTCACAACTTGAATACAGTTAAAATTACTCGTTCAAAGGCACAACGTGCTTATAAACAAGATAAGCCTCAATCTTGGAGGAACTATGTCTCCAAACTTAATTCACGTACACCCATATCCAAGGTGTGGAACACGGTTCAAAGAATAAAAGGCAAAGGTTCAAAATCTTCTGTACACCATCTAAAAGAAGGTGACAGATTAATAACTGATAAATTAGACATTGCAAATAAACTTGGCGAAACTCTTGCCAAAAATTCTTCATCAACAAATTATGTCCCTGAGTTTCAGAAATATCAGAAACAACAGGAAAAGAAAAAAGTTAATTTTGATTCTAATAATGGTGAAGATTACAACGAAGTATTTTCATCGCATGAGCTACATACCGCCCTTGAGCAAGCTCATGATACTGCAGCGGGTGATGATGATATCCATTATCAGTTACTGAAGCATTTGCCTGAATCATGTCTTGAGACACTTTTAAATATCTTTGACCAAATATGGACTTCAGGGACTTTTCCTCCTTCGTGGCATAATGCCATTGTAGTACCCATGCCAAAACCTGGTCGGGATCATACAGATCCCTCAAATTACCGTCCTATATGTTTAACAAGTTGTGTTTGCAAAAACATGGAACGAATGGTGAATAATAGATTTGTATGGTATTTGGAAACCAAAAATCTAATTACAAATATCCAATGTGGTTTCCGCAAAAATCAAAGTACTAAAGATCATTTAGTACGACCAGAATCCTTTGTTGAAAATGCTATTGTAAGCAAACAGTGTCAATTTTCTTAGATCTTGAGAAGGCCTACGACACTACCTGGAAGCATGGCATTCTACATGATTTTGGCTTGAGAGGTCGTTTACCTCATTTTATATCACAATCTTTATGAGACAGACAATTTCAAATCCGAGTGGGTTCCATCCTGCCTGACCATTATAATCAGGATTAGGGTGTCCCACAAGGAAGTATTTTGTCTGTTACCTTATTTAGTATAAAAATAAATAGTCAAAGGTTTTAAGTGATTCAGCGGATAGATCACTTTTCGTAGATGACTTTAATGTTTCTTGCAGTGGCAAAAATATGCATACAATAGAGAGGCTGTTACAAATCTGTCTAAAAAAAATTGAAAATGGTCCCTTGAAAATGGGTTTAAATTTTCTCTATCCAAAACTAAATGTATACATTTCTGCAGAAAATATAAGCCGCATAATGACCCTGAACTGTATTTAAATGGTACCCCTATCAAAGTTGTGAAGGAGGCAAAGTTCTTGGGACTTATTTTCGATAGCCATTTAACTTTTTAACCACATATTAAATACCTTAAAGCTAAATGCCTGAAGGCACTTGATTTGTTGAAAGTCGTTTCTAATTCGATGTGGGGAGGGGATCAGACAACACTCCTGCATTTGTACAGGTCCCTGATCCGTTTAAAACTTGTTTACTGCTCCATCGTCTATGGAGCCTGCAAAAGTAACTTACAAAAACTAGATGCTATCCATCATCAGGTCCTGAGGCTTTGCCTTGGAGCCTTTAGAACGTCTCCAATTCACAGTTTGTATGTAAAAGCGGATGAACCTTCTCTTAAACAACGCCGTTTGAAATGATCTTTACAATATGTCACTAAATTATATTCCAATCAGTTAAATCCCGCTTTTAATTGCGTCTTTAATCCTTATAACCAAGATATTTACAATAAAAAATCATCTCTCGTTCCACCACTCGGAATAAGAATCCAGTCTGCCTCGTTTACTTCTAATATTAAATTGAACGATATTGCTCTCTCTCAACCGTTTTCATCACCTCCTTGGCAAATGGTAAGGCCAGAGGTAAACATCACATTGAACAAATTAAAGAAATCAGATACAAATCAACTAATTTACCAACAAGAATACAATCAATTAAGAAACAATTATGACACTTTAAATCCATATTTACTGATGGATCCAAGGATGGTGGTGCTGTTGCTAGTGCCACTGCCATTGGATCCAGGACAATATCTTCGCGATTACCAGATAACTGTTCCATCTTTACAGCAGAAGCAAACGCCATTTTTACTGCACTAAAATATATCAAAAACCAATCTAAACATAAACAATTCATTATTTTTTCAGATTCTCATTCGTGCCTTCAGGCGAAGAAAAATATATCATGCAAACATCCACTTTTAATCCAAATTCTTATATTATTTAATGATCTTGCTACTGGCCAATATGACATCGTCTTTTGTTGGTTACCAAGCCATGTTGGTATCATTGGTAACACAATGGCCGATGCTGCTGCAAAAGCAGCACTAAACAAATCAGTGACACCACTTCTTATCCCGTACACTGATTATAAACCTGTTATTAGATCTTCAATCCATGATCTGATGCAAAGGAAGTGGGACACCCAAGTAGGTAACATTAAATTACATCAAATTAAACCAAATATCGGTAAAACCTACTTGGGCTGTTAGTCCAGATTTGAAGAGGTCACTATGCGACGATGTCGTATTGGCCACAGCAGATATACGCACGAATATTTATTAAAAGGTGAGGATCCTCCGTTTTGTATCCCTTGTGATGAAAGAATCACGGTCAAACATGTCCTGTTTCACTGAATTGATTTTTCCATCACAAGGGATAGATATTTCAGTGTCAAAACAGTTAAGGACCTTTTAAATGATGTTAATTCTCATTTAATATTAAGCTTTTTAAAAGAAATCGAACTTGTCCATAAATGTTGATGTACTGAATGTATTCTTTCATAAATTGGTAGTGCTAAATAATAACTTAGATTGTTAGTGGCTGTACCCTCGAAGGGGGTTGAAGTAGCGTACAATTAATGTCCCCCTAAGAGGGTATGTAAGTCCCATATCATTCGAAGTATTTTCTGCATGCCATGCTTTTTAAACGTAGTATATTCGTTATTTTCATCTAAGGCTTAACTGGTCGCCAGCGACTGAAGGGATGATTTATATCCTGCCGGGGTCCATGCAGGAAGCAAAGTCCCCATGGTCCCCAGTATGGTGTTCTCCCTTCAGTGGCTGACGATTTCTAGCACATTTTTATATTGTGTTGTTCATTAAAGCTTACTGTTTTTTAATATTCTCAACTAGTTTTAAATCAAGTCTGATATTCTAGTAACTCTACTGTCCATCGGTGACAGCTTTTTATTTAGTCTGAAAATATGTATCATAAATGTATCATTAATGTATAACTTCTCGTCATGATATGGCCGAAATACTGCCCATGCGACGTTAAAAAATAACTCACTCACTCAAGAACTAACTTTCTTGCTTTGAGATTTTTGATGTGCTTATAATTTTCCAAATAGACAGCTGGGTTGAGTAACAAGTTTCAATATAACCTTTTCAAATTCGTCAATATTATTGAATAAAGTATTGTAAAAAAAACAGGTTCGCCTGGATGTGACCCATTAATATTATTCAGAGTTAACCTTTTACCCTCTTTCGTGATATCTGCTTTCCATTAATAATTGATATACAGTTTCCATTAATATCTTGTTTAAATCTATGGATTTGTATTTCTAAATTATTACAGAACAAAATAGGAACTCCTCTTACATTTGACTTGTAAGGCGTTATTATACTTTGAAGTCTCCAATCATTTCTCATCATGTTTTGATTTCTTTAGAAACATGAATGTCTTGAAGACACATTGTCGAAAAAGTCTTCTTTCGGCAAAGGTTCATTACTTCTTTACATTTTCTTTTATCTGCTAGGCCCTTGCAATTTGCTAAAAATATTCTGTCACCCATATTCATTTTTTCCCGAACTCAACAGGCTCATATTGTTGTCAAGGTTGTTATTTACATCAACCATTGGTTCATAACCTCTAAAATTGAATGTTTTTTAATGTTTGTGAGAATGACAGATTGTATGAAAACATACAATAAAAAAAAAAAAAGTTGATAGGGAAGCGTTTCCACAAGCTACATCCATCATGGATATTATGAATAAAACAATATTACCATGGCCAGGATTGGGTGTTAATATAGCCTTCAACTGACCTGTTCTCAAAGTTACTAGGCCAACGAATAGAGGTAACCAACGTGTGAACATGGTGAAGCGAGAGAATAGCAAGTCAACACAAGAATATGTTTCTAATGGCATATATAAAATATTATCTTCAGGCGAACAATAATCGAAAATTGTTTGACTATACATCAGATAGCGCTACTCACCAATCGGCATTATGGCTCTCTGTTCCATGCGGAGTGTACTAATCACGTGATCTGTAGTACCGGTACAAGTCATGGATAATTATAGCGTTAAACGTCAAAAGTCAATATTCTATCTTACATACACCTATTTCAGTCGGTGTCGAGAAGCAAGAAAGATTCATAATCTCAAGAACATGGACGTGTAGTTTCATACGGGCGAGGGTCTTGATAAAGTAGTTATTTACGAAAACATAAAGTCACATGACACTCACCTGATTCTATCAATAGAAACTTCCGTTTCAGAGTGATAATACGAGCGTCACTGACCGTTATTCTATCATAAACTGATCAAGTCACAATAGATGCACACTTCACATCATCAATGTTGCACAAACATAATGGAACTGTAATTTGCATTCGTGCAAATATCACAGAGCCACACTCAGATGTTGTCAATATCTTCTTCGAGACTGATATGTAGCCACGGTCGGTCTGCATTATTCATTTATTGGAGGAAGATGTCTAGCCATTTTCCCGTCAGCACTTTATTTGATCTTCCGTATGGATATAGTAATTAGTTTGCTGTACGTGTTAAATCTTAAAACTATAAGCCTCCTTTCTCTCTCCCCCATCCATTAAATGGTCGGTCCCTCAACAACCATGCCTTGTAACGATACATACATGTACATATTTCATCATACTAAACCCAAAGACAAAACTAGCGGTACTGATAGAACCTAGGGAAGGATACTCCATGCATACATGTTTATTTTGATTCCGTCAAATTTTCAACTCATAAACATAACAAGGTGAGTATGGCGCAATTCCATTTAAGCCTTATTTGCCTTTAAGTATACTCAGTCTTGGCATAGCATGTTCTCGATTTGTTATTCGTGAGGGCCAAACTAAATGAACGTCGGAGCTTGCGAAGGTTCATACTCCAATGAACTCACACAAATTGAAAGTCAATTCTTATAATTTATTTATTACAATTTCTTACCTCAAAGGATATAGGCCAAGATCTAAACAGTCAATGTCAGCCTAGGCACGGTTCGAGTCGATACTACGATAGTTTAGATGTGCATTTCTTCGTTTGTTCATTAGGATGGGCCGAAGCGAGGATATTCGTGAACAATCATGTAGTCACGCTCTCTGACATTTCTCAATGTATACTGAAACGCTGAGACCAAGAATAAAGGTTCTAAATGATAAGAAAGAACGATTATGCATGTTTTCGTCCTAGGGAATTCCCCGGGGTTTCCTGGGAATGTGGAAGTAGTCTGTCAGTGTTTACGTCATTTGAAGAACACGGTCTCGTGAAAAACGTATGAACGTCAAATTGTGTTGTTCATACGCTTATGAACGTCAATTTCGGGGTCATGTGACCGACCCTCTCGTCCAATGGAAAAGCCGTATATCGTGTCAACTTCAAATTAAAAAAATATAATGTTATAATGTATATAAGAAAGCAAGTGTGGTTTAACGCCACCTTCAGGCAATATAGTAGCTATATAAATGGGAGGAATTTGCACCATATCTTGTTTCGAGTGCATGACGAGCTGGTGTTCTAACAAGTAAGCTACCCAACTGCACCCAATTATACATATACCACCTGATATAACACCTGAAATCATGTTTCATTTTAAAACTATCAGACTTTCTAAAAACGTATACTCACTCTTTGCACAAGAATTTCTTGAAGAATTGCCTGAAACTGAGGGAATATTCATGTTATAATGCGTTTAACGCCTCCTTTATATAGACATCATCTGACGAGTCCTTGTTTTTATCACTTAATGCAGAGCGCAGAGAAACAACAAGTTCCATCTTTTGGTATGACCTGGCCGGGGATCGAGCCACCGACTTTCAACTCTCGTGGAAGACGCTCTATTCACTAGACCACGGAGGAGGTGTGGTAACTAACCCTACATCATTCGTAGAATGTGAAAAATAGAGAAGTTGTTCTGATTAATTTGGATCAAACATAATTTTCATTTCGCCAAGTCCAATGGAACTTTTTTCAAATTTGGAATTTAGAAAAAAAATCCATTTAACGTTTTCAACAAATCAGATTGCATCACAGATTTCCATTCATTTACCAACATATGAAAGTTTAACCGACCCAAGAAAGCATACTTTAATGAAATAAATACAAACTATTGAATGGTTGGAAGACATCTGGGCACACTTTATTGCTGGTTATAAATACAATATAAGGCAAATTAAAGTACCCCAATGAAATGCACCTAATGGTCACCTCGCTAAAGTAAAGCCCACATTCCACCATGTGGGTGGTTAGCAGTACCGGTAGCTGTCAAGCCTCCAGCCAACGTAACCAATGACATGAGAGGAATAATAGAGAGGGCCACCGTCATCGACCACTCGACCAAAGACGCACTCACGCCCATTAGACTTTCGTGATCTTACTCATGATGAAACATTAGGATTTCTATGCAATCTTTGTCTTGTTTTAGTTATTAGTCATAGACTAAGTGTGACATAGTGATGTTGATCCCGGCAGCCCTGAAAGAAGAAAAAAAACAAAAAACACAGAAATATGCTGGAGTGACAAAAAAACACCAAACCCAAATATGCTGACAAAGCATTTTAACTAATGGTTTAAAAATGAGGGAAGGGAGGGAACTTAACGCTACTGCTCATTAGGTGGCAGTTTTAATGGAAAACAGCGTCGTTCTGCCTCGCCTGACTGATATCGTGATGCACCAAGCAATACTTATCAAAAGTAGTTTCCCTTTGACCACGAAGTAATACGTTAATGGTTTCAAATTATTTTCTCTGCAGATGCAATTTGATAAAATGTATTACCAACATTTAAAAATTTAACAAACCAAAGGAAAGCATACTTTGATGAAATAAATACAAACTATTGAATTGTTGGAAGACATCTGGGCACAGTGTCTTGCTGATTGTGAATACAAAATATATAATATTTGGACCTCCCTTTAGTAAGCCCACATTACACTTTCTGGTGGTTACCAGTACCGATAGCTGTCAAGCGTCCAGCCTACTAAACCAATGACATAAGAGGAATAATAGCAAGGGTCACCATCACCGTCAACTATTCCACTCAGCCAAACTCCTGCATACATATTAAAAATCAAATATGAGCCCTCTATGCGCCTTCCCTTTAACAAATGTACCATGCAAATGGTTATGTCCACCTCAGAAAAATGTATCTCATCTTCACAACAAGGCACAGTCACGTGCCCCAATTTCATGTTTCACAATATTACCCCAAAGAAGATACACTTCAACAGATACACAATTATTGATTCTTTTCTGCTTACTGTCCATCGCTTCACAAGAATAAGCCCCTTTCCGTGCCCACCTTGGTAAAATCTCAGACCACACGATGATAGTATTAGGCAATAGCTAATTCAGTTACTTTTGGTCTGTGACGAAGATGTCTTACTTGTTCTTGACAACATAACCAAGTTATTTGAGCCTTAATGTATTAACAACATTGTTGGCGGTTCTAGGACTTTCATCTTCTGCCTAATGAACGGATCACAAGATTTAGTTGTATCAGAGGTGATGCATATCAAGTTGCCGCCCCAATCCGTAAGGAATGTGACTTGTGCGCATCAGAGCTTAGATCAATGAAGCTTCTTCAGGAGTGCTGTAAACTGGCTATCTGTTGACACATGAACCATCTGCATGAAAGAATGATTTAGATATGTTGGTTACTTTGCTTCTGTCAGTTAAATACTCCAACATGGCCTTGGTGGGACCCACCCGCCCGTCCTGTTGCGAGTTGATGATCAACGTACAGTATAATCCGTTCTGATCCATTTTGGAATGCCTGACACTTACTGTAAGCTGCTTCCCATGCAGCATTATGTCATGCGCCAGAAGTCCCATACCCCGGTTATGCCAACCAACCATTTCACTAATCCACATAAATGCAAAAATATGCCAACGTAAATATGCTTTTAAACAAAGTAGGTTGAGGTAAAAATTAATGGTAGTACCGACACTTGCTTGCTGAGAATAGCTAGTGTAATAGGGGCTCTGGTGTCTATATTATGATTACTATTTATCATGCCAGCCATAACATTCTCCAAGATGAAGTTATCTGTAGCGTTGCGGACAGACATATGATGCTGGGCGACCGATGAAGAGCTCTTCCCTTTAAAGCCATACTCCCTATGTGCTGAAACAATTGCTGTTGACTGGCCAGTAGGGATTCAGCTGAAATTCCTCTTGAAATGCCCCAAGTGCTTTTCATGCCTTGGGATAAGCTTTCCTGGTGTAGAAAGACAAAGAATCTAGTAACCCATGAGCTTCATCTTCCATATTCTCGAGTGGTGTGGAATCAGAGACAGGCCGTTTTCGGCGTCTGGTGCCAATTCCTGGAACATCTGAAATTATGATCTGGATTAGCTGTCTGCATTCTTATACCCTCGACTATGCGAGCCCTAACTAGGCAGGTTTATTTTTAGGCACTGCATGATGAATAATCTTACCAACACACTTGAAAGTAAGCCTGTTGAGTACAGTGACCATTGCCTGGTTATCGGATTTAAATATAAGTTTCTTGTTCTTCAGAAATTTACACCATATAAAAACTGACCCCATGACAGGAAAGAATTCCAAAAATGTGAAGTCCGTTGTGTAACCAGCCTCGAGCCATTCTGACGTCCATTAACCCTTTCAGTAAAATGTAGCATTTTTTTTACATTTGTGTACTTACTTATCCTGCATCACTCCCTCACACATTTGCAGCTGCTTTCTGACAGAAAGACGGAGCTGTGAGAGGTGCAGCTGCAGAAGAAGTTGTTCCAATCAGCAATACCTTTACACAGCTGGCTTGTGACCTGGAAATGGTGACCTCACATGAGAGCACATTACTGCTTAGAACGTTACATCTGAAGATTTTTGGGGGAGCTACTACTGTAATGGATGGGCATTTAGATCAAATAATGCAGGAATAGATATACAAATGTAAACAATATTTAAATTTCACTATTTGTTTTAACTTATCCTTCATTACTCCTTAATGCATCTTTATCAGACTGTACGGCATGTGGGCATACCTTCAGATGTACTGGGCAACAACCAAGAGTTCAAATCTGTGGACGACCCCCACGTCCTCTAAGGCTACGTCTCTCCGGTAGTGGCTGTGCTGTGGAGAGCCATGGTCGAAGCAATCCCTCTGATCTCGTGAGGGATATTGGCCCTGGGGCATCCAAGCCAGCAGTCTCGTAAGCCTGCAGAATGATTTAAGATCGGTCTGGCTGCCCTTGGAGTTGATTCTGTCAATGAAATCACATCACAGCCCAAGATGAACGCCACTCTGCCCCCTGCTCTCAAATTAGACAAGGATGTGGTCAAATGCATGTAGTTCGTTCACCCAGTAGCCAGAGCCAACTTCTTGGTGAGGCCCTTTGCAGATATAGCAGGCGCGATCAAAGTCAGAGTGAGCCTCTTGTGTGCCCAGATCTTCTGCACCACCTTAAGAAGAAGTACTGGTGGCCAAAAAGCATACACTCTTAGTCCTCCTAAAGTGATGCTGAATATCTCCACCTCCAAGGGGAGACATAAGTTGAGATCTGGTACTTCTGGCAAGATGCGAAGAGGTCAATGTTGGGATGACCTAGGTGCTAACATAGGAGTAGAAACACCTCGGGAAGGAGCTGCCCTTCCTGACCTAGATAGCGCGTCTGCAAAACATTCTTACATCCTGGAATGTGCTGGACCAAAAAGCGTAGACCCAGCAAATCTACCAGATGGAATGACCAGATCTTCAGTCGAAGGAGTGAGTGAGAGTGTGTCGTCCCCTGTTAGCATATACAGCAAACCACTGAAATAATGTTGTTGGTCGAAAAAGCAAGTTGAGTGTACCGGAGGAGCTCCTGCCAGTGTGATATTGACAACACGAGTACTTCCAAATTGAGGTTGTTGATGTGCCAGGTGTGCTGTGCGCCGGACCACAGCCCTGTAAAGCAGCATTTACGAACAGGAGACATCACCTAAAGTGAGGAGGTATAGCAACAATTAGGCAATGGTCCTGACGTTGTATGTAAGTGCCGTGAACTGTTGTGTCGGACCCTGGTGTAGGTGACCTCTGTTTGTCAAACCGTGGGCTGAAGTGAGCAATCTCATGGGCACTTGTCACTGAGCACTGACAAAGTGTAAGGGAAGAGTTTAGCAAATTTAGATTAGGCTGTCTACGAGACTGATCATGTCATGCCTTGACGATGCGTGTAAAGTTTGCGTTTGGTCAGAAAGATCATAATGTAAGAAGTAAGGTGATCATTTCCATTCTCATATAAACGCTCCCGTTGTTATATCGAGGTGATGATGATGGGAGGTGCCTCATTACACCCCATGTGCAATCTTGACACAGAGGGTGAGGATCCCAATCTCATTAAAATCAGATCTTAGCTCTCGCTATCGCTCAACAAAGATCTGAGGACATCCCATTACGGGTCACGTCAGAGACACATTTCATCCGAGCAATCAAAGCGTCGCTTATGCAATCATGAAATTTACACAAGAATGTGTTTTCTAATCATGCAACCTCGTAAAACGTTAACACAGGGTTTTCCGAACAACAGACACAGCCCGTACGACTGAGGAGGCGTTGCACAGTATGTGGGAAGCACTGCCAGACAATCGCAACCATATATTAGTCATTCCAGAATGTTCGTTTGTTCAGTTTTCACAATTTTAATCGACCCGTGAAGATTCCGGGGTAGAATAGGTCTTCAGCAACCCATACTTGCCGTAAAAGGCGACTATGCTTGTCGTAAAAGGCGACTAACGAGATCGGGTGGTCAGGCTCGCTGATTTGGTTGATGCATGTCATCGATCCCCATTGCGTGGATCGATGCTCATGATATCAATCACTGGATTGTCTAGTCGAGACTTGATTATTTTTACGGACCGCCGTCATATAGCTGGAATATTGCTGAGTGCGGCGTAAAATAACAAACCAAACCAAACCAAACCAAACCACAATTTTATTCGAGGACTGTCAACCTATTTTTCAAGCATAGTCATATATGGAACTCGCCAGGTTGAAAAGAGTGCCGTAAAGCTCAAACAAGCTGCTTTCTAATTGGCTGATGTCGACTTCTTGTTAGTCGTTTCAGAGGGCGGTCAAAGTTCCAGAAATGTTACCCGTAATGTGATGTCATCAGATCTTTTTTTAGCGGCAGCGAGATCTTTGATCTGATTTTAATGAGAATGGTGAGGATCCCTGCCGAACTTGCTTCTGTGACAAACAATACGAGGCTTAAATCTGTTATTTAAGCAAAGTCATCATAACAAACGTGCAATCACAACACGGCACGAAAGGAAATTTGTAACTAAAAAATTCATTCGTTTATAGGAGGGTGTAAAGAACACTTAAAGCGTACACATAGATATAGGTAATAAAGTAGAATAAATAACAAATACAAAAGAGAAGAATTCACAACTCATTACATGAGTGTGTTGCCACATGGCGAGTTAAAAAAAGTGGAATGAAACAATAATACACCATGACAAAAACAAAACAAAAAAAACAAGCGGGAATTTAATACAAATTACACATATAGATAAGACCAAAAAGACACAAATGATAAACACCAACACAATAGCACAATAGCAAGTGGAAACGAAGCATGAATAAGAAGCAAAGTATGCTGGAAAACTTCAGAGGCGTTATTTCACAACAACACATCTATCCCTGTTGACTGACAAATCAGTTATGTGCTCTTATGTGACGTAACCACTTCCAGGCCACGTGGCAGCTGTGTGAGGGTATTGCTACATCACTGGTTGGAACAACTTCTTCTGCAGCTGTGAAAAAACAGCAGTAAATGCATTAAGGAGCAATGGAGGATAAGCTAAAACATTGACCATTTCCCTACCCCATACAATCTGAAACTCGCAGCCTCTCCTGTACTGTCAGTGTAGTTTTTTAAAATGTCTCTTCCTTGCCACATCCTGTTCAAAAACATGGTCACACCATTGTGCTCCTATAAGAGATGCAGCCTGCTCTCAAATCTTGTTTCACTCCTCCAGTCAGCCGTATCCTGTTACGGGGTAATCTGCAGACCAATTTCCATGCAGTTCGCAATTCACTGGACTCCCCTTGTTATCTTTATGCCTTTAGTAGCTTGAAGTGTTGGGGTTTCCCATGGACACTGATGGATGTTGCTTGTGTCAAGGGTATGTACTGACCCCCCCTCCCCTTCCCCCTCCCCCTCCCCATGGCAACGCCTGATCCACCATACGACCTTGACATATATGCAGGGGTCATGCACATCAAACACAGCTCCTGGAGTAACACTGACCATGACATATAGAACTGCTCATCGTATTTACACCAGCCTAATCCATAATGTTGACATGCCCGACTCCTGACAATATCTATATAATTTTGTGGATAGCGCGCTAGATAAATCCTGGCAAATATCAAGACCAGTGTAGTTCATTCCTCTCAATGCATGCCCTTTTTGTCGCAAATACCTAGAAAACCAAATGTGTCTGGTTCATTTGTACACCACTCTACAAACTGGATAAATGACTCTTGTGAATTTTGTCTCTAATGGACTCTGAAACAAATTATCAGCTGCCAGCACTACTTCGTCAGAAGTGCTGATGTTTAGCAATTCTGCATGTTCAGATATTCCTCCTGCATAAGGATAGTGAGTGAGTGAGTGAGTTAAGATTTAACGTCACATGGGCAGTATTTCAGCCATATCGTGCATAAGGATAAACATTTGTTTTAAAATCGATACCTAGGTTAATACTGTTCTCACCTGCGGGAATCCAGCCTGTCAAGCTTGACTCTACTCGTTTCGTCTGAACTTCCAGCCTAAATGGTCGTGTCATGACCGGGCTGTGGAGCCTTGTTTCCCGCCACTGCTGATGACAACTGTCGTTTCCTTCGCGGTTTCCTGGTCTTCACCATTTTCTGCGAACGAATTCTCTTTGGGGCCATCAGCGTCAACGTCCGAAACGAATCGTATGTGTAGCGTCCATATTCCTCCTCACCTAACTTAAAGCTACTGCGCATCAGGTACCAGTTTCAACTGAAAAGAACGCCGTTCTTCCTCGCCTGCCTTACACAGCTATATGCAATACATGATGCACCAATCAATAATCTAAATGACGCACTATTGCAATACTTAACATGAGTAATCTCCCTTTCATCACGAATTGATATGTTAATGTTGTTTAACTATTTTATCTGCAGATGCTCTTTGATAAAATGTATTATCAATACATTGTAACTCACAATACGTCAGTTTGATGTCACACATATCAGAAAGTAAACTGCTTCAAGACCTTCAATTAATAATTAATCATCATACATGCATGAGTAAATAATGACAACATCAAACATGTCATGCTTACATACTTTTGGTACACATATTGATGTAGATATTAACAATTTAATAAAGTCATAAATGACGAGATGGAGACAGAGAAAATAGAAAGCCAACTGACGATTAGAACATTATGATAACATACACATTAATATCATTACTTTATCAAGGGGGGAAGTGCATGGGTACTTACAATCTGCTCGACTCTTGCTGTAATAAAAATAAGTTATAAAAGTTATTAGTATTCACGTTTCTGTGTTTGTACCAGAACTGCCTTTCATAAAGCTCTATCAAATATCACTCGGTGTAGGACGATGGGGTAGGCTTCGTTTCTTGGATTGATCTGTGTACTTTCTTGAATTATTCCACATTCAATAGTCTTGTGCGATCTTTTAACATCAATGATTTGTCACTCCATGGTAAATCTATCCTCGATTTTTCAGTATATTCTATAATGTTAAATACCCCGGGACCCATTTGTCCACATATCTTGGTATAAGAAGTGACGTCAACATCTACGTACCTTCGCACAGAATGTCTCTTGAGTGTAATTGTTTTCAGTGGGTGGCTAGTTATAGCCGTTGCATGCATGTCTTTAGAATCGGGGATACAACGTCGCTGTGGTGGCGAATGGGTCGGGTACATACCATGATAGAATGAAGATGAAATACACTGGATAATCGAGGATGTGGAAAATGAAAATGATATTTTGTTCAAAGAAATATTTCCTAAACAAATACTAGTAGTACCAAATGAAAAACTAAGCTTTTTAGATAGTATACATAAATTGACTTTCGAAGTGAACATATATACATTGGACTGACAAGGGTGAAGCTTTATTACATCTCAACCAACCCTTAAATGTTAATAAGTCTGAACCGAATTCAGTAGACAAGCCAGGTTTGCATGCAAACACAGATCCTTTTCATTAACCAACAGATTCATGATCAATCAGTCGGGTTCAGGAGTCACACGGGACAATTTCATATGACTAGTGCCCATGTGATATTTATGAGGTGTATATCATAAAAAGTATATACGTTGTCAAAATCGCATGTATTGGAGATAACTTGGAGTGTGTGTAAGCTGTGAGCTATAAAGATATTCTTTCCGATTACTTTGGTCAGGTGTAGACTTCTTTTGTTGTGACTGAATGGGTATTTAAAAAGACTGTCACCTAAAATGTAGGACATTCAATGTGAAATTTTAACCATGGTTGGATAGTTTTGGTTTTGGTGTGGCTTCCCAATCTCGTGGCGTAAATTGCATTTTATTTAAATATTGTTAATGATTTTAGTCTTGTAATTACAACATTAAACCATGTTTGTCTTTTCTCAACAGATTAATCGTCAGTGGAAGGGTGTATCAACATGATCGAAGGAATCAAAGTGTAATATGTGTGTCAGATTGTAACAATCGATTTACTTTGACAACAGTGGAGAAATAAGATTGAAATGATGATAATCAATTTTCACAAAGTTTGAAGAACTTGTGTCTCTGAGTGAAGTGGAAATAAATAACAAAATAAGGGTACTGATAGAATTGTACAATTCTTCTGTATGTCCCACTAAAAGGGTTTTTATTTGAGTTACGTTTTAAGAATACAGAAGCAACCTCCATGGAGGGATGAAGACTCAGAGACTAATAAACTAAGATAATATACAGCTATAAGAGCTCACCGAGACTTTGGAATGGATATTTAAAACTTCAGAGTTTTACGAAGATTGTTTGAGACGTTATCTACCAAACGAGAAGATTATTAAAAGAAAGAAAGGATTAAGCTGGTTATTGCAAGGAACTACCTCAAGTTGTTTTGGAAAAGTATGAATACACGATGCCATTGAGAAAGTGGTTAAATGTAACAAATGTTATATTTGTGATAACACTTTCTAAGTAAAGTACATATTCTAGTATTCGGGATTCGAACACACACTGCGAGAGTGAGGCACCTAATCGCCAGCACACAAATTCAGCGATCTAACCCACTCAGCCTTCAAGCCTGCAACAAAATGAAAGTCTGAAAACTGGTAGTCTAGATCACATACTTTGTGTACCCCTATGACAAGTGTTAATTTGCTCGGCTTCCATGGCTGAAAGCTATGAAAGCTATGAATACTAGTACACGATGTTATTTGCAGTTTTCCTGAGGAGTGGGAGAAAAGCATAATGTCCCACATTTAAGGGAGGTAATAAGGATGAACCAGATAATTCCAGGGAAATATCTCTCATTGACACTTTATGTAAGGTTATTGACTTCCATTCCAGACAGACGCCTCAAGTCCTGGTGTAACAATAACAATATCTTAAGTGAAACACAAGCAGAGTGAGACAAGGATATTCCCCAACAGACCGAATATTTACAAATATATCTTCAAACAACTCTCCAGAAATACATCTCAAAATCGTCACATTGCATGTGTATACAGTTCGAAATTGTGAGTACAATCAGTCAAATGTGATGGATACATTACCGTAAAACCGATTTACTGATTATTGAAATGAGAGGTAAAGTGAGTGTGTGAGTATGGTTTTACGCCGCTTTTAGCAATATTCCAGCAATATCACGACGGGGGACACCAGAAATGGGCTTCACACATTGTACCCATGTCGGGAATCGAACCCGGGTCTTCGGCGTGACGAGCGAAGATGAGAGGTATAAGTTATGTGCAAAGCATATGAGACTATTTCGAAGTATTCAGACGGAACCCTTGATCGATTGTGATGAAATTCAATGTTAAGATTACAGCAAAATTTACATTAAAGAACGTTTTTTTTATTCATGCACAAAATACAGAAATTTCGGGTAACTACACTGTACTTCATTCAGTCGTGAACAATAGTTTCATTTTCAATCCCCCCAAAATAAGTCTCGATCTACAATTGAGAGTATCTTAATTATCTGTACACTGAAAAATAAATCCAAATCGCACTTACCTATAAAACGTCGAAGATATTCCATGATGACACAACCACCTGCTCGGTACAAGGAGGGAATATGAGTGACAGCACAATGAATCTTTCTAACAGCACATTAACCTGCAAATTAAAGCAGTGTTGAAGTTAACTGGTCTTTTACACCTGTATGGATTTTGAAAATGGATTTCCAAAGTGCAGTATCTGAGCTTGGTGTTACTTTACCTACACGGTAAGGTCTTCGTGTAACCTTTCTCGTTTCTATTGCCAGCATCAGTTTGATCACATTCTTTATTAGCAGCAGAAACGGTACTGCTTCATGTTATTTTCTGAATTTGACAGTCTCCGTTGCTAATGTTTTGTTGTCTTCAATACAAACGTTTTCAGAAGGGCAAAGGTAAAGATAACGACTACAAAAATGACAAAAATTGCCAAAGCTTTTTAAAATTAGATTTTGTTGTCACATTTTTGGATAGATCCCCGCGTTTGAAAAAGATTAGTCAGAGATCAATATTAAGGTCAAGTAAGTATTTATTACAGTAAAATATGGCCATTCCATTGTCTTATAACATGTAATAAACACAATGTCAAAGGATATAATTCCCGACAGCAAGGACATGTGTACATTCCTGTGAGGTGAGCATTGATAACTCCAATTGCTGACCAGGGGCAGCGGGCGCCTCCGATGAAGAAGAGGCACGTTTTGTGTTTTGTGTGATGTGATCGAAGAGAAGAAGGAAAGTGCAAAATGTTATCTCAGAATATGTACACTAATATCATAAATATACAAAATCAGACCCGTGAAGATCCGGGGTAGAATAGGAACCCATGCTTGCCGTAAAAAGCGACTCTGCTTGTCGTAAGAGGCGAACTAACAGGAACGGGTGGTCAGGCTCGCTGATGCATGTCATCGGGTCCCAATTGCGTGGATCGATGCTCATGATATCAATCACTGGATTGTCTGGTACAAACACGATATTTACAGACCACCGTCATATAACTGGAATATTGCTGAGTGCGGCGTAAAACAACAAACAAATGAAACAAAATCATGTAATTTCCAGTTAATCGTCTTAACCGTCATGACGTATATTATACCATTCCCAATCTTGAGTGAATTATCCCTTCCACATTTTAGATGGATATTGATTGTAATCTAGATCTATTTAGGAATACAACAAATAGAGTATATCATTTATATAATTTAAAAATAGGTACATATTGAAATACATTTGTACTTGAACAGGTAAATATAGAGCTCTATTAGCTATGTAATATTATTGAGTAACATAATAACATAGATAGTCTCGTTTCTTGCCTCACCACCTCCATATTTGTCCCTTCTAAAATACAATAAGTACATTTGTGTGCTCCTAAACTTTAGTAATTATTACCTAATCTATGAGAAAAAATGTCATTTATTTACCATATTTATTCTTATTATCGTATGTGTTTGTGATGGGGACCACCGGTGGCGTAGGATACGTCCACCTTTTGGCGACCACCTCGTATCCTGTCTATTTGATAGTGATTCATAAATTGCGTCAATCACTGGATTGACTGGTCCAGACTTGGTTATTTACAGACCGCCATCATATAGCTGGAATATTACAGAGTACGGCGTTAAACAACAAACAAACAAACATAGTTATTCATAAAGAAATGCTTATGGTGTTTGGGTCGCAATTGCTCATGATTCTGGAAACAGGTTTTGTTATCCTCTACTACAGATAACAGATTGGCTGTTTCAAATAGGTATCTGATTGTGTTATCTGCTGAATTGCAGTAGCTGATGGTGATGTTACTCTCATGGTCCCTGTAAGAAGTAGTATTTGTGTATTTATCAGGGCTTGTGTCATCAAATATTGACGATTGTTTTAATCACATTTGAACGACTCTGCTTTTATTGTGGAACAAAAAACACCAAGATTTTTATGTTACTGACTGAAAACGTATAACTTAGAATGGGATACTTTACTATTTGAGTGGAATACACTTGATAGTTTCATGGCATTGCACCCCATCATAACTGTATGTTGCGTTTAGAATCATTTATTTCAAACAAAATACTGTATTAATATTTTTCAATCTAGAGAAGGCATATGAAACAATGTGGAAACATGGTATTTTAAAAGATTGGCATGAATTTGGATTTCCATTTTTAAACAACAGACAATTTCAAGAATGAGTGGGCTCTACCCTGTCTGATCATTTCGATCAGGGCACCCCTCAAGGCAGCATGCTATCAGTCACACTTTTCAGCATAAGAATTAAGAGTCTCAATAAAGTATTAAACAATAGCGTTGATGGTTCACTTTTTGTAGACGATTTTAACATTTCAGTTCTGTCTTAACAAAATTCAAAAATGGGCCAACGAAAACGGCTTCAAATTTTCTATATTCAAAACTAACTGTATTCACTTTAGTCGTAAATATAAACCACATAAGGTTCCATAATTATTTTTATATGGTACTCCTATCAAGGTAGTAGAAGAGGCCATCATAGTCTGACCATTCAAATTCATTGAGTAAATTAGAATCTACAACTGACAGTGTAAGTGCCAGTTGCAGGATAGAGATATTTGCGAGAACCATCATTAAAAATGCACAAATCGTTATTTAAGAAAAAAATCCTCAAGTAATTTGCCTTTAGCAATGGTGTCACTACTACCCCAAAGTGGGTTATGGCTATTCAAATCTCCCATGATAACACATGGCTTAATTAGGGAATTGGTCAAACAGTGCCTGAAGATCAGACTGTCGGAGAGAGTACGATGGTGGTACATACAAAAAACACAAAGTTAAAACAACATTGAATGTAACCCATACTCCAACAGCCTGAAGAGCGGTATTGAGAGGAACAGGACTGTTAATGACACCCTGCCTCACCATAACAGAGGATCCTCCAGTTGCTTTATCACCTGGTGGGGATAAGCAATGGTAAGAATCGTACTGTTGTATATCAAAATTAACTGTTGGTTTAAGGAAAGTTTCTTGAAACTTGCAGACTCAATAGCCGAAGATCATTGAAATTGTCCTCTACAATTCCACTGGATTAAATTGGGAGAGCAACTCATGGATGCTCATTTGGAGAACGTGCTGTAATGGCAGGGATGGAGTGGCCGCCACATCTAGCGGTTCAAAAGAGTTATGAGTGTGTGAGTGAGTTGGGTTTAACGCCGCTTTTAACCGTATTCCAATTATATCGTGGTGTGTCAGCTTAATGTGGGAGGAAAGCCCGAAGTGATGCAGGTCTCAGAAGTTTACCACTTCGGTGAAACCCACGAGCACGGGTATGGTGCTGACAAACCTAGAAACATAATCAGGTCGAACCGGGATTCGAACCCACAACCATAGGTTCCTGGCGTGTCCACGGGACGCAGGTCTGAACAGCGAATCGCGGCGCCTTAGACGACTGGGCCACCAGTGCCCCCAAAAGAGTTATGAAACTCCAAGAGGGACTGTCAATTTTGAAGGCACCTCAATATGTTTAAGGGCCTTCTCTAGTAATTTCTTTGCAAATGAGATATCATTACTTTACTTGAATTTGAGTTTGTCTGACAAATGATAGGCAAGATTTTGAAAAGGACATGTGTTCACCGCTACAGTCTGCATATTTGATGGTATCTGTAAACTCAGTGCCATCGTGGTTTTTACTGCAGCAGGAACAAACTTGTGTGTTGCAACAGGATTTTGCTCCATGTCTGAACTGTTGACATTTAAAACATCAGAGTGGATTGGGGATGTAATCATATAATATACTCCGATGTTGAAATATCCGGCTTTGATAGAAGAAGGGAGCTTTGTGAGTGATAACGAAAACGGGTAGGTGTCGGTTTTTTTTATGAATGCATCACATCACCATCTTTCCTAGAGAATCTTTTGACAGCAGTAACACCTTGATTTTTCAGCTCTGCAGCAATTTCCACTTCTGACGTAACTAAAAACCATTTTGTGTAGTCGCGAACAATACCTCTACAAGAATTCAGAGTCCTGTGAACTGAGAAAACAATCTCAGTATCAGCGACATGATGTGCCTGGAAAAGATTTAGAGATTGTTGTCTCCGTGCACATTCCCCAAGCAGCAAACTGGACGGGAGACGAGTAACACTTTTTTACATTTCTTCATATTCCTTCAATAGATTTTGAAACTACAATGGGGCTGATTTTCTTCAACAACCTTAAAACGTGGCCAAGAATCAGTATTAGGGTACAGAATCCTGATCTGAAGATAATGCAGGATCTCAATCAATATGCCTTCATTAACTTTTGAGCAAGACCCAGACGAGTGTGGGGTAAACGAGTCTGATAGGCATAACTTAGAAGTTGATGAATGGCAAGGTAGACACAATTTTATGGATAACAACTTCTTTAATACTGTAAAAAGCTAGCTTTCGGTGTAGATCCTTATACCATTATCAAGCAAGACTGGTAAAAGGCAACAGTATAAGGATCTACACTGAAACGTTGCTTTTTACAGTATAAAAGATGTTCTTATCCATCATAGTGTCATAGTGTCAACCGAGTGTGAGGTTTTTCGACACCCTGCTCCGCACCCACCATGGTGTGTTAACAAGTGCTACAAGGGTGATATACTCAAGCAAAGAGGACACAGGTAGCTATTATAGTCAAAAAGGGGAACTGTCAGACTGGTTCCGCCCTAGACAGTTATATGATGACAAATAGAACCCGGAGGTCAGTAATGCCAGATTGGCCTATGAGCCACCGCTTTCTGGTATAGGACTCTAGGCAGTTTTATAATGTAATCTAAATGTAATGTTTTCCATAATTACTATGTGGAATATAAGGTTATAATCAAAATGGAAGTGGTGTGTTGGGTAAAGGAACACTGTCCCTGGTTTCAGTGCCCTCAACCACAAGAATCCAGTCCTCCACGAACACCGGGGCGCAACCAACAGCTAACAGGTTGTCCAATTTTGTCGCCTCTTACTACATGCAATAGGGTGCTGAGGACACATTCTACCCCGGGTCCACACGGGGGAAGAGCGATTAGCGTTACTCTTCATGAGTGCCCAATGCATACAGCATACTTCAGCAGAAAGTTCAGTTTGATTCATCGTGAGATATATTCAGTATGCATATTTACAAAATTAGATAAATTAGAATACTTATTACGTTAATGTTCTTATCCTGATAAATTCCCTCTCTTCTATCCAATACCACAGAACCCAAAACGTGTCTATGCCAGTGGACGTTCTCCACCAGGTCTCTGATAAGAGTTAACTCCCCTCATTTTCCTCATCTGAGAGCTTCTGAAGATCTTGATGCCTCAGAGTTGTTGTATCTGAGCGAGTGAGTGAGTAAGTATGGTTTTACATCGCTTTTAGCAATATTCCAACAATATCGCAGCGGGGAACACCTGAAATGGGCTTCACACAATGTACCCATGTCGGGAATCGAACCCGGGTCTTCGGCGTGACGAGCGAACGCTTTAACCACTTGGCTACCCGACCGCCCCTGTTGTATCTGAATATTAATATAATAAATATTCTAATATATATCCTGATACAAACATATGAAAACATCCCAAACTAGGCAGAAACATCTGATCTGTTTATGGTGTTGATCTGTTGGTAACCTGGAACGAACTTATGTCATGGACTGGACTTAATGCTTCTCAAGTGCCACTCTTCAATATTCCCGTATCACCTGTCATATCCTTACGCTAACGTGCAAAGATATACTCCATTGTCAAGTGACTTTGAAGTTGTCGGGGTCCCATAGCAAATCACATGAGCCCAACAATCTCTCAGAAGTGTTGTCTATGACACCATGTGCCAACGACAAAATATCTGGTTATCTGCACGCTCTTTCTGTGTGCAACACCAGTGGTCCAAACTGGTGAATCCATTCCACGTCCCCTTTCACCAAATGCTGCTGAGAGTAATTCGCATATATACTACCTGTCCACCAGAACCATCTGTCCCTCACGTCTACAATGGAACATGAAAAGGTAATGCCAGCATTGTAATCTCATGTTGATTTAAAGCCTGGGGTGGATCCAGTCCTGCGTGTCTATATGACTGTAAGATGGTTGTTATGGTATTCTTAAGCCAGCACAGATGTAAAATTTACCACATACAGTTCATCCAAGAGTGCAGCTGTGGCTAATGCAGTCAGTTGACAAAGCCAGTTTTCTGCGCAAGAAACTGCATTGGGATAGGTGGTTAAATGTAGTAAAACTACACCCAAGTTAAATATGGTCGTTCTGATCCTCATTGTGAAAACACAAAAAAAGCAACACAGTTGATATCTGGAGTAGTGCATACCTTCTTTGATCGTCTAGATCTTCTAGCTGCAAGTAGATATGATGTACCAATGGTATACACTAAACTTTAACCTCCATAAGATTCATTACCTTTGACAGAAGGCTGGAGACTAATCAAAATTAGAGTTATAACACACTCCCGTAGAATTACGCCGTGCCTTCACTACCGACTGTGCCCCCTTCAAGAATAACCAACTGCTCATCAATACCCTCTGTAGATGAGCCACACATGCAGTGCCTCCCACGCTGCTGGATGTGCCTGCTTCATGTTTGGACTGATGAGTTGTCTGTACCAAAATTGCGTGACGAAAAGCAGATCGCCAACTTGCGTCTCCTCAGCCATAGCTTCTACAAAACTCTGGCAACAGTGCTTAAAGTGGGAATGGATAATCATGTTCAGGCCTTCCCATGAGGCTGCTAGGTCAACCTGATCGAAAGTTAATGGGTTTGAGATTGGTGATACGAATACTAACACGCTGTGCCAACTCTAATGAATAGGTGAATAAAGAATGAACTAAATTTACTTTGGGTAAGTATCATACACGAGTGTGGGCTTCAAGACGGTAAGCCATGTGCGCTAGACGGGAGGTAACACTAGCTATCGCTATAAAAGTGTTTGCCGCTAATCTCACACATGTATACTTTCAGGTGCAAAAATGTTTCTTAAATTGACAGAGGTCAGACGGTTCAGTCAAGGGTCCTTAATAAACTCAGTTGTACGTCTTCATGTGAGTTGGTTGGTTTGTTGTATAACACCACACTCAGAAATATTCCAGCTTTATGACGGTATATGCCGGTCTGTAAATAATCGAGTCTGGACCAGACATCATGAGCATCGAGCCAGGCAATTAGGATCGATGTCCGTACATCCACCAAGTCAGCGAGGCTGACCACCCGATCCCGTTAGTCACCTTTTACGACAACCATAGGCGACTTCTAGGGCAAGCATGTGTTGCTGAAAACCTATTCTACCCCCGATCTTCACAGGTCAAGTCTTCATGTTCTTAAAGTCCTGATAGTTGATGTACCGACTCGTCTGCTTTTATGATGCCTACAACAAAGACTGGCTTGAGCTGACCCGCTTGATATTTCATATAGCCTGTTTTTGAAAAAGAATATGACTGTTGTTGCTATATGAAGGGAGGGCACCTCAGCACCTCTGAGAAGATAAGAGTGAGGGCCATAAAGCGGCATCATCAGAGGGTACCCATAATGCATCTGATCCATCTGATCCATCTAGCTGTCCCACGTCATCTCTAGACGCACTACCAGATGAGAAAACTGTTGTACAGGGCCATTTGCTTGAGTGAGTTGGGTGTAACTCTGCTTTTAACAATATTCCAGTTATATCATGGCGTGTCAGCTTAATGTGGGAGCATTGTTGAGAAGTCTCATCTAGTAGTAGACTTGCCAGTCGCCAAGGTGATCAAGTAGCATCAAAGTAACTGCAAAAGGTGAAACAGCACTCTAAAGCAACAAAGTAATGTTTACAGACTGTAAGTACATTAAATGTAAGATATTAGGAGCTTTGAGGAAATGTCAGTGAAAAGCGTGTTTCTGCAAATTCTTGCAAACGCTTCCTGTAACTTTATGTTACACTGTCTCTTGTGTTATCAAATTTCAATTTGTGATATGAATCAATTAAGTGTGATATCTATTTGATGTCAATCATTAAATGTGTTTTGTTTTGTTTTATACAGTTGCTTATTTTGCGTCATAAATGTAAAAAGAAAATACAGCATTCCGAGTCCTGATCAGTCACTGATTTGGTGCAGAACAATTTTTCTTTGACACCCTTTTGAAGGAGGCCAAGCGCAAAACTAAAGCCAAACTTTTGAGGCAGAGAAAAGTTCTTTTGGCTTCGGAGCAAAGCACCCCAAGTTTACTTTCAAGTCCCTTTTCTGCTGGGCCCTTTGATTTCGACTCCATTTCAGAACACACTATCCCAAAATATCAAACTTTCTGTAAAAGAGCATTGGCATTGGACAGGGAGGTTCCTACCATGTTTGACAAAAGTGTCGCAGAGAAGGTCCTAGACATGACTTCCCAGACAATTTGTAAGTTCCATGTTCATCGTTCCAAAGAGGGATGATGGCTACAGACCAGTTATCAATCTGAAACCACTGAATGCATACATACCTTATCAGCACTTCAAGATGGTAGGTATTCACCTCCTGAAGGACCTGATAAAACGAAACGACTTTATGTGCAAGTTGGACCTTTACAGATCTCAAGAGCTTAGTACGCTTCGGTTGGAGGATCTCTCTCTTCCAGCTCTTGAGCTTTCACCAAGCTGCTGCGGCCAGTCGCCTGTCTCCTGAGACGGTAATCTACCTGGACGGGATTCTATGCTTGGTGGAATTGACAGATTTGTTAATTCGTCACAGAGATTCCATTCTGTACTTGCTGATGAACCTGGGCTTTGTCATAAACTAGATAAAATCAGTGCGACGACCAACACAGCAAACTCTCAGCTTGAGTTTACCAGAAGACAAAGTGACAAACATTATCTCAACATGCCACATCCGTCTCAGGAAAGATCTGGTGTCTATTCGCCAACTCGCCAGCCTCCATGAGAGTGATAATCCTTCCTCAGCTTCACTGCAGATAACTGCAGATGCATGTGACTCGGTAGACTGGTAGACTTCCGCGGTTATGGAACGAGGACGAGAAGAACTGCAATGGTGGTCAAACAATCTTGCAATGTTATGACACTAATCAAGCCTGATTGAATTTATGCCAAAGCACTGTGACTATGTCCAGGTTGTGTACACTGACGCTGACTATAAAAATCTGAATGACTTTTGTGGTTTACTGCAGAAACATGATTGACTTTAGATATTTTTCTTCCATGAAATTCTTCTTTGATTTGACTGATTTGTTTATTTAGAAAATGGCATTGATCATGAAGCGTCTGTTCTGTAAGTTCTTGCAAACACCACTGGTTACTTTATGCTAGTTCCTCTTCTTGCTTGATCAAATTTCAATTTGTGATATGTACTAATGATATGTCATATAATCAACAAATATGTTTTTTCCAAAAATATTATTTGTTTTGCTTCATAAGCATAAAGAAATATAATACTGATCAGCCATAACATAGGTGCTGAACAAATATAAAATATACTAATGCCCTGAATGTTTTCCTACTATAAATACAGCTCACTAAACAAAAGTTGTAGTTCCACGTTAGTAGACAGATGACATTGGTATTTTTTTCTAAACTTTATTAAGGGTTTTTCTATGGATGCCATTAGTCTTATGCACCAATTTGGGACAATTGTATTCTGTTCCGTACTCCCATGAAACTACACTGTCCAGATATAACAAGTACTGATACCGTTCCAAACTTATCTTTTAATCTCACCAGGGCCAAATGCCCAAGCAAATAGCCAATGACTTTCCATTCCAGTGGTGTTATGCCACTTTAGGCAATATTGCAACAATATCACGGTGGGTGAAGCAATAAACTTCACACATTTGTACCCATGTCGCAAGTCGAACTTGTGATTAATGCATGCCCACAGATCTGTTGTAGGAGGATATTTACAACTAAAATAACACAGAATATTACAACAGCTATCTGATATGCACATGCTAACATTAATAACCAGAAACAAGACATAAAGAAAATTTGCATCCGGATAGCTTCCAGATACCTTCAAATTTCTTAGTATTTTCCAGACAATTTTTTTATGTTTTACACTTAAGTGAACGAGATGCACCCCCAAATTTTGACGTTTGTTTTGGAAGTTTTCCGGAATTTATCCGGGCCGGATCCAAAGTGGGAAGGTATCCGGAAGATTTCCATATGCTAGACTTCTTTTGCTTTTTTTGCACAACTGCCATGGAGACACGTTTGGGTTAGTGACGAGTCACGTTTTATGCTTCGCCGTGCGGTAGACGTCGTGTTTACAGGCGTCGCACTGAATGTAATGCACGAAGCTACATAGAGAAAGTGGAGATGGTAGTGTAATAATTATGTGGGCAGGATGAGATTCTTCGGCCTTCTTCGGTCCTTCCAATTATGCGACATGCGAATGCCATTTTTCAACAAGACAACACCCGACCTCACACAGCAAGCCTGACCACAGGCTTTTTTCGGGAATCACAACATCCAGGTCTTGCCATGGCCCTCCAGATCTCCAGATTTAAAAACTCAATCGAACATACATGGGGTGCACTGGATCAACAACTGCGTGGACGTCAGCAACAACCACAGAACCTCCGACAGTTGGCACAAGCACTAGAGGCAGAGTGAGTGAACATATTCCAGGCAACAAGACGGCATCTGATTGCTATCATGGGACGACGATGCCAGTCAGTTTGAGGCCCAAATGGTGGCCATACAAGATATTAAGAACAGATGACGTTAACCTTAAAAATCTAAAGTCCCATATGTGTCATATCGAACCTAGGTCAGTGACAATAAAGTGTGCCAGATTTGAACAATCAGTTACCACCTGTTGATTATATATATGATGCATAAAATATTCATCAAAAATCCCTTTTGCGTTGTATTTTTGCAGAGCATACTTATTGCAGCTCCCTTCAGATGCCTTGGTTGACCTCTTCCCATTATTTACAGAGGCGTTCGCTAGTGCCTTCGTGTTAAACGTACGAAACTTCATATGCTTCATGGATGTATTTTGGACGTTGCTGGAGTCAAGGTCTATGTTTGTTTGTTTGTTTGTTTGTTTGGTGTTTAACGCCAAACATTCTTCATGAAACTGTAAGAGGAGCTGCAGAGATTTCGGATATGTTCAATGACTATCACGTGGCAAAAGACTGCATTGTAAAAATCAAGTACTGAAATAACTAAGCATGACGGATCTTCAACTGCTTTAAGACTTTTCAAGAACATGTTCATTATCTTGAAGACAGGAACGCGAAGATGGTAGTTCTATATCAAAGCAATCAACTTGCAAGGACACCCATTGAGAATGACATATGTTAGACAGTCGAATCAAGTGAGGAATCTATCACTGAACTTGATCAAGTTATGAGACAAGAAGTGTATGAACCTTTCTTTGAGTCATGCCACATTTTTATCTCACCGAAATCCAGATCAGTGATTTTGTTGTTTGTTGCTTAACTCACTCAGTAATATTCAAGCTATATGACGGCGGTAGATAGGTGTTTCCCATACTTAAAGAAGCTACAGAAACCAGGACGCATAGTACCAATTGGTCTCTGCAAGTCCTCTCCATTTGGAGGGAAGTTCACATTTTGTGTTTTGATGGAGAGTACCAGATGATTCTGCGCCACATGCTGTTGTGTTTCACCCGCTTGCAGTCGGCCGATGGCGTTGTGCTTCTGATAGACGTGGCATTTTAATGGCTCGTTTTCCGATTTTCTGATGTGTATGTCAGCAGTCATTGTCCTGGCCTGTTGAACCTTGCTGACAGAGAAATTGTCACTGCAGTTCTGATACTTGCATGCTGCACGTTTATGGCATTGCAGCTGCGTTTGGGCGAATTGTTCCGTCGCGACGTCACAACATTTCGTTTCAGGCCATCTGCATGTTAACTCGAAAATTTAATGAAATTTTATGATTACTCACGAAATAAAATAAAATTTCTACCATATAAAAACAATCGGATCCGGTGTCATCAAATTTATGCATATATAGTTTCTTTTTTTGAAGTATATATTTATGACTTTCGGCAACGTGTACTTTCCGATTGGCAACGTCAAACAATCCGATTCGTATGCAAAGACAAACAGATCTGCTAGGACAGGGGCACAGTTACTGTTTGGGATAGGACTTAGGACGACACTGACTGTGTGCACGACATGCTCTATTTCTTGACTCAATACACAGCCGATGGCCGCGACGTAATAATAAGGGAACCTCAGTAGCTTCTGAGAAAATGTGTCCCCACTGCAGACACTATGCACCAAGTAAAATAATATGAATTAGGGGCCGTAATGCTGTAAAGAAATAACTGACGCGACCAATTTTCGAACGCAGTCTTGTAAAGTATATCTTAGGTAAGCATGCAAACTTTCATTCATGCAACTTCAGTAGTCTTCAGTAGTAGAAAAAAGTTTTCCTCATTTCACACACTGCACTAAGTTGAAAAGTGACATAACTCTCGAAAAAATAAATGAGTGGGCCACTTTTCGAACTGAGTCTTGACGAGTATCCCTTAGCTAAGAATAAAAACTTTCATGCATGTAACTTCAGTAGTTTCTGAGAAAACTTGTCCTCATTTCACGCAGTATGCACAAGGTTGAAACGCACAGAGCAAAGGCCATGAATTTACGACACCAATTTTCGAACTAATTTGGGATCATGACCAGTAACAGCAGTGTGAAAATTTGACTTATAGGTTTTTGAGAAAAGTTGCCCCCTTTGAGAAGAGGACGAACGGGCGAACTACGTTCCTATATCCAAAGCCCCACGGGGAATATTAATATAACCTTTGACAAAATGCTTTGGGGTTGAATTTCCTTTTACAATTTGATAAAATGAGAAACATTCACGAATTGCCATCACCACTGTTCAAGATATGGTGAATAATATGTATAAAAATATTTGTTCTCACAAAAAGCCCAATTAAATTTGTTTTGAAACGAATAATATATAAGTTGAAAATTATTATTATTATTTGGCCAACAACCTTCATTGAATTTTATGCCAAACATTTTATAAACCAACTAACAAAAATATCACTGACAGTAGTATGACGATAAGAGACACAACGGGCAATACAACCATGCACACACTGAAATGCCAAACAGTGTAAACGTGTCATCCACGACCTTAACATTTGAACGTCATGTTACCATTCCATACAAATACTAGTATATACAACTAATATTAAAATATTACCTTCTTTCCGTGTTGTTCCTGTAAATCCAAAATGTGTCTATCACACACAGTGGTCTCTGATATAACTATTACGCAGTTGTTTCCTTATAAGGAAACTAGTTTCAGCTCGAACCGGTTTATTTAATCTATAAATAGTCACATATTGTTCATTTGGTTCAAGGCCGATTTACCTCACCATGGCGAGGAGATATCGTGTTGTGGGGATACTAGTACTATTGTTCAACGTGTTATTAATAGATTTGTTTAAACTTTTTATTGAATATATGTTTTTTTATATGAAGACTATGTATCATATGGTTATACGCAGATGTGCTCGTCCCAACCAGAGTATTATATGCTTTTAACCCTTTCGGGGCCCCTTCAGAGCCCGACGATACCCCTTTTAGATCAACTCAAAGTAATGAGATCGGTCACTGCATTAATGATATGATCATAAAGGTTTATTAAGTATATTACGAACGAAATGTTTATGACATGTCATTGTGTTACCTGTAATATTATTACAACATATATAGGTACATGTATTCTCCATATCGATAAACACAGGCTTAACCTAACATAACAAAATTTCTCCAGCTGGAATGTTTCCAAGAATTATTACAAAGAAAAGCCTTGTATCTGTTCTTTGTCCTCATGACTGCGCTCACGTGATAACGGTGTAGACCGCGGAATCCGTTTCGCACCTATACCCTGAAAGGTCAGATACAACTGTTCAGGCTGATAAATAAAGTTCGCAAAATAAGCTCTGCTCTGATGAACGGAATGAAAGACAAATTTTCCAGCAAAGGTGCCCATAGATTTTATCTGCTGGAGTCAAGACTTGAATCTCGTCACAAATGGCTTCAGTTACATAGCTAAGACATGATTCTAATTGATGGGAATACATTGAATTATTGTCGGGTTCAGGTGTTTTAACCTTATGTTCATTTTTTGAACCCATAAATTACATGAAGTGTATTACTATCTTGTCATCCGGCTTTGTCCAAATCAATAATATGATATGCCACTGGATTTTATGGTCCTTTGACTTTTTTGTCTGGTTTGTTTACAGACCACCGTCTTATGGCAGGATTACTTGTGTTCAGCGTGGGGCAACACACATTTTCTTATTATGCAAATTGTTTGACTGGCGGGTGCTACCGGTAGGGCAGAACATGCTTAACCTTTTCGCGAACACCTAGTGTCATCACTGATTTTCAGTGATCCTATAAAATAATTATCACCGCTATTATGACTTTTACGTCCAATGTTGTCTGGCGTTTTACATAAACAGAAGCAAAAAAACATGTCCATGATAACAAACAATCATCACAAAGGAGTCCATCGTAGTCCATTGTAGCATTGGTTTATGAATCACTTACAAATAGTGATGATACAGGGTGTTTGGGAAAAGATAAATAGAATCACAAACACATATAAAACCAATTCAATTGTTCACCTGAAAAAAAACTGCAGGAATTTATGATAAAAGTCAAAAAAGGGACTTGCATCGGACATCAAATGTTACCCTGGTTTGAAAATCCCCTTCACATATCCACCTTTACACTTTTTGAAAGTTTGAAACTGAGGCCTTGACGTTAACGTCCGGGACAGATCTGGTCTTCAACAACCCATTCCTTCCGTAAAAAGCAACTATCGGCATCGGATTGTTAGACTAACGGACTTGGTTGATGGATATCACCCTAGTGAATATAAGACACAAACAAACAACTTTCGAACAAGAGCATGGTGATTTTCGAAATCTTCGTGGAAAAAGCATGCTGATATAAATATCTCTCTTTTCGTAGTCTAGTGGAGATTTTTTTATGAACTGAATCTTATGAAAATATCGAAATATAAAACAGATAAGGCGTCCTCATTGGTCTCCTTTCTTTCTGGTTCAGGTGGGTATATTAGTCAAAGGGGATTGGCTAGTTGGTGTTTATTAAACGATATCAGATCGCCGCTATGCCTAAAGTTCTTGGCCAAATAACATTGATTTGACTTTGCAAAAATTCTGATTCAAATGCATTAAAAAACATATTTCAAAAACCATTTGAGTCAGAGAAATGAATCTGTACACTCTTGTGATACTGGTCATGATTTTAAATGAGTTGGAATGGTGTTATAACCCTGGCTCTGTGCTTTTCAACTTAGTACATGCTGTGTGAAATGGGGATATGTTTTCTCAGCAACTGCTGAAGTTTTACATGATTGAAAGTTGGCATGCTAATCGTAGAGAAACTTGTCAAAACTCAGTTACAAATTGGTGCTGTACATTATTTTTGAAAAAAGTTATGGCCCTTGATCAACGTGTTCTTGTACTGAGTGCATAGTGCAATTGGGACAGGTCTGCTGAGGAAACTACTAAAGGTACATGAATAAAACTTTGTATGCTTACACACTTATGCAAATATACACACATATGTATTGTGGTTTATGTGAACGCAACGTTAAACACCATTTCACCTGTACCCACCATACATTTATTACATCCAGGAATTTTGCATGGATGCCCACAAGGTATGGAAATAGAAATAGATGTAGCTTAGCCCTAATTTGTGATGATCAGCACTTATCAAAATAACACCTTTCATACTATTTTTCAGAGGGGTCCTAGCCATCCCAGCATATAAAAAAAAGGAACACTCAAATATGCCTCAGTGACAGGTCACCATTGCCAAGTGATAACAGGCTTATTGCATAACCCCTGACAGGTGTGCACGTGGCAACAAGGGTATTGTCTCAAAATATAAGAATTAAAGTCTAAAAATGAATTTATTATATGTTTATATCTTCTTCCAAATGACCCGGCATCAGCAATTTTAAGGGAGAGTTCTCTGACATTGCATTGTTCGATCGAATATTAATTTTTCATCACCTCAATAGATTTGTAACAGGGTCCAATACACGGTACAGTAATTTTGAATGATGTTTGGTGTTTACAAGTACAGACATTCTATTGCTTTGTATGTAAAGAAAAACTCTTACTAGATGTGTTCGCAGTTGGGGGCAGTAATATAAACTATGCAGCTGGTGGAGCGTACTTGTTGACGAATTGAGTTTAAGGAGTATTGGATTGTACCAGCGGGTCAACTGAACAATGACAATCAGATCAACAATCGCAGTCGCCTACTGAAGAAATCTGAGAACCCTTGTGTAGAAGAGGTGCGATTGTAAATAGCATTGCTCTCTTGTATTTTGGTTGTCTGAATACACATTTAATCGTTCAGTGTTCCTACAATAAAAATGTGTAATAGGCGCCCTTTGGGGGGGCCTGTAAAAGGCGCCCAGGGACAATAGAACTATAAAGATAGTTGACTAAAGGTCTGATGTTTTACTGCGTTGCTTTGCGTTGTGTTCTCTTTGTCTTTATGTTCTAGGAGGGTAGTATAGGTAATGGTGATTCTGGACCACTTCCACTGGAGTCAGATCGATATACCTATACTGCTACTACAGATGGAATTTTTTATGTCAAAACGATGATGCGATTCAACGATCGTCAAGATTCGTATTAAAAGAAACATCAATATTAATTACCGGCACCGCGTTATATAATGAGGAAGAAGTTTGATATTTTTACAATGAATGAAGTTCATCAGGCTGACCTCTTGTTTCTTCCCCATGATAAGGTAAGACACAATACAAATAAATGCGCTTTAACCGTAGTGGACGTGGCTGGTCGATACAAAGAGGCTGAGCCATTAACCTCGAAAGATTCAGCAGAAGTAGCTAATGCACTAAGTCGCATATATAAACGCGGACCACTAAAATGGCCCAAGTTATTTCAAGTAGATCCTGGTCCTGAGTTTATGGGATCAGTTGGCGTGACCCTGTATTTTTCAAAGATATCGGGGAATTTAACAAAAAAATTAGCACCAGAGGCACTTACTCAAATCGACTGATTAGTAACGTAACTCGATTTCATATTTAAGTTATGATATAGTATCTTTGTATATTTAATATGTATGTTACACTCCCAGTCTATTCAACTGCTTCATACTATCGATAACTCGGATGGACTTGAAGTCGCTATCTGCGATGTAACGTGTTACCCCCGTTGGACCAATATAAGTGCTGCGAGAGATAATAATCAGATATGGATAAATGACGTGCACACTATATCTGAAGGGAATTACATCCTATGTTCACTCAATGATGAATTTTTTAAGCCTTTTGGACATAGTCTCACACAAAATGAGTCGAATGGGATGCTGATTTTAAAACTGGAGAAAAGGCTGTCACCCTTGCCCAGTGCATAGCAGAAACACTTGACTTGGTAGAAAAGGAATAATATTACTACCCAACCAAACACAGCATGGAGTTTAATTGCCTGATTTAGTTCCCTATAAAGAGTTGTGCATCCATCTTGATCAGATCAGTACAACAAGATAATATTCAGCTCGAAAGTCCTTCAACTCTGCTTAGAGCTATTCCAGTCAGAGATGAAAAATACAATAATGGTAGAACGGAATCTTTATCAACATTACAATATAAAAAATCAAAATGGGGTATTATTTCAGAACTCAAAATTTCTGTATTAGATGTAAAACACCAACCTGTACATTTTGGATACTTGAGTGTAACACTCTATATTATAAATAATGGTTGATTCATTAGGCCCTGGATCGCATAACCTTAGACAATGTAATACAATTGCGCTTTCTGATTTCGGAAACACAGAAGGATTTGTTAATCCCGATACCGATGGCAAGTTATACGCTTTACACTTACAAGATAATGTGTACAAGCGGAAAGAAGTTACATTCACAGGTAATCTAAGAGATTTAAGCGATGACGACGTTAGTAGACTCAATAAATGCACTTCATACAATCTTACTCTCAAGGATGATATTAATTGGACTATAGTCGAAGCAAAAATCGAGTGGCTACTGAATATCGTCATTACCCCACCGTATTTGATGATTGGTAAGGCACATAATTTAACTAAGATTATAAGTAGTGGTATCTTACTCAGGGCTTATATCCCATCAAAACAAAAAAGTGTGTTAGTCTCTCCGCTGCCAGAAAACCCAGGTCATATGTTATTGAGTCGTCCGGCATAAAAAAATGTTAGTTTAAATTTGGTTACTTAATTCAATGATATAAAAGATAACTTGAATGATAAACCTGATCATTCTACAATTATTATTGAAGTCTTGTTTGGAGATGCATTAGAAGATGCCTTCGAAATATCACCAGGTCTATCAATTAAATGGCTTAAAAGAACACGAGCGTTGACGTTGCAGTATCATTTTTATGGGAGTATCACCCGTTGCAACACTTGAGGGGGTCCAAATTATTAAAGGTGATAGCATTTCTCTTACTAAGATATTTATGCCGTTGAATATACATTTAATAAGGTTGATGTATACTCTCAAAACATTATAGCAAGACCAATTAAAGACTATTTTATGATATAATAATACACACTATGGGTTTATATCCGGCGCCCGATGAAGCATCTGAAAAGATGGATACTGTTGATGGATTTCGATTACATCAAATAAGCGACATAAAACATTGAATAGAACAGGAGAGGGAGTTGAGACTTGGATTGTATAAAAAGTATCGCAGAGCCGTGAATGCTCTCGACGGAGTTGACACTGGGCTTGTAACGCAGGACTGGCAGGAATAGCGATAAAATTTATTTCTCGTAAGTTGCAAAAGAAAGCATTAAAACATGATGATATTCAGATACTCGCGAAAGCAAATTTAAATAGCATTGAGGATCATATTTCAAAAGCACTGGCTGATTATAAGATATCCGAGGATGTATTATGCTGACAGACTTACTCAGCTTAAAATTACTTGTGAATTATTGATCTTACACACATGTGGACGAGAACACCATTTGAGATATCTGATATCAAACGTGATTGGCTTCTCAATGGTGATGACCTAATGTCAGATTATAATTCATTGATAATTTTCTCGTGCTTCAGTCGAATTCACCTACAAATGTGTCGTAATGTTATGGTATTGATGTGTTTAATAAATGTCATGTGATCTTATCTTGTTTACATTATCATCGCCTTGACAATCCATAGATCTAACTATTTATGGTCACACCAAGTATGAATAGTATCAGTTAGCCGGATAAAGTCACACATGGCCGACACTGATTCCTTGCTAAAATTTGAGGGTGAGTGAGCGAGTGAGTTTAAATTTAACGTCGCATCAGCATTATTTCAGCCATAGAGCGACGAGACCAAGTTAATATGTTTACAATTTAGTTATTCATGTAAAGTTATATTTAAAAACAATTCATGAAACGTATTTGAGCATATCAATATCATGTATATAGTTTTAAAACACGGGCAAAAGACAACCATTAACCAAAGCTGGGCTACCTTGAGGGTGAGTAAGAAAAATAACTGCACACGTACCTGTCATATAACAGTGACCTGGTGTAGTTATTTCTATTCATTGTAATAAGCAATATTGAGAAGACCCATCTGTAGTACAGTGTACAAAGTTCTGTGTTTAACAACGAACTTCGTCAAAAGCGGGTTTATTGAATATTTTCCTCATAAAGTGAAACAGAAAAACAAATGTGCACATTCGTCTCATATGACACATGGATGAAAACTTATATCTTTTCACAACGTTAGCTCACTATGCACAAATACGATGTCAGGCTATTTGTTTAAACTAGAACTAACTACATCCTCAAAAGAGAAAATGTTCACATATACTGAACAAAAAACACAATGTCAGACTTTATTTAAACAAAAAATATAGTACATTGTCAAAATGATGTAAGCTATGCTATAATATTCCATGCACTGCCTTGTGAAAAGATATCAACAGAAATCAGTCACTGAAACATCCATAGGACGATGTGGCTAACGTAATTGTGGAAGTGGTATCACAACTGAAAGTCACATTATCAAAACCGTATTTGGCCACCATCTGCATCAATAAGAGCTCTGCATCCGCGTCTCATTGACGTCACTAATGTTTGGATTTCTTCTTGTGGATTGTTATTCCATTCTGAAGTTTCAAGTTCCCAGATGTTCTGAGGCTGATTCTGACGTCGTCTTATACATCTGTCCAAAGAGTCCCACAAATGTTCAACTGGATTCATGTCCGGACTTTTGTCTGACCAAGGCATGACATCTATGTGGTTAGCCTGTAGGAAGTCCCGTGTGATGTGTGTGGTGTGACTTTTGGCATTGTCATGACGAAACGTCATGTTAGCGTTGGCGTTGAGGTAAGGGACAACATGTTGAGCAAGAATCTCGTCACTGTAGCGCATCGCATTCAGTGTAAGTTTGTCTGTCAAGAGTTACCTCCCTTCCATCGCACATCGCATCAAATATTGATCCTCGCACAAACCCTTACTGTAAAAAATGGCCACCAACGAGCTCCAAAACAATGGCAACTCACTTCAAATGAAACGATTAACTCATTTGAAAATTGGAGGCAGATCCCTTGACAATAACTTCGCATGTGGAGGCAAATGCCGAAGCTAGACGTAAAACTGCAACTCAGAAAAATGCTCAACTCGATCTTATGCTTGGTCAAGTTGCCAATTATTGCTCTATAATTTCCCGCAACTCAATCATAAAAAACTCTGTGTCTCTGGCAGAAAATACGACAATATTATGGATTCCAATCCACAGGTGCGCATTTTCTCGACTTGTCCGGACCCGAGACTTGCCTTGAGGAATTGATGTGCCATGTGTTGAGTCATCTGATTGGAGAAGGCCGTGTCATCAAGCCAGCCGATGACCTGTTTTGCAGTCCTCGGTTTGATTTGGTCCCAAGGAAGTCCACATCGGGTAACAGCACTATCATCAGTCACTCCTCCAACGACTGTTCAGGATTTGTGTTCTTTCACTGTTGCTTTCAAGGTGTTCAGCCGAGTTCTCCATGGCTACGCTAATGTCCTAAACCCTTTGGATCAGGCTGTGGCTGGAAAACAGTCCCAAGACAAGGTAGAATGGTCTGATAGCCTCACTCAAGCATTCGTTAAGGCCCAGTCAACTCTTCAGGACTGCAGAACGATTACCATTTCTCGTCCAACAGACAGTCTTTGGATAGTAATGGATGCATCTCTCGAATTGGGTGAATGAGCTGCGATATTATATGCCAAACGACAAGACAAACTGCTCCTTTAAGGCTTCTTCAATGCAAAACTGAAAAAGAATCAGAAAAATTGGCTGCCATGTGAAATTGAGACTTTGGCTATTGGAGCAGCTGTGAAACACTTCTCTCCTGTCATCATCCAGTCGAAGCACCCGATACAAGTCCTGACTGACAGCCGTCCCTGTGTGCAGGCCTACGAGAAACTTACAAGAGGAGAGTTCTATGCCAGCTCCCGCGTGACTACATTTCTATTGACAGTTAGTCGGTACAATGTGCAGGTCAGGCACATATCAGGAGTAGCAAACCTTCCATCTGACTCCACTAGCCACAATCCTGTGGATTGTTTTGACCAGAGCTGCCAGATATGTAAATTCATTCAAGACACTGATGCCTCAGTTGTCCTTGGACTGTCAGTAAAGGATGTCATACAACATGGAGCACGAATGCCCTTCAAAAGCAGAGCTGCTTGGATGGACACACAGCAAGAGTGTCCTGACATGTGCCGAACACATGCCCATCTCTCTCAGGGAACCCGGCCTTCTAAGAAAGAAACAACCATACCGGATGTAAAACGATACCTCCGTGTGGTTTCAATCGCACGTGATGGTGTGCTTATTGTCAAGGAAACACTGCCATTCCAGTCTCCTATTGAACGTATTGTTGTTCCTAGTTCTGTTGTCAATGGATTCATCACTGCTTTACATCTTAGGTTTGACCATCCTTCGAGACATCAACTAAGGATGTTGACCGTTCCATTAACCATGTCACCTCATCTTGCCATCTCTGTATGTACCTACTCTCAGTGCCAAAATATCTACAATCCCAGACTTTAGACCCCCCTCCTGAAAAGATTGGATCATCATTCGCAGTTGATGTGATGCGCCGGTACAAACAACAGTCTACGGGACGCTATGGTAACCCTATCTGCTGCTTCCGTAACTTTGGGGATGGTGGTTCCCTTATTCGTATTGACCCAGCTCCATGATTTGTCAGCATCGTCAAGGATCCTCTGCTCGCGAAATATGGAATTTCAGTTCATTGGTAATGAAAAGAATATCAACAAGAACCCCGTTGCAGAACGAGCTATACAGGAACTCGGGAAGGAAATTTTGCATCTGTCACTCGAAGGTGGACCACTTTCCAACACCATGCTGGCATTAGCAGTAGCTAACATGAATGCCAGACTACGTAAAGGTGGATTGTCATCAAGAGGGGTCTTGACACAAAGAGACCTGGTCACTTGCAGTCAGTTAACCTTAGCAGATGCAGACCTCATCACCCAACAGAAAGACCTGCGGAAAATCAACCAACCCTACAGTTCAAGATCAAAAACCAACGTTAAGACCGGGACATCAGTACCTAGTTTACGCACTGGAGATCTCGTTTTCCTTGTCCATGACAAAGACAAAACCCAAACAAGAGACAAATACATGATCGTTCAGATCTCTGGTGAGTCTTGCCTAGTAAGGACATTTACCAAATCGCATTTCAGGTCAAAGACATATGCTGTTCCGATCAAGAACTGTTACCCTGTTCTCCAGACTGTAACGGTTCCTGACTCTCCTGGTCCTATACATGGACTAGATTACACCACTGAGGATGACTCATTCCATCTGTGTCTCCTACTAGGGGTGACAATTGAGGCATTTTTGACTATTGCGATACTATTGTGATAGTTAAAACAACTATTGCGATACTATTGCGATAGTGGCCCTACTATTGCGATACTATTGCGATAGTTTTCACTTGCAATTATAGCAGGCTTTAGCAGCATATATTTCAGCATTTTGACTGACACCATCAAAATAATTATAACTTTCTGATACTATTTGTAAAGAAAACAAGAAATGAGAAGAAAACAAGTTCAAATTGACCTCTCAAAAACATTTTAATACAAAATGTCACTTCATGTAATGGGTAAAGTCTTAGGTTACTGCAGTGTTTTAGCACCAATGTGAATGAATGTGATTGAATGACTAGTATTTGACTATACAAACTGTCAAACTCTTTAATTCTCACATTGGCATTCACTGAATGACTAAATGCGATTCAACATATCAATTAGGAAACAAAGTTGACAAAAACTGACATGTGGCGTCCGCCATCTTGTCAATGTTGCCTAGCGACGAGTAGCTAAGGGACGTAACTCTCAATCAAGCAGACAAAGTAGTGCAATCCAAACGAAAGCACGACAGAGGTTAGATGATCAAAGGAGTTGTTTCAATGTTTTTTAAGAAAGTAAATGTACCAAACAAATTAACTATCGAAACTATCGATAGTTAGACAAACTATCGCCAATAGTATCGATTGTTTCAAGTTGCAATCGATAGTGTACTATAGTAAGACAAGCAATCGCAATCAATCGATAGTTCGATGTATCGTTACACCACTATCTCCCACCACTTCCTATCTGTGAACCCTCACCTATGATCGACCCTCCTCAGTATCTACCTCCCCTCCCAGACAAATAGTTCAACCACCTCAGTGGACTCCATAATACTCCAGATCAAGCCTTAACCACCAGTTCAGGCCAAGGTATACCCACTGCCCAAGCGTACAATGAACAGACTGTGTCAAGTGACTATGGCCCCACTTTGCAAAGTGATAGTGAACTTGTGATGTTGAAACTGTCACACCCAGTGGAATGGACTGTGTGGTATCAAATAATGGTACACGAAGATCAGGCAGAATTCGCCACCCTCCTGCTTGGCAGACTAGCGGGGACTGGGACATTCATTGACTCTTTTGAAAGGTATAACATGTGCTTTATTATGTTCATTTTGTAAGTATTTCGTTTGTTGTAAGTTAGTGTTTCACATTAACCATTCCGTGTTTTTGCATCCTCTTTAAACGTCTGGGCTTTCGCCAATTGTAATGGAGCAGCAGTGTTTGTCTTTATTGGCGCAGCTCCTCCAAAACGATATCTCTCAGGATCACAAGCGTCAGCATAACGTTCATTTCTCTGTCTGTACAACTGATTCCGGCCTTCACCCCTAAGATTGATAAACAGGATTCGTCACTACATGAAGTGATAATACACTTGGGATGTACCCTGTTAATTGTAAGGGTGACCTTCCATCCTCAGAACCATGTGCATATCTTCCTCTGCTATGACTGAAATGTCTGACAGTGTTAAATCGGCGAGGACAGATTCAAATTAAACTAATCATGCTCTGTAGCTATGCCACATGTCAATCTAGAGAAAGGTTGATCCATGACATTACTGACACCCCAAAAAGTAAAGTTATACTTACTACTGGTAACAATGACAATTAGAGGGCGGAAGAACCCCACAATTATAAATAAACATAGTTTCCTCAGTTCCAAACAATATCAGAAACCAATATGTGTATATATTCTCTGGCAATACACACCATGGTCACCTTCCACAAAGAAAAGGACCCGTGGAGATCCGGGGTAGAATAGGTCTTCACCAACCCATGCTTGCCGTAAAAGGCGACTATACGATGCTCATTATATCAATCACTGGATTGTCTGGTCCAGAGTCGATTATTTACAGACAGGCGTCATATAGCTGGAATATTGCTGAGTGCGGCGTAAAACAACCAACCAACCAACTAACCACAAAGAAAAGTTATGAAAGGCAACAAAACATTCAGTTTCAGTTTGACATTTGTTTGCTTATTATGTAACTGCGAAAGTAATGCTCCATTTTCTATACTTAAGTGGTTCCTGAGCCTTGCGCTTCCCTTATTACTTTGACAAAAAATCAAACCGTCGAGTCGACTGTTGGACTCCGATCATATCATAAGCATGTGTTTATGAATCACTACCAAATAGTAATGATCACAAATCTAGTGAAAAATCCGCGAACTCGCGCATGCACAGAGCGAACGATTTCGATAAGGCATTTAACAATTGATATCAGCACTTCCGACCTGTACTCTAACACGCGAGAGCGGAACAATGTAATCTGAGCAATGGAAACACCAGTCTCAACAAACTCCACTAAGCAGAACCTATTCTGCTGCTGTAACTATCTCTGCTTCTCCACCAGTATCCATTTCCATCCAGACAAATGTGACATGGATTACATCAGATGAACCTGTCAGCATACCTTCTAAGCTTACTTACTATGCAAACAATAAGCCCATCTGGGCCTTTGACTGATGTAAAGTCTGTTACTAAAAAGCCAGAGTTCAATCTTTACTGATGGGCCCAAGAACGGTGGCAAGGCGCATGAGCGTTGGATCGAAACATTTATCATCTAGAACACCAGACAACAGCTAAATTTTCAATGATGAGGCCAATGCTATCCTTACAGCCTTGGTATACATTCATAGACGCGGTGACAATATCCACAATACACTGTAGAATAGTAGATGCGGTGACAATATCCCCACTTAACTGTATAATGATAGGCGTGGTGGCAATATCCCCACTACACTGTAGAATGATTGATGCGGTGACAATATCCCAACTACACTGTAGAATGAAAAACACGATGACAATATCCCCTCAACACTGTAGAATGGTAGAATTGGCGACAACACATCCGCTATGCTGTAGAATGATTAATGAGGTAACAACATTCTCGCTACAATGTAGATGGTAGTCGCATTGACAACATCCCCCACACTGTAGAATGGTAGACACGGTGACAACAACCTTGCTACACTGTAGAATGATGTGACCGTGACAACATTACCCCCACACTGTAGAATGACAGACACTGTGACAACATCCCCCTACACTGTAGAATGGAAGACGCGGTAATGACATACCCGCTACACCGTAGAATGGAAGACACGGTGACAACACTCTGATTACACTATAGAATGACAGACATCGTGATAACAACCCTGATACACTGTAGAACTGAAGACACCATGCAACATTCCGATTTCACTGTAGAAAAACAGACACTATGACAACATCCCCCCACACTGTAGAATGACAGACACAATAACAAGATCCCGACTACACTGTAGAATGACAGACACCGTGAGAACGTCCCCGCAAGACTGTAGAATGATAGATGCATTGAACACATCCCCGCTACACTGTAGAATGATAGACACGGTGACAACATGCTCGCTACACTGTAGAATCATAGGCACAATGACAACATCCCTGCTACACCGTAGAATGAAAAACACGATGACAACATCCCCTCAACACTGTAGAATGGTAGAATGGGCGACAACACATCCGCTATGCTGTAGAATGACTAATGAGGTAACAACATTCTCGCTACAATGTAGATGGTAGTCGCATTGACAACATCCCCCACACTGTAGAATGGTAGACACCGTGACAACAACCTTGCTACACTGTAGAATGACAGACACCGTGACAACATTACCCCCACACTGTAGAATGACAGACACCGTGACAACATCCCCCTACACTGTAGAATGGAAGACGCGGTAATGACATACCCGCTACACCGTAGAATGGAAGACACGGTGACAACACTTCGATTACACTGTAGAATGACAGACATCGTGACAACAACCCTGATACACTGTAGAACTGAAGACACCATGCAACATTCCGATTTCACTGCAGAAAAACAGACACTATGACAACATCCCCCCACACTGTAGAATGACAGACACAATGACAAGATCCCGACTACACTGTAGAATGACAGACACTGTGAGAACGTCCCCGCAAGACTGTAGAATGATAGATGCATTGAACACATCCCCGCTACCCTGTAGAATGATAGACACGGTGACAACATGCTCGCTACACTGTAGAATCATAGGCACAATGACAACATCCCCGCTACACTGTAGAATAATAGACACGGTGACAACATCCCGACTACACTGTAGAATGACAGTAATGACTGTAAAATAGTCGATGCGGCACAAGCTCAGTGAGCCAAGCAGACCGAGCACGCCAAGCACACAAGGTGAGATGAAATGGGGTTTAACCTTGCGCTTGCGATTATTTCACTTTTACAGCGAATGACAGACGCCGTGACAACGTCCCCGCAAGACTGTAGAATGATAGACATGGTGACAACATGCTCGCTACACTGTAGAATCATAGGCACAATGACAACATCCCCGCTACACCGTAGAATGATAGACACAGTGACAACATCCCCACTACACTGTAGAATGATAAATGAGGTGACAACATCCTCGCTACACTGTAGAATGGTAGACACGGTGACAATATCCCCACGAAACTCTAGAATGATAAACACAGTGACAACATCCCCGCTACACTGTAGAAAGGTAGACACGGTGACAACATGCTCGCTACACTGTAGAATGTCAGACACGGTGACAATATCCCCACTATACTCTGGAATGATAAACGCAGTGACAACATCCTCGCTACACTGTAGAATGGAAGACACGGTAATAACTTCCCCGCTACACTGTAGAACTGAAGACACGGTGACAACAACCCTGCTACAGTGTAGAATGACAGACATCATGACAACATCCCCCCCACACTGTAGAATGGTAGACACGGTGACAACACTGCTACACTAGAGAATAACAGACACCTTGACAATATTCCCCGCACACTGTAGAATGACAGACAGCTTGACAACATCCCCGCTAGACTGTAGAATGACAGACACAATGACAAGATCCCGACTACACTGTAGAATGACAGGCACTGTGAACACCCCCCCCCCCCCCCCCCCCCAACACACACACACTGTAGAATGACAGACACCGTGACAACATCCCCCCCACAGTGTAGAATGACAGTCCGCTTGACAACATCCCCGCTAGACTGTAGAATGACAGACACAATGACAAGATCCCGACTACACTGTAGAATGACAGACACTGTGACAACAACCCCCCCCACACACACACACTGTAGAATGACAGACACCGTATCAACATCCCCACTAGACTGTAGAATGACAGACACATACAATGACAACATCCCGACTACACTGTAGAATAATAGACACGGTGACAACATCCCGACTACACTGTAGAATGACAGTAATGACTGTAAAATAGTCGATGCGGCACAAGCTCAGTGAGCCTAGCAAGCCGAGCACGCCAAGCACACAAGGTGAGGTTAAATTGGGTTTAACCTTGCGCTTGTGATTATTTCACTTTTACAGCGACGTGCATGCACTTGTGTGTGTGGCTACTTGTACTAGATTGGACGCATGTCTGTTTTGTCGTGCCAGCTCAGTGCGGTAACCATGCCGCAGTTTAACATGGATACTAAACACAGACACATTTTAGCCGACTAGAGATACACAAGTCCTGTGTTATCACCTTTATCTACTACACCTGGGAAATATGTCGCCAGTAACGTAATTCTCTAATGCTTGACAGAACACAACGTCTTTACAGTGCATTTATGGTAAAAACATAAGATGGCAACGCGATAAATCGCAAAGAACAACGAAGAATTATGAGTGGTTTATTTCACGATAAAACATTGTTCAATGCTGACGTCATTTCTGTACATTCAAACAAACAAATCACCATTTTCTGAAATGCTTCATACATTATGTTTGACAATTAAATATGTATTCATTTTTGATTGTTTTAATGCTTGTGAGAACATTCAGGAAAATACGCTCCTGTGAATAAAATGGATTTGTCCGACATTGCCGAGATCGGATTGTATTCAGGGAGTTATCATTTTTTAAATACGGGGAAATATTTTTAGAGCCGGTAAATTTATTAATATCATTAAAGAGACTGTAAATAATGTTGATATCTCATAGTTAATATTAAAGACTTGTTTGTCGTACAATAAAAAAAAAAACTGCAGGGAAAAGGCAGGTGGGTGAGGATGGGTGTCGTCCACTCCCAAAACGTTGTCTGTTAACAAATGCTAACTGCACAATCCTGCCATGACTAACTGAAGCTTAACGACACAACTACGACCAGCGATTGGAAGCCGTAAATCACAGTCGGCTATATACTAGTATATGTGTCCAAAAGTACCCACTCGGAACCTTTTCTGTACCAACAGCACGAAACGTCACCTGGCCGAACTTGGTCAGGCCGACTCTGTTATACAATTTCTATTGGTAGAGCGTCCACGTTAACAGATGGTACTTGTTGTTACCCTGCCTGTCACTCGGAATTGAGGGGCTAAAACAAGGACTGGTCGGACGGCGCCAATACTGTGTCTGAGTGGGGTATTGAGTCTGAGTACAGTACATGTATATTTTGCCACGTGTAAATAACAAGGATTAGGCAGGCAAAGCATTGGTTGACAGTTCATTGCTCCACGCAAGGACACACATTTCAACCACCCGAGCCTCATTAAACCTTGCTTATGACAAACATGGGAAACTGAAACCTTTTCCGACCCGGAGTCCCCACAAGAACTCTGTTCGAGAGGAGACACACATTTATTCTGTGATTATGAAACATATGTGTAGCTCACCTGGGCTGAGGACCAACTGAGGTCAGGTTGACTGGATTCTGGTGATGTTATCCTGTGATGATTTATGACCAGATATGCCTGTCTTATGGTACATGGTACGTTTAGTGTGTCCTCCATGGACACACATAAATAGAGCATATCTGAACAATGTAATTCAACTTGCACATTTCCTTTATATAATTATATGAACATCAATGAAAAACATCTAGGTAGAGAACAACGATATAAAGAAACCAAGTTACTGTGAAACGCACTTACCTGTCTTACTTTAAACACATACTGAAACGCAGTAAGCTAAAAGCAATCTACCAAACTTCCTTGTTGAACAGATATTCACCAAACCACATATATCTTATAACACATGAACTATATCTGACTTGACTGCCGAGAAAAGAAGGTCGTTATGTGTAAGTGATACTAGTGATCGTCATTCTTTGTTGTGTCAGGTTACCGTCGCCAGGTGACGCACGATGTGTTACTGTCATGTTGTGTATGTGTAGCTTCCAACGGTCGAGGACCAAGTAAGGTCATGGTTTATTTGTAATTCGGCAATGTGATGCAAGTGTTCGCTTCGGATATGCATAAATAAAGCATATCTGAAGGATATATCGAAATAACTGCCATACATTAATGTTATGTTCGTTTATCAGGACGGACGCAGGAGTGTGTTTGAGACAACAGCCTTGTTGAACAAGTCTACATCGATCTACGTGTATCGAATAACTCATATACTATACTCTGACTGGACAACGAAGATTATCCCTTAATACGGTAATATGGTTAAGGAAGAGAATTTCTTGAGGTCAACTTCTTTATTATGAGGAACACAACGTTTCGGAGTATATGCTTACTCCATCATCAGGTAAATGAATGACATGAGGCAGAGAGCATATATATGTTCACGTAAGAACAAAAAGGTATAAGATAACAAAAGGTGGAAAATTAACAATGGAAGCATATACTCCGAAACGTTGTGTTCCTCATCATGAAGAAGCTAACATCCATAAATTCTCTTTCTTAAGAGTATTACTTCCAAATACCTTTCAAAGACTCGTAATACGGTTATTCTGAATTTTTTAAATTTTTAATTGTAATTCGGTTACATGAGTTCATACCAGACCATTGTACTATGCATCCGCTTACCAAATATAATGTACATCGGGTCTTATAATTATTCAATATTCTGCTTTATATAGTAAATATATTAATATTCACAAAAAATGCTGAATGAAACGATTCAAGTCCTGGAAGGAAGCAGCCCAGTCAGGAATCTAGGGTAGATATCATTTGAGTAAATATCCAGAGTGAGTCGTTTACTTGGGATGTCATCGTACCCTTACCGTATTGCGTATGCGATCAGTCATTGTTCGTTTAGTTGACACTCGATTATTTACAGGCACTCGTGATATGTACATGCTGGTTGAAGGAATCAGGTATGTAAGGGTACTCATATTTCACGTAGGCGTCCAGACAAAAAAACAGCTTGATTTTGTATAGAAGTGGCAGGTCTGTATATGAGACAGGGTATAAAATATACACTGACATGCGTGCAGATAACTCGAATGTTTTGAAGTGGAACTATTAGCGTCTATGTTGATGTTGTGTGTTTTTTTCTGCTTAACGCCGCACTCAGCAATGTGTGGTATATGATAGTGGTCTGGAGTCTGGACCAGACAATCCAGGGATTAATATTGTGAACAACGACCTACGACGTCGGATTACGATGACATGGTATCAATCAAGTCACCGAGGCTGACCATCCATCGGATCAGCATAGGTTGCTGGGGACCAACTCTAACAAGGATTCCCCATTAAGCCCTAATGGTAGGGGCTATGTTGAATAATATGTAACAAACATTACTAAACTGTGAGCTATTACTATGTGAGCTATGGTTTAACATCAAGTTCAAGATTAGTTCCCATGTGTGTGTAGCAGCTGCCTATGCCAGTCCTTACTTTATAGTTATATCTCACTTTGTGGTTTTATTGTGCTACGTACCCCACCCATTTACCATGTCGCAGCTTACCACCCTACTGAGACATCTTTTCTATTTCGCCCTATTGCTCCGCAACCGCTTATCCGATTACTTTGAAACCTTCCATATATCTGCTGCTTGAGCTGCTTGACATTTTTGTGTTCTTTGACTTTGGTCATTGGTCACGTGGTTTGGCAGCCATATTGGATTCAATGTTTTTTACAGTGTCTTTCGGGTACCTGTCTTCAAATGCAAACAACTTTGAGTCCACTGCATGAAATGCTTTCAAACTTTCTGAGAATTGTCTCCATACAGAACACAACAAATTGTAATAGCCGTTTTTGGATATCTTTTTTAGTTGCGGCCATATTGGATTCAAGGTTTTCACAGTGTCTTATGGGTACCTGTCTTCAAACGCAAACAACTCCGAGTCTACTGCATGAAATGCTTCCAAGCTTTCTGAGAATTGTCCCCACACACAACACAGCGAACTCTAGTAGCCGTTTTTGGACATCTGTTTTAGCTGCGGTTGTATTGGATTTTGATTTTGATCATTTTTTTACCGAAATTTTACTTTAAAGATCATATCTTGTTAGTTTGTTGACATAAACCATTGCAAGTTTACTTGAAGTAAGTGTGATATATGCATCTTATTTTCTCTTCTTGGGTGCATGGAAAAAGTAACATCACCTGGCACACTCTAATTTCGTAGCGGCGATGTCATGCAAACGGTGACTATCTTTTGACAGAGTTGGTACAAACAAACCCTTTGAGGATTCGAACATGTTCGATGTCGGAAATGGGTTTAGAACAGACTTAGCACACGTAAATTTCGTAGCAGCGGTACCCTGTAAGCTGTGGCTACATGTGACGGATTTGGTACAAGGAAACCCTTTGAGGATTCGAACGTGGACGTTTGTGCCCAGCGTAACATGGAACCCGCCATTGCTGCTTTGCGGCTAGATTTATGAACTAAGCGGCAAAAGAAAGTATAGGTTGACAATTTGTTATTTTCCTCAAAACAGCGATAACTAGTGGAAAGTGAGTATTGGGGCTATGACTGCCCAGGAACAGGTACCAAAAAACGCATCACCCGAACGCGCCACCTTTGACGGCGCTCGTGCGGTGACAAATTGTTTTTGTAAAACAGGTTTCCCGCCTATGGCATAAACTGCACGTGTATGTTAGCTGTATAAATGCGTTCGTTTGCAGGGTATAACCACATGTGATGTAAGCACACAAAAGATATGCCACGACTGTCACAGGAGCGGTATGGCCTAAATGGGGGCAACACAGGTCTAAATTGCCAGAACGTTTGGTTGTACACCATTGACAGTAGCCAGGCTGATTCAACGGTACAGGCAGACAGGGAGGACACAAGACAGGCCTAGAACCGGACGACCCCGAGTGACAACACCACTGGAATACGGTCAGATACGGCTCATTCAACTGCGAAACAGATTCGTAACGGCGACGGCGACGACAGCACAAGCGTTTTGACATCCTATTAGCCACGACGACTTCGTGCTGCTGGAATCCGAGCGTATCGTCCTTTCCGAGGAATGGTACTGACTGCTCAACATACACGCCTGAGATTGCGATGGGCGAGGCAGGTTTGACGCTGGCAAGTGAGAAATTGGCGTCGAGTGCTGTTTACTGATGAGAGTCGGTTGAACTTCGAAATGAGAACGAGTTTATCGACGCAGAGGGTAACGTTTGGCTCCGGCGTGTATTCGAGAGGTCCATCCATTCGGCGTGGGAGGCGTCATAGTGTGGACGGTATTTGTGGACTTATTTGGTGATTATATACAGGGAAACCTGAACGCTGTGCAGTACAGAGACCAAGTGTTGCAGCCAGTTGTGCTTCCGTTCTTACAAAACCAACAGCAGGGGACATAGTTTCAACACGACAATGTCAGGCCCCATACTGCAAGACTGACTCGGAACTTACTGAACCAGCAGACTTTGTAATAAAACTTCAAAGTGACTTCATCATGTTTGTATAAAATCCTATACGAAAGAGACTGTTCGAAAAATAATGAAGCAAGTATCTACAGCAACGGCATTTATTCCCCTCAATTAATGAGATGAAAGTCTCATTCTGGATCCAATGATCTCACTTTATCCAGAATATGTTTGAAGAGGGGACCATTATGGTGCCCGAGAAGGGACAAATATGTTATTTTTATAGATGCTGGGATGGCTGAGGCCACCCTAAAAATAGTAAGGAAGTTGTTTTTTTTATATGAAATGTGCTAATCACCACAAATTAGGGCAAAAATACAGCTATTTCTATTTCGATTCGTTGAAACATCCATGCAAAATGCCTGGATGTAAATTATGTATGGTGTGGTGAGGTTAAATGGAGTTTAACGTTGCGTTCACATGCACCTCTATACATATGTGAGTATATTTGAATACGTGTGTAAGAATGCAAACTTTCATTCATGTAACTTCAGTAGTGTCTGGGGAGAACTGTCCAAATTATACCATGCACTGAGAACATTAACATGCGTGTTGATCAAAGGGCATTAACTTGCAAAAGAATAATTTCCAGCACCTTTTATTTTTTTACTCAGTCTTGACAAGTATTTCTTAGAAAAGCATACAAACTATAATTCATGTAACTTCAGTAGGTTCTGAGAAAACCTTTCCCCAATCACATGCATGCACTAAGTTGAAAAGCACTGAGCAAGGGCCATAATTGTGTACAATAATGATTGACGGGACACATTTTCGAACTCAGTCTTGACAAGTATTTCTTAGATAAGCATAATACAAAGGATAGACGGGTCAACGTGCGTCCTTTAATCCCATATAACAGCATTTGTATGAGCCTTTGTTTCTGAAACAACAGCTGGACCTACGAGAGCTGATGGGAACACTACCCGCCCAGGCTCAAGTATTCGTGTGGACCTTTCTGATAAAGATTATATATGGAAACTCTACACAGATAATTCCCATGGCCTTGAATTCAGTGGAAATACTCATGTGAACACTAACAGTGATATATGTGGACCCCGGAAGGACTGTAGCACAACAGAAGAGTCGTTCAGGGTTATAACGGTTTTTCTTTAATAACTGTTAACAAATACTTTACAGTACAATACGTTTTTCACCAGGGCGAACGTGGCAGAGACTTGTGAGAAGAGACTGTGGTGATTGTTCAGGCACGACCAGATGCGACAAGAGCTTGTCCCTATGTGTTGTTCTGGTGGGAGCTAGGTTGACAGGTGGTTGTTAGTCGTGGCGGCTGTTAGAGACCTGGGGCTGCTCTCCGGGACTGCTCTGTCGATCTGGTCTTGGTTGGTGTTGCTGGTTCTGTGCCTTCTTGCCTCTCTCTGCGTCCCTCTGCGTCTCTCTGCGTCTCTCTGCGTCTTCACTGACGGACCGGCTTATATGTGGATAGCCTGGCTGGCTGAACGTGACCCAACACGCGCTTGCACCACGATTTCGTCAGCCTGAATCACGATTCATCAGTCAGCCGACGACAATTGTCGGTCAGTACATGACAGTTCGGTCACAAAACAGGTCAGTCCTTGATATATCCCCTGATGTGTGGAGGATGTCCCTCCACATTAACACAGTTCCTGACCACTAGATTACTGGAGAATCAAAGCACCACTTTGTCTAACACGGTCGTCAATCAGCCGGAGGCAATTTGTCAGCCAGTAACTGTCTCATCTTGACCATTAGATCACCTGGACAGGAAAACTCTCCAGTATAGCCGGCGGCAACATACAGCCTCTGCCCACACTGAATAGTGTTACATTCGCCCTTTCCACATGAAGACATTTTCCACGTAAAATTTCTTACAACAATCATATAACACACTAGTACCATTTGTATATGTACAATTCAACAACAACCGTTGTCCATTACCTTTACAAGAAATTAATACGCATACATAAAATGTAATCACAAAAACATCTTTGCACACCCGGATCTTGGGTGCAAGGACAGCGACGTGTTCGATCGTCTGCCATGCGTTGTGTATATATTTGTTTTGTTTTTCCAAAGTCAACTTAAAAAGTTCTGTAATACGGTCTTCAGACCGACCGCAGAGATGACACCTCGTTGGGATGTCACTGCTTCTCCGGTTTACTTCCGTCGTGCTTCCGTCAACTAATGGGAGTTAGTTGACCTCACGATGTCCGATGGTAGCCGTATCCAGCGTCGGGTAGATGCTCCGTATGGCGGGAGTTGGTTCCACCTCTGCTGGATCGTGGTCCCTTCGTCTTAAGAGTGGCGCAGAGGGTAGTGTTCCTCTGTAGGCGTGAACTGCGCTTCCAGTGTCAACTGGCGCCATCTCAAAGCTGGTTGCAGCACAGACATTCCTCCTACTCTTTCCTCGTTTAGCTAGCCAGGGTCTAATATATCTTACATATAGAAACATCCCTACCAGTATCCCCACTATAATTAAAGCTACTCCTAAGACATACTTCCAACCCGGGGTTTCATCATCTGGTATCATTGTCTGTAAATCATTCAGCTGATCAATCAGATGATTCATAGGAATATTCTTAATACCCTTGAGTTTATCTGGTAACCTGGTCAAGTTCAATTTTATGGCAGTTTTCATAAATGGTTTCCATAGTAACATGTTTGAGACATTGGGTGTATGGACTGACTGTATGAGATTATCTTCAAACTCATACTGACTTTCATTATGGTAATAAGGGAGTAAGGTTAAATGGTCGTTAGATGCCGAACATGAGGCATTCAACTTAATTATTCCCAGCGGTGGCAAAACCGCTACAGTGTAAGAAAACAAGTTATTATTATTACACACTACTACTAGGTCTAACCTCTTAGTTGTTGTCAACACCCAACGTCCTGCCGTCAGATATTCTGCCATAGGCAATATAGCATTAGGCCTGACTTCTGTGTGACATGTCTGTCGGACTTTCGTCTCATCTTTCATAAATAGGGAGATGACACATAGGTGGCTGAGATTGATGGGGTAGATTGGGCTTTGGATATGGCAATAGCCCGTAAGTGGTTTTGTACATGTCTGTACTTCTGAGGGTTTCAGCAATGCGTACTTTGTGCGTTGTGCATTGACTGCAATCACCTCTGTTTCCAACCGATACTCTGCCACCATATTATTGATTCCGTTTGGTTTCGTGCTTATGCCATTCATTATTAGCGGTACCGGCAAATTATGAGCCTGGTAAATTCCGAATTGACCATTAACATCCAAAAGCGGAATGGATGTGATTACCAATATCTTATCATCGAACAGTACTGTGGTACACAGCAAGGTCTTATAGAAACCCCATAAATTACCTACTGGATCGTTCGCTAACCGGAATTTAGAAGGTAGGTGAGCTTTGATGTCATTCAGTAGAGCCAGTAACTGACTTGGCGTTATGGTGCTTGGTGACAAGTGCCCCAAAGCCAACATATTAATTTGTAGTTGGAGGTGTTCCAAATAGGCCAAAAATGTTTGCACCATACTTCGAATATTTTCAATCGCCAATTCTATTTGTAAATAGGTCTTCGTGGCCCATTCTAACCTAGCTATTTGATTGCTCAATGTCCCTGAGACATTAGCGATCTCCTGTTCGATTATACCTAGATCGTTAACGACTTCATTAATGGCGTTGCGATTCTCTGAGACTTGCATCCTTGTTGTATTAAGGATGGAGAGCCCTTCATGTATAACATGCGCAATTCCTGCCTGATTTTCCGCAAGCCTACGAATATTTGTCTTTATAGTACTTAGGTCAGCTTCAGACACAGTGCCAAACAGAAAACTCAAAGCACTTCCAACAAATGGCAATAGTGACCGCTTGGGTCTAGTACGTAACCTGCTATATTCGGAGAAATTGTCTACTAGGTCATTCAAGGTTGCATTCAGCCTTATGATTTCCTCATCTAACTTAGTATACATGCTTAAGATCCCTGTTGATTGATTAGAGTGGTAGCGGCTCAACAGCTGCCTAATCATCATTGCAACTTGGTTAATGTTATACCTACATTTCCCAATAAACTGATCATATGGCTTTAAGTCAATAACAAATGTTACTAACCACTTTGACCTTGTTGTAGTTATATCGTTTAATTTTTGAAATATAATGTTTTCATACATAATTGTACCCTGAGCTAACCCCAACAGGAAGAGTAGACCAAGAGGACTCATGTTTTCTCTGAAACATAAGAGAAAAATCATATACCTGATTCTAATGCCCAACCGTATCTACACAATCCTTTCCCAGTCTCCTAGTTTCGCTATCCGCAAATATTCGGCCTGTGCCGGTCACAATGACATCTAGTCGACCCCCGGGAAATATACTACAGTAATCCAGCCATTGCCTGGAGCAACTGTTTCAGATTCTTACCCTTGTCGGAGGGTGAGTTTGCACCAGAGTCCCTAGTTCGGCTCAATTCAGTGGACTCTATCCACATATCCTCCGCGTCGCTATCCGCAACGGAGCCATGGAACTCTCTTTGCTCATCACGTGTTCCGTACTTTCCCGCTGACTCTGGGTCATTATCCTGACCCCCTTCAGAGTCACGGTTCCTGGCCCTTAGTCGCTTCTGCAACTCTGCCAGTGGTATATAGTCTTCTTCTTCAGAGTCAGACCTTTCATGGCGGTATCGCCTTGTCATCCGAGATATGGGATCAGTAGTATCTTCGTCTTCACTACTTGACCCATCCGGAGGAACAACATAGTAGGCCTTCCTTCTGGGCCTGCCTGTTGTGTCCTTCGGGATCTCCCAGTCATCTAGTTTCGCTATGCGCAAATGTTCGGCATGTGCTTTTGTCACGGTGCCATCTAGTTGACTACGGATGATGAAAGTGACAGGTGACGTCTGCTCTATGACTCTGTAGTATGGCTTCCATTTTGATTGCAATTTACTTTTCCGCTGGTGATGCCTATAGAAAACAGGATCACCAACTTTTATCTCATTCGGCCTACTGGGCCGGTCAGCATATTTTGCCTGCCTTTTCTTTGCTTTCTTCACATGTCTGTGTACAAGGACAAATGACTTGTGTTGTTGCTGCAAGGCAATCTTATGCTCTTCCTCCCCATGATATTTCTTCCTCGGCTTTAGGAGAGTGTCCAAAGGTAGGACTACATCTCTGTTGTATAAGAGGAAAAAGGGCGAGAACTTGGATGACTCACAGACATTGAACCGAATAGCTGCTAGTGTCTGGTTCAGGTGCAAGTCCCATGTAGTTAGGTTGTCATCAAGTTTCTTCGCTAAGACATCATGCAATGTCCTGTGGAAACGCTCAACTCTACCATTAGCCTGAGGGTGATAAAAGGAAGTCGTCACGTGGTGAGTGCCTAATGTTGTAAGGGTTTCTCTCACTACACGATTCACATTCTCTGTCCCATTGTCCGTGACAATCTCTAGTGGGGAGCCATAACGAGGGAATATTTCCTCTATTAACAGATGGGCGATGGTTTCCGCAGTCTTGTCAGGTACTGCAAAAGCCTCAGGCCAACCACTGTAGAGGTCTACAAACCCAACAATATACTTGTTACCTGACAGAGTAGTTGGGTATGGTCCTGACAGATCCATGCTTATCTTTGCAAAGGGATAAGGAGGCACGTCAGTTTCCTGGAGCGGAGGTCTTTGTTTCTGTAGAGACCGGGCTTGACAAGTTACGCACCCAGATATGTACTCATATAGATCTTTGTACATATTCGGCCAGTAGTACTTTGTCTTTAGGGCATCGAAGGTCTTGTCAATCCCCATATGCCCATTCTCGTCATGGTACTGGTTGATTAGTTGGCCTTTTAGTGATACAGGCACATACAGTCTAGTGACTGGCTCATCATCCACATCTGTGATGTAGTATAATAGACCATCTATTACCAGGAATTTCTTAAGACTATAGCGACCCTCCAGTCCTTTCTCCAGTGAGGTTTTTATCCTCTGGATCTCTTCATCCAGGGACTGCTCTGTGGCCATATCTAGATTGGGGTCCTGTGGCCTTATCTCAGCAGGACCCTCGGGTTCCGGAGCTTGACAACGAGCATATGTCTTTGGGTCAAACTTCGACGAGTCTAGCACATTGATCTCTAGACTGTTGTCATTCACGACATGCTCGCTCTCCTCATTGTTTGGTTGAGGGGCATTCCCATCGGATGGGACTCTGGATAGCAGATCCGCACAGGTATTCTCTGTACCTGCAATGTACTGTACTTGACAGTTATATCCTGCTATTCCCAGGGCCCATAGCTGTACCTTTTTATTTTGCATTGGAGACTCCAATAGGTACTTTAATGGTTTGTGATCGGTTTTAATCACAAATTCCGCATTATGCAAATAATGGTCTAGTTTCTGTAGGCCAAAGTGTATCGCATATGCCTCCTTCTCTATCGTTGCCCAGCGTGTCTGGGTGTCACTCAGCTTGTGTGACAGAAAATGAATAGGCTTTTCGGTTCCGTCATCACTTACTTGGGCTAGACAAGCACCAATACAGCTGTCACTTGCATCCGTATACAGGATGTAGGGTCTGTTTGGATCGGGATACGTCAGCAGTGGTATCACCGTCAGACTCTGTTTCAGGAACTCGAAAGCTCGTTTGCATTCCTCTGTCCAGGAAAATCTGGCATATTTCTTTGTTAACCGAACGATAGGTTCGGCAATCTTTGAGAAATTGGGAATGAAACGACGATAGTAATTGCACATACCAATGAAGCTTCTGACCTCTTTGACGGTTGTCGGGGCTCCCATTGACCGTATGGCTTCTACTTTCTGTTCCTCAGGCTTGATCCCATCTTGGTTGATCACGAATCCCAAGTAGTTTGTCTCTGATTGAGCAAAACTGCACTTGGAGAGTTTGAGCTTGAGGGAATGCCTTCTTATACGTTCAAACACGGCTTGAATATGAGACATATGGTCATCTAGCGTTTTTGAGAAGATCAAGATATCATCTAAGTACGCTATAGCAAATGCCTCTAGGTCTTGTAGAACCTCATTCATGAGTTCCATGAAGATTGATGGAGCATTACAGAGACCAAATGGCATGACCGAGAATTCAAACAGGCCTCGGTGGCATGCGAATGCTGTTTTCTCCTTATCCTTCTCGTCCATCAAAATCTGCCAATACCCCGACTTCAAATCCAGAGTGGTGAAGTATTTAGAATCCCCTAATTGTGTTAATATGTCATCAATCAGCGGGAGAGGCGTGGAGATTGGCCTTGTGATTTTGTTGAGCGATCTGAAGTCGACACAGAAGCGTTTGCTTCCATCTTTCTTGTCAACTACAACAATAGGGAAACTCCATGGGGACCTTGATCTATTAATGATCTTGGCATCAAGCATGTCATTGATTGCCTTATCTACCACTTTTCTCTTGTTGAGTGGCGTCCGATATGGCCTTAGCTTGATAGGTGGGTGGTCACCTGTGTCAATCTTCATCTGGACCGTATTAGTATGGCCTAGGTCCAAGTCACTTGTGGCAAAAAGGTCTCTGTGCTTATCTACTAAATCCTGTATCCTCCCTTGATGCTCCAGGGGAGTGTCAACATCCTGTGATGTCTCATCAGGAGGTGATGTGGGCAAGTTTCCTAGCTGGTCGGCTAGTGTCACTAAGTTTGCCTCAGGCACATTGTCTAGCTTCCCCACTACGCACCCCCTCCTTAGCCTAAACGTTTTGTTGGTCGTGTTTACTAGCATGATGGGTAGGTTCCCCTTCCTGTTCATTTTCGCCAATGAATTAGTAACCATTAGTCCCGTTTCACTAGACAAATAGCCAGTGTCTATTGCTGACACTTGGTAAAGGGCAGTGTCTGAAAAATATGGTCCTTGCTTAACCTTTGCCCTGCACAGGCTCCTACTTTGGGGTTTCAATATTGTGTCCCCTGCCAGACGAACAATGGAGGCAATGTGCAGGTCTTCCTCTAACGGTACATAAGTTTTTCCTATCCTTAAGCTACCAAGGTCATAATATAGTCTGACACCATTTTGTTTTAGCCAATCCCTGCCTAAAATAATATTCCTATTCATGTTTCCTACCACATAGAATTGATGAGATAAGGTTACTCCTCTCATCTTAAATGTCAGGTTTACAAAGCCATCTACTTCCAAATTGTTCCCATTTACAGATTGCAGCGAAACCTTCTTCTTACCTAATTCATGGAGCCCTCTTAATTCCCGGAAAACCCTTCTATGAATAATAGACACTTCTGCTCCTGAATCAATTAAGCACCTAAATTGTTGTTTCCCTATCCTTAGTGTACACGAGCTCGGGCTTCCAGCCAAATTAATGCTATATTTTGTCTCTTCCTCCTCCTTCCCATTGGTTTCGTCATGAGAAGGAGTGTTTAGTTTAAACCTTGGTTCCCTGTTCCCCTACGTGCCCCATAGCCTGCCCCATTACTCCTAGCTCTACTCGGGCAATCCCGTTTGAAATGTCCCGGCTGGTTACATACCCAGCACAGTAATGCCGGTGGGTTGTTGGAAGGCCCACCTTGATGATTCATGATGGCGTTTATGCCAGGCCTATCATTCACTCTGTGTCTGTCGCCTGCCCTACAGTCTCTCGCCCTGTGGCCTACTTTCTGGCACTTAAAACATTTGGCCTTAGGCCGGAAATGGTCGACCTCCATGGGCTCTTCCCCACGTTGGTCATCTATCACCTGTCTACTTTTCCCTATTCTTAGGTTAAATCTAGCTCTTAGATTTTGTTCGTGCGTCGCGCACGTTACAGCTGTCGCTAGGTTAGGTGGATTTTCTCTCATGACTTTCATTTTTAAATAATCATGGGCCAACCCATCTATGAAGAATCCTACTAATTGGCGTTCTATTGCCGCACCATTTCCTTCCCTACCTAACCCGGCATAGGCTTCTTCAGCCAGGTTCAGCAGCCGTTCTGCAAACAGCTGCACACTTTCATTATACTTTTGTTTCACAGCCCTCAACAACATGAATGCATGTTGGGGGTCCGTTATCTCTGCAAACCTTTTAGTTAGTTCATGTTTTAATTCCTGCCATGTTGCCTGGTCATGATCCTGCAGGTACCTATGAATGAAGTCGCTAACCGCCCCTGAACTTGACTGGTAGGCTACCAGCTTCACTCTTTCTCTATCCGCATTAATGAGTAGTGCATATTTTTCAATGCTCTTAATCCACTCCTTAAATTTTGTGGGCTCCCCCTCAAATGTTTTAATAACCTGCGCTATTCCCTGCGCACCTAGGGTAGTTGATAGATTGGTTAACTGTCCTGAAATCTGTCCCGCTATTCCTGACAAGAATTCACCTAGTTCCTGGCTAGCCATTACGAGGATTAAAATGAGGAGAAGTCTGAGCTACTTACCAACTAGGATCTGGACGTCAGTCTCCACTCGTCTCAGGCTGTTCCTATTTGAGAGGGATCCGGGTCACGGCACCAAAGAAGAACCCACGCCCGTGCTATATGTAGCACAACAGAAGAGTCGTTCAGGGTTATAACGGTTTTTCTTTAATAACTGTTAACAAATACTTTACAGTACAATACGTTTTTCACCAGGGCGAACGTGGCAGAGACTTGTGAGAAGAGACTGTGGTGATTGTTCAGGCACGACCAGATGCGACAAGAGCTTGTCCCTATGTGTTGTTCTGGTGGGAGCTAGGTTGACAGGTGGTTGTTAGTCGTGGCGGCTGTTAGAGACCTGGGGCTGCTCTCCGGGACTGCTCTGTCGATCTGGTCTTGGTTGGTGTTGCTGGTTCTGTGCCTTCTTGCCTCTCTCTGCGTCCCTCTGCGTCTCTCTGCGTCTCTCTGCGTCTTCACTGACGGACCGGCTTATATGTGGATAGCCTGGCTGGCTGAACGTGACCCAACACGCGCTTGCACCACGATTTCGTCAGCCTGAATCACGATTCATCAGTCAGCCGACGACAATTGTCGGTCAGTACATGACAGTTCGGTCACAAAACAGGTCAGTCCTTGATATATCCCCTGATGTGTGGAGGATGTCCCTCCACATTAACACAGTTCCTGACCACTAGATTACTGGAGAATCAAAGCACCACTTTGTCTAACACGGTCGTCAATCAGCCGGAGGCAATTTGTCAGCCAGTAACTGTCTCATCTTGACCATTAGATCACCTGGACAGGAAAACTCTCCAGTATAGCCGGCGGCAACATACAGCCTCTGCCCACACTGAATAGTGTTACAGGACTCTGCCCAGCGGAATAATCAGACTAACCCTCAGCAAATCGTATAACACTCTAGAAGGTGGGTTCGAATCCCGGTTCGCCCCAATTATGTTTCTAGGTTTGTCAGCACCATACACGTGCTCATGGGTGTCACCGAAGTGGTAAACGTCTGAGACCTGCATCACTTCGGGCTTTCCTCCCACATTAAGCTGACACACCGTGATATGACTGGAATACTGTTAAAAGCGGCGTTAAACCCAACTCACTCACTCAGTATTTTACCGGACTATGTCGATATCATTGCTGTACAAGAACACTGGCTAAAAACATGCAATATTCAAAGATTCAAAGATATTAAATGTTGTAAACTTCTATCCTACATTTGTGACGATGCATGTACCTCCACGAGAGGGTTCGGTGGTATAGCTCTTCTACAGAACACTCATTCAAAATGGAGGACGCAATGTATACATTCGTCTTCTGACAGTAGTATTGCCGTTAAGTTAACGCACCCACGTGCCGCTGACATGTATGTGATTGCATGTCGCCTTCCGTCCACTAATACCCGTCACTCTTAGTATCGCACGGCTCTAGACGAACTATCTGCCATATGATGAGTTGTGTGTGCAGAGTGACACAATTATTCTAGGTGATCCCAACTCGGATATATGTAAGCGTCTAATGTTACCACGCGACAAACTTCTGTCTCACTTTGTTAGCACTCCTTATTTAGTGAATACAATTCAAGTCATTAGCTCATATACTTTCAGGAGCAAAGATAACATAAACAAGTCTATGATTGATTATATCCTGATTCCTTCCCATTTGCAGAGTAACGTTAGCTCAAGTGAAGTGCTATTCACTAGTTATGATGTATCCGATCACTTCCCATGTGTAGCTACCATACAAGTAGATGTAAATGATAATGTAAAGCAAAAGGTTAAAGAAACATGTTTTGTTAAATGGGACAAAGCTTCAAATATTGAGATCTCTTCATACAAGGTCTGTCTTGATACATTGCTAAACAATGCAGAGACTTGTTTATCAATAGATACACGTGATGATATTGAATCATTTAATACGGGGATCAGTAAATGTATGATTGATGCCAGTAGACAGTCTATACCAGTAGGTAGTATCAAGGCTCATCTGAAGCCTTACTGGAAACAGGATGGGCTACCCCAAGACCGTTATAACATGCGAGTTGCAAGGCGGAGATGGTTATCCGAGGATAAACCAAGGGGGGATAATTTCTATTCTATACATCATACAAGAAAACTAAGCGAGAATTCCGACGTAGTCACGGACAGTCAAAGCAGGCCTATTCAAAGACATTTTGTTTAGATTTAGAAAAAAATTGTGATACTGATGTGAATACGTTTTATAAATCTGTAAGAAAACTACGTAAGCAGAAGATCGGAGTTGAAAAACTTACATATGATGACCGTAATGTAACAACCCCCACTGACATATTTCGGCTTTGGGGTAGGTACTATGCGGATCTAGCAAAACCATATGACTCCGACCAGTTCGATCAAGACTTTAAAGATGGTATTGACTATGAAATTGAGAAATTAGCCTCCAGAAATGAATCTAACTCATGTGTTGATAATGTACTATGTGCCGAAATATCGGTTCAGGAAGATAGATAGATAGATCATCTTTATTTCCTCCAATTTGATGAAGATACATTGATATGAGATATTACAGTGTTCTACAAATGTATATAACACCTAACGTGGACATCCCGAAATGCCTGTAATTTGCCCGATATGTTGCAGTTTGGCTTTAGGAAGGAGCACGGTGCTGTTCTGTCGCAATTTACCCTCATCGAATGTGTACAAAGCTATGTAAACAGGGGATCATGTATTTACACAGCATTTCTAGATAAGCTTTTGATCGAATATGGCACTCGGGTCTCTTTGTAAAACTCTATCATCTTGGTATAAGGGGTAGAATGTGGTCTCTGTTACATCACTGTTATACTTCCATGTATGCGTGTGTTCAGTATAAGGGGGAAAAAGCTGATGCATTTGCTGTTAGACAAGGTATAGGTCAGGGCTGAGTTATCTCAGCTTGGCTTTTTCTTGTGTACATATATGACCTCATAACTGAGCTTCGGCAGTTAGATACAGGAATATGTATATATAATGTTAGTTTACCATGCGTGTTACTTGCTGATGATACTACTCTTATCAGTTACAGCCCTAAATGTCTGCAAACAGCCTTAGATACAGTTGTTAATTACGCTTCCAAATGGCGATTAACCTATAATGCATTGAAAAGTAAAATTGTTGTGTTTCATAAAAAGAAGCAATTATTGTGTACGCATGCTTATCACTTTGGGGACTATGACATACCTATGTTTGATAATGTAAAATATGCGGGTGTTGTTCTACAAAGTAATCCTTCTTTCAAATTATGTATTGAAGAGAGCTGCACAAAAGCAAGGCGTACTATTAATTCTCTCCTCTCTGTTGGTCTAAATAGTAGTGACTTACATCAGTATGCAAGTATTGATATCTGGAAAAGAATGATTTTAACAACAAGTTTTTATGGATGTGAATTACTACCTCCTCTGCATGGTAAAGATCTTGAATTAGCTGAAAGCACCCAGCGTTACTTTGCAAGGATTGTACAAGGTTTTGACAAACGTTGCCCCACTGATGCCACTATTGCTAATCTAGGACTTTGGAGCATGGTTGGCTATATAGATAAATGTAGACTACAGCTGCTGGGGCGTCTCTGCAACAACTCATGTGTCTCAATTTGTAAAACTGTTTTCTGCGCATCAACTTCACTCTATTTCTTTCATAACAATAATTTACACAGTTTATGTGGAGTGTTGCTTCCAACAGCCAAGAAATATAACCTACTTCATCATGTATTTCACTACGTTCGAACTGGGGAATTCCCCGCGAAGACTAAGTGGAGAAAGATTGTGTTAAATGAAATATCTAATGAATGTCGATCTACTTTCAGAGAGAGATTTATTTTTTTAACTCTAATTGATAATCTCGATGTTGAAATGTATGTTAAAATAGAGATGATGGAAGATAGCATTCTTTCTTGGTGCAGACAACAATGGCACTGATGAAGTAACGTGGCATTTCACAATTATTGAATTTTCAAAGTATGTATATCAAATTAAACATATCCTAAACAACGTGTGGTACCCTTACCAATATTTCTCATTGTTTCTAGCCTGTAAATATGCGGGACATTGATATGTATATATGTGTGTATATATGTTTGATTATTGTGCTATTTGATCATTTAATTACATAATCTTGATGTTTTGAGAATCTTCGGATTTATCTGGAGGAGATAAATACATTCATTCATTCATTCATTCATTCATTCATTCCCTTTGATACTAAAGCGAGTCTCCAAGTCAGAGTGAGAGAGTTGGGTTTAACGCCGCGTTTAACAGTATTCCAGTTATATCACGGCGTGTCAACTTGATGCGGGGGAACGCCCGAAGTGATGCAGGTCTTAGACGTTTACCACTTCGATGAAACCCACGAGTATGGTGCTGACAAAGTAGAAGCATAATCTGGGCGAACCGGGATTCGAACCCACAATCATAGGTTTCTGGCGTGCCCAAGAGATGCAACTCTGCACAGCGAATTGCGGCGCCTTAGGCGACTGGGCCACCCGTGCCCCCTTCCAAGTCAGAATGAGCATTTACACTCTCAGTGTTCTGATTGCTAAAAGATCACACAGGATGGCGTTGACACGTTGACCCACTTCTGGTAGGTTTAGCCTTAGAAAATATAATAACAAATATATCACTTTCACACTGCCCAGACACCATGGATGTATTGAAAGTACATGAAAATATGACAGCAAATCGAGTTTGTCCGTTCTACCAAGACTTCAGGGAGCGTCATGCGACTTTTGTTCAGAGGTTGTTTGATCAAGGTTAAACATACAAGGCCTCTGTGAAGCTATCAAGAGGTTTTGTGGTAGACATGTGGGGGCTGTTTCCGGACTGTTTTGGCTTGTGCCGTGTGTTCCCGTGCTTTTTCGGGTGAGCAGTTGGCTTGCCTTTGCATGTGTTTGTGACGGATACCACCGGTGGGGCAGGAAGCGCTCACCTTTTCGCGAACACCTGGTATCATTACTATTTGATAGTGATTCATACATACATGCTCATGACATTGTCGGAATCGTATTTCTATTGGAAATGGAAAGGGTTTTGTCGATTTATTCCCTCGGGGGCTTAAACATTACAAGGGAGGAAAAGGGAAAGATATCTTTTATTTGCCTTTGCATGTGTTTATGAGGGTGTTATCTGTGAGGCAAGAATGCTCACCCTTTCGCGAACACCTATTAACATTATAATCACGATAATGCATAAATATTATTAAAACTCTGCAGAAACAAAGGCTCCGTTGACAAGATGACATTATCTGGTTTCCTTGACATACATTATATGCTTCTTGAGTTATCGATTAAACGAGCCTTACTTCATGTCTGAGACATCGAGGATGAGCTTTATAAGAATGTTCAAGTTCCCTGACCTATAAAGGAAGTGTACATGATTTCTGAAGATCGGGGAAGGAATAGGGCTTCAACAACCTATGCTTGCCATAAAAGGCAACTATGCTTGTCATAAGAGGCGACTAACGGAATCGGGTGGTCAGGCTCGCTGACTTGGTTGATGCATGTCATCGTATCCCAATTGCGTGGATCGATGCTCATGATATCATGATTGTCTAGTCCAGACTCGATCATCCTATAGCTGGAATATTGCTGAGTGCGGCGTTAAACAACAAACAAACAAACAAAACTGTAAAGTGACCGAGTGAGTGTAAACACTGAACCACCATCCACCACGGAAAGATTTCAACTGTAATGATCATTAGCGATTTTATCGTCAAGTTGCTGACCTTTCTGGCAATGAAATAATATTTGCCATTAGGATTATTTATACATTAAACTTTGGAGGAACAGATGGTGAATTACATTCATCTCCGCTTCATCAATCACAAGAGCAAGTATGATACTGTACAACAAGGCGTCGCACAGCACACCTCAGAAAATTGTTCCTGACCTAGCGAGTGAGGCAGGTTTGCGAGATCATCATACAAACCACACACTTCGATCCACTGCAGCAACTGTCCTCCACTAGAAGAGTGTGGACGAGAAAAATATAATTGGTCAAACCAGGCATCGTTAAATTTGATAACGATTAAACATCGCAGATATATCTCAAAATGACTATCAACAATAAGACGGCCTCACTTCACATTTTGGATTACAAACTACAAAACAAAAACTGTGTATTCCATATCACTTTTTATTGAGCAGCATTTGTAACAAGTATATAACAATGTCATTCAAATATTACAGTAAATTATAGTCATCCTGTGAATTGCTACTGCTTGGGTCAAGAGTTGCCAGTATGTAAGTAATTCCACTGGGTGTTGGGGGTGGGGGGAGTCGCATTCATATGAGTCACATTTCTGGCTAGGGACCGTCGGTCGCTTTCATTTCAAGAGGTACAGGTATTTCAAGTATGTCCCAGGTAGTCCCCTTCCCGGAAATTCATATATGTTTCATCACAGCGTCTGAACTTTGGTCTCCCATTGATTTGGTTTCCCAGTTGCCCCGGTGAATTTTCGAAATGGGACCGCGCGATAACACACATTTGTTCTCGGGGTAGAGATAATGTTAACAGAGAGCATTATCAGATAGCTTTGCATGTTTTATGCATGCACCAGGTTGTTGATGTGATCGCCTATCAGTTATAGCTCCACTACAAAAGACGAATTGTTGATATTAATACCATGACTGTAATTTACTGTGGTAATGGCATTCCAATACACGTATGCTGTTTACTACTGTTTTCTTATGTTTAAATTCCCCAGGAGCATATCAAAGTGAACAATAAAACTTCAATTTATCCCCGCTTCTAAAGTTAGGGTACAACTTAATCGTCTAGGTGAAAATTGCAAGCTGATTGTTGAAAATATATCAACAAGGATATATAAATATTACACTCAAGTAGGCCAACATGAATATCCTTTGAAACAAACATATGTGTTTGGATATACACAAACTATATCAGTAATTGTTTATTCCACCACATTTGCCTTAAACTATAAGACAAACACAAGATATCTAAATTTATAATTCCAATGATGTTCTTCTAAAACTAAAACAAAACCCAGTATATATTTACCTCTCGATATACTATCAATAACATATCGTTGTATCTAAACATAAGCACATACTCATATACATGCGTTTTGCAGTCTAAATTATGAAGAAACCTCACAATAAAAAGAAAGTTTGACATCTATGTCCTTTACATCCGGCGTTGGAATGTTACTACATATTACACTGGAACCGAAAGTTCCAGTAAGTAAATTATCACAACAAATTCAAGATTTTCAGAACAACATAAAATAGTCATACTTTGTTTACTTTTGTCATACTTTAATCTCTTAAAAGGGTACATATATATGAGCGGTAAGCTGAAAGTCCAAATGCATGATCGTTGTTCTGTAATATGCTTTAAAGCTGCCCAGACAATCTTGAACATTGTTGGTTGTTGTATATGCATTTGTTCTAATATGTTTACATTATCTAAGTTATGAGGAGCTGGATATACCTTTGCTTTTTCGTCATAAGAAGATGATCTGGTTTAATCTTCTTTCAAAGACGCTTTCCTCAAAGCAGTATTGAGTGGGTTAAACTTCAGAAGCAGTTGGTCAGTTAGTATGTCATATTGCTACCAGAATATGTGAAAATTCCATATTCAATCGACAATACCATAGCCGTACAACAAGCAGAACAAACTACACATCTGTAAAATCTGTTAATATGGACATTAAATCATTACGGTAATTATCACAATGTGAAGCAAACCAAATGGATAAGAGTAAAAGAACATATTCACGGTTTTCTATCCATATAAAAAACCTAGCAAGTAATTATTTAGAACTTATTTTACAGATCAGTGCAAAACAGCATGCAATAAACCAATCATATTTCAGATTTGATACTGTGTTATAAGAAACCCATCCAAAAAACCTCCTCTGTTTCAAGCAAATATGCATCAGCTAATCAACATCGTCCTTGTGGTCAACCCAAGACAATATGAAAATTGTTGGTTAAAATTCACGAGTAACTAGATGCCTTCCTGGATATTTCATTGTTGTTAAAATCTTTGTGTAATTTCGCAACTCAATGAACTTATCTGTATACTGATGATGTTAATTGTCAAACAATCTGAATGAAGCTTGGTTCATGTAAACATAATCCCATAAACTATATTCAAATATGTAGAGCATAATCATATATGGATCTATGACATACATTAACAGCTGGAATCACCGTATTGCAGTGGAGAATATATCCCCGGTGCTTGCTGTTCGAACTGGCTAAATGGATCGGGTGTTCAGGCTAGGTGACATGGTGGATTGCCTGTCGTCAAATCTGGGGCAATCGATCATATCTATCATTGGTTTGTGAGAAATAAAGGTTATAACTATGTTTTTATTATCAATACTTTTGATGATGCATGTCAAGTTACTAACACCTCTAAACCAAAAACGGAAGTGCAAACCAGTTGCAGTGTATTGATCAGGTATGTAAATACTTTGGTTAGAGTGTAATGGTTATGTAAGTAGACACAAATTCAAATAACAGATGGTCAAATTCTTCACACTGTTTCCCTGTTCTTCTTTACTCCCGAAAAGTGATGAGGTACTTGGGATAGGCCTGGACGTCGTTGAACACCACGTACATGCCGGGGTCGTGCAGTTTGTTCACCAAACTGTCGTACAGAACATTTGGGTCTTCGAGGCCTCGAGACGGGGGAGCTACCATGTTTTCTGTTCCTTCAGTGAAGTGTCCAGTGAGGACGGATGCGTAATAGATGTGCTTGATACCATCTGTATTCGGAGGAGAGTAACGGTCTCTAGCAGAGTAGCTTGTGTTGACAGCAAAATAAGCTCCCTTTCCAAAGCGATGGGCTGTAATAAAATGTATATGACAGTTTATAAACTACTATATAGTATAAACTTGTATTAAAGTGGAATTGAAGTGGTGGTGTCTTTTCGTGAGTTTTAAGGGAATTTTGTTGTTACCAAATATAGCTGAATGTTTAGAAAATACAGTCGACAAAAATCTTTCCACAATCATAAGAAATCTCTGCTGAAGGCAGATACCATTGTACGAATCCGAATATATTGTAAATATATACTGAGTCAAATTAAAAACTTCACATTTTAAAAAGTAATCCCATATATGATATACAACGGAAAAATGTATCAGAGAAGGTAATTTTTAATCATTAATGTCCAAAGAAGGATTTTAATTAACGGTGGTAACCATAATTTGTTCCAAGCAAATTCGGTATTCGGTAATAACATGAACAGTTTAAATCATTAGTTCCAAGCGCGAGAATCTGATGGCACACAAGTTCAGGAGCGTGTATGGCCACTATGTGCGTTGACAACTGCCCGTCAGGTAGAATGGAGATAAACATACTGTGTTTTGAAATCTGATATAGTCCCAATGCAGAGAAGATACCTCTTATTTATACATTAGAAACCTCGCGCTAAAGCATTGTATTGTAAAAATGCAGAAAATCTTTGCTGTGAGGCACATGGGGAATACACCTTTAACTTTTTATGAGGTACAGTGGATAATCGAATTTCTCTATGATGTTCATTACAGTTTTAATTCTCGTTCAGACACTCATACAATGGCTAGTGTTTACATTTTTATTCACAAAATGTATACGAATTAGATAACTAGCAGTTTTTGCGGTTATGAAAGTTATGAAAGTGTGCATGTATATCAATTCTCACCAACAACTGAAACATCGGCAAACATTCAGCTGGTGAAAATTATGAAAATATAATGTTTGCATGATTTTAAACGGGTTTGTTTCTTGTCTTTAAAATCTATGTTGAACTTGAATTGCTGCATATTGTTGCTTTTGGTTTTAATAAAGGTACCTGTTACATAGCTGCGACTGAAACCATGGATATTGATACTGGTCACAACATCTCCATTTGTTCCGTGCCATAGGTGTCTCTCAACATCCATACCCGGGTTCTGTGACTCCATCTGGTGTAGGAGCATCACATACTGGAGATACAGTGTGCGGTTCTGGATTCTCTTCATCTGCAATATAGAGGCGTCAAATTGCTGACATCCCAATGCCATACTCTTACCACCTACTTTTGAGTTATTTGCAAGAGCAATTTTAATGTGGAAAAGCATATAACGTTTCTAATTAAGTTTATTGGGGGGTTGAAACTTTAAGGCAATAGGTGTTTATGCCACTGTCTAAAGGAACGAATCTTGCAGATTTGAGTCTGTAAATCAACATGAATGTGCTTCCCTAAGCAATAATACATCAGACTGAAATGAGTAGTGAGTTGGGTTGAACGCCACTTTGAACAACACAGTTATATCCCCAGCATGTCAGCTTGACGTGGGATGAAAGTGATGGAGGTTTCTGACGTATAAACTTTAGCAAGTTACAAACAAACAAAGAATAATAATAATCAGCAAGAACTGGGATTCGAACCCAGGATCATATGTTGTCCAGTTTTAAGACATGGTTCGCATTTTGATATGAACATCAAAAAGAGAAAAGGTGCTAACAGCAATGCGTCACATGATCTCAGTTGACGTAAGTTACTAAAACCTTACCTCGACAATGGTATATCGATTCTTCACGCCTGTATTGAATTGTCTAGCCACCAACTTGTATTCTTTATCTTCAGGTTTAAGCTGTACTTCGCTCACAAACTGTTCTTCAGTCATTGGACTCCAGTGTGCAGGCAGCTGGATGTGCCCAGCCATGCCCACAGCTACAGCAGAGAAAGAAAAATATGTATAACTCATCAGATCTAGCAACGATTATTCCCGTGTTTACTAGTGAGCATACATTGAGAAACGTCAGAGAGTTTGATTGCATGACCTTTCACGAATAAACTCACTATGACCCATCCTAGTGAACAAAACGAATCCAACGTATCGACTCGATCCGTGTCGAGACTGACAGCGAGAGTCTACAGCAATCTATTTGACACATATTTGTAATCACGGCCAATTGATCAATGACGGCTAACAAGTGTAACCGCCACAGGTTCATTAACAACTTCGGAAATCTCTCCCGTCACGTTTATCTTTTCGGCCATTTTGACGTCTTGTACTTGATGTACATGTATTACGACACGCTTTCATTCTGACGGACTTACTGGGGTAGTTCTTAGCAGACCTTTCTCCTCAAGTAGAGCAAGTAACATGCAAACGCTTATGCCACCGGCAAGCGCCGACGTTCACACAGTTTTGCCCTCACTCTCTGAATGTTCATACTCCGATGAACGCACACAAAATTAAAGTCAGTTCTTAAATATCCTTTACTGTCCGGTGATTCTCTGTTAATTTATGTTTTGATACATAAAACCTGTGTGCAAGGGAAATGTTTTGTGTCATATTTTGCATTTGTGAACACAAAAATGGGACATATTTTAGGTGCAATTTTCTTTGTATTTGTTGATTTTGTTTGACGTCGTACTCCGCAATATTCCAGATACATATCATGGCAGTCTGAAGAGAATCAAGTCTGGACCAGACAATTCAGTGGTTGACATCATGAGCATCGATCTACGCAATTTTGATACGATAACATGCATCTAATACGTGAGGTGTCTGACCACACGATCCCGCTAGTTGCCTCTTACGACCAACATAGTCTCCTTTTACGACGAGCATGGGTTACCAAAGACCAATTATAACACGGATCACGTATCGTCACTAGGGTTGCAACGACGAGCATGGGTTGCCAAAGACCAATTATAACACGGACCACGGATCGTCACTAGGGTTGCAACGACGAGCATGGGTTGCCAAAGACCAAATATAACACGGATCACGGATCGTCACTAGGGTTGCAACGACGAGCATGGGTTGCCAAAGACCAATTATAACACGGATCACGGATCGTCACTAGGGTTGCAATTATTAGTCAATAATAATAATAATAATAATAATAATAATAATAATAATAATAATATATGCATTTGTATAGCACTATATTGTATCATTAGAAAATAGCTCTTTTGTGGGTTAAACTAGAAACAATATGCTATTTCACTGACTTGTGTTAATGTATAATCACTATAGATCACTGCTCAATACCTGCGGGGGCACGGATGGCCCAGTCGTCTAAGGCGTCGCAATTCACTGTGCAGAGTACTGTTAAAGGCGGCGTAAAACACAACTCACTCACTCACTCAATACCTGCGCCTGAACATGACAGTACAGAAACTGGTAGTGTAGCATATATTGTGGCATACATTTATTAACAGTGTACCTAGTAGTAAACGTTCTTAAACGCAGTAAAATATGTCACGTAGAAATACCTGTCTGTAACGTAAATTCGCTTGTTGTGGAATATACTGGACGCACATCTGCAGCTGCTTCTGTAGGCGTGGCACCCTCAAAGATCTGTAGCAAATTCATAATGAATAACATAGGCACAAATGCCGCAGTCATTTATAAAAAGCCATGGTCTTATTCTTTTAAACAGAAATTATCTAACATAAAAAAGAGATAGATATAAGGGTTACTTCCTGGGTAATTTCCAAAACACAGCCCAGTTTTGAAACCACATATTGAAAGACGAAAAGTAGCCATTATCATTCCCTCACAGTATTACCTTTCTGAGTCTTGCAGTTGTGAAAAATGAAAGAAAACTTTATTTGAACTTTGATTTTCTTGATATTATGTGAGGCGGGGTGAGGTGAGGTGAGGTGAGGTGAGGTGAGGTGAGGTGAGGTGAGGTATGGGGTTAAATCGCGTTTAAGATTTTTGCACACGTATATAACTCCTTGCATGCACGTCTGTGTGTGTGTGTGTGTGTGTGTGTGTGTGTGTGTGTGTGTGTGTGTGTGTGTGTGTGCATATATTCACAAATATCCCACCGAAATCTAAATCATGTCATGCCTCAAACAACGATAGTGAGTCACATGCCTTCATATTCGCCTTGTCTTTTGGATACACAACAATTCGTGCCTCACATAGGGAGGTGTCAGGGTTGCTTGTTTTGAATTCATCAAAGCTCTTGAAGATACATTTTGCCACTTCATCACATGGATAGTGCAAGATCCCTGTCCCAATTAAAGGGAAAGCGATGCTCTTCAGTTTCGAGCTCGAGGCCTTGGTCAGACATTTTATAAAAAATGCTCTGTAATTCTGGAAAACAAAGTTCATTTACGGGTTAGAAGTGGTAACAGTAACATCAGTGTCCTAACACGTCTTAACTTACTCAGTCTCTACTTTTGTAGTTGCAACAGTACCGACAGAGCATTAGTGTGCTTTTAAGACCCGCCATGTGATTATCTTTGACAAATACATACAAATACACACATACTCTCACGTATAATCCATAAAAGCGAGATAGGCAAGTTAAATATATTTATACATGTATTTCAGCTAGTATCATTATGGGTTGAAATATACAACTGAATTATTACATTTGTATGGAATACTGTAAGGGACATTCTCGCGATCTCGACCTAGGGAAACAAGCCTAATATGCCCAAAACATGAGAACGTGAGATCGCAAGAAGGCGAGATTTGGTCAAAATCTCGTGTTCTCGTGTTTTTGATACATAGCACGTTTTGTCAAAAGTCCACAACGCGAGAATGCGACCATTTGGACATGATGCAAAATCTCGAAAGCTCGACTTGTCAAATAAGGCCTCAAAAACACGAAATCCCGAGGACGCGAGAATGCGACATTTCCTACTCGCGTTCTCGCGTTTTAGACGCTGTCCGTGCACAAGCGTAATATCATAAGGTCAAGGCGCATGCGCACGTTAGTAGTCCTTTGGTCATGCTTCTTTCATGCTCCTCATTCTCCAAGTAGCATTTAGCAAAATTATGACTTGAGCTTGAAAATGGTAAGTAATTTACATACACAAAGTCTGAGTCATCTCCCATTGTTACAGTTTCCTATGTATTATATATTAAAACCCTTAACATGCTCAATATAATTTAACCAAAGAATTGTGTACATGAATGTCCCATGATAGTGAAAACATTAATGTGTCCGAAAGCTGGAAACAAAACTATCACTGTCAGTGAGTGAGTAATATTGTTTAAAGCCGCATCAGCAGTATTGCAGCCATTCGGAGATACACTGTCAGTCAGACTGTCCCTTACAATATTCCATACATTTGAGAGGATATTTAGTCAGTCTTTTGGTGAAGAGAGATCACTCATGTCCATATCACACTGACTGTCTTTGAATCTATCCTGTCACAGGCATCAACCTGGCAGGTGTTTTTATTTGTTGCACATTATGTTTTCAGTCATTGCTTTAAGGTTGAGAAAATACCACTTCGTTTCTGGTCTAGCCTGTCAAATGGATCAAAGTTCTTTTTGTAAAACCTGAAGCAACATAACTATGTTTTTGAAAAAGAATTCAAAGACCCCCTTAAGAAGCCTTCTTTCAGATTTTAGTTAACTATTTTGTCTACTATCATAATTTTTCGGCTCAACATTTTTCGGTCTCACTGTTAGAAATATTTCCCGAAAGGGTTAATGGTGAATGACCTGCTCTGACCAACATCCCAGGTACGTGTGGTATATTCTCCGACTCGGTAGACGACCTCCTGAAGTCTCTGCTATCTCTTCCGTCTCAACACCTGTGGGATACTTGACCTTGCACTCTTCTTGTATGCTGTCTCCCGCAGCGTTATATATTGCTGAAGACAGTGGCCCACTTTCCAAGATGAGGCTCGAGGAAGTCGAATTAACAATCACATCAACCTGAAATCATGTGTTGTGAATTTGTCATTGATTTCTTATTAATCAATGGGAAATAATCCAATGGGTAATCTAGCTCGCGGGATTAAGACGCCATACGTTAATACCCATGTCAAATGTATTCAATATGCTCAGGGGCTTGCCACACAAATCATGCATCAAAAAGACATATGGTCACTACCAGTGTCAGTACTGTATAAAGGAAAAAGCTGTAACGAGGTCAACTCACCAAGTGTGTTCGAGGACGAATTAAACGTTCACTGTAAATACCCCAATATAACTATACACTTATATCAAATATAATGTTACACAGATGTAGACAACCGAAGCCGTACTTTGCAAGCTAGAAGGGCGAGCTAGAGGGAAAAAATTATAAGTTAGCGGCAAACATTCTGAGCAGTATTAACTTATTATTATTAGTATTACTTTGTTAAACTTTCAATATATAATATACAACAAGAGTTAACGTTTTCAAGAAAAGAATCCTATTCGTTTTTGAGATATGTATCACTGTGTACTATCAAAGTACAGCTTGATGCCGCGGAAACGGAAAAAAATAAACATTCTTAGAGCCTCTTATAGCACAAGGCATTAACCTGACCTTTGTGTTTGTAAAATTTCATGAAAAATGATACAGTTAAAAACATTATTTCCGACGGACGGACACATAAGCTGATTACTGTACCCACCCATATTACTTCCGGGAAAAACCAATCAACCTATCATATGAAACTGAGTAATGTCAACTGCAACATATTACTTACATCCTGATGGACAATGTCTCCTTTGACAATAGTCACAGTGAAGGTAGATCCGAGTTCTGTACGTGAATATGGAATAAGATGAGCAAAGTACATATAAACATATTGTTACGTGGCTGTGGAGCTTGCTTTCAGTTATGTTGTCGTTATTTTGTAGTGATTTTCCGCCCCGGCAAATGATTGAAACGCCGGTAAAATCGTGATAATCTTTGTAAACAAACATGGCGGGCTTGGTCGTTCGAGAAGTTTCAGGTTGGGACCTTTTCTAGAAGGCTGGCTGTACCTACATAAGAGTTCCAATGAGCGTGACTCGAGTTTTTTGTGTTGATTACCCATTGATCTTGTGTGGTCACTGATTTCAGAATATATTTCTGTACGAACCGATTTCAGGGGTAACCTTTGCATGGCTATTTGGAAATATATACTGAAGAACAAAAGTTACTGTGACATTGAATAAGATTTAATGCAAAGTTATGTTTTTTACCAAATTGAAACATTTTCGGTTTGAAACAGATAAAAGACTCCTGTAAGTGTTCAAATGGTTTTATTTGCAATACTGACTTCAGAAAATGCGTGATTTCATAAAAAGCATGAACATGCCAAAATGTCAATTTACAAATCAATAGCGTGTGTGTCCACCTCTGGTTGCGATGCAAGCAACACATCTTCGTCTCATGGAATAGACCAGGCGTGTCGCACAAAGTCCTTTGGGATATCTGTCCATATCTGCTGGAGCATGTTTTGAAGTTCCTGGAGTGTCTGTGGAACACGTGGTTGCCGTCGAAGGCGCCGATCCATCTCATCCCACATGTGCTCGATTGGTGAGAGATCAGGGAAGCGAGGCGGCCAGGGGATGACATTCACCTTGTTTTGTTGAAAAGAATCCTGAACAAGTTTGAGCAATATGAGGCCGTGCGTTGTCATGTTGAAAGGTAATGCCTGGGCCATGACGACGCAAAAACGGTAGGACAACAGGGCCGATGATCTCGTCGCGGTAGCGCTGTCCATTGAGATTTCCCTCTACCACTATCAAACGGGTCCTCTGTCTTGCTGTAATCCCACCCCATACCGTAACGCCTCTGCGTCTTCTGGCGATAATCCCTGCACATCTGAGTCGGCGACGTACATTTTGTGAAGATATTCGTCGAAGGCCAGGGATGCTTCTTGCAGTCACTGTTGCTGGCTGGAATCGATTTCGTAGGTGTGCCATTCCGAGGATGGTCTTTGACAGCATTCGTATATTGCCAACGTGGCCATAAACACCAAATGGTGTTTCTGTGGACGTTAAATTGTCTTGCAACATCACGTTGACTCGATCCTGCTTTAAGCATACCAATGGCTTGCAGACGCTCATTTTCGGACTGGCGTGGCGTTTCGTAATGTTGAATAATTGCGTAATTTTGTTGTTTTTCTGAGTGGTTGTTGTCAGCACGATGCTAAACCATACATATGGAATCCCGTAAACGCACATGATTTTATACCCATTCTTGGGCAGTGAAATGCATGGGGCTTGCATAAAATGGAATGCATGCTTTTCTGTAGCAGTTGCGTGTTTGTGACTTGATTCCATACATGTACTACAATATTGAAAACCAATCTTTCCTTGTTTGGAAAATACACTAAAATATTGGTGTCACAGGAACTTTTGTTGTTGAGTATATATACAACAAAGAAACAAACATATACTGAACTGCAAAAGAAACGTCACCATGGATAGATAAACACTGTAAACATACTTTGAGACATATTAAAAAGATGAAACTTGGCCAAACTGATCATCAAGGTTGAACTTAAAGTGTCAAATGTTCTTAAACACAACACTAGTCCCTGAGAAAATAGCATCACAAGTCAGTATCTCGTGTGTCCACCATGTGCATTGATGACTGCCGCGCAACGTCGATACATGGAATGGATGAGGCGGTTGATGAAGGCCATAGGCACTTGAGCCCACACTCTGAGGAAAGCCTGACGCAGTTCAGCTGCAGTTGTCGGCCTTGGTCGGACGTCATTCAGCCGTCTTTGAATCTCGTCCCACAGGTGCTCAATGGGATATCAATCGGGACTGAGGGCAGGCCACTGCATAGTTCTGATGCCATTCTGCCGGAGGAAGTCTCTTGTTGCTCTCGCAGTGTGTGCACGGGCGTTATCATGCTGAAACTCGTGGTTGCAGCGACGTGCCTAATGAGGTATGGCGTGTGGTCTCAAGACTTGGTCAATGTACAGAGCTGCTGTGACACCATTGCCTCTCCCTGGACCGATGTTCTGGAAGACCACAGGGCCGACCCTCTGTGCAAGACAAATTCCACCCCACACCATGATGCTCGGACCACCCCACGAGTCTCTCTCAACAACACAAGCATCCGAATAACGTTCCCCACGGCGTCGCCAGACTCTCCCTCTGCCATCGGCTGAGAAGAGGACTCTTATCCACTGCTGGTGGCGCCAAAGCTGCTACTGTGTTGCCCACTGAAGATGGTCCCGGCGATGACGAGGTGTCAGAATGGGTCCGCGATGTGGCCTGTGACAGTGGAGTTGTCTGCTCGTCAATCGTCGACGCACGGTGTCTGCACTAATGTGTCGCTGGTGTGTTCCCATGGTGTGTCGAGCAGTTTCTGCAGCTGTAACAAAGTGATCTTGAAAATGCTGTCGCACACTCTGACGATCCTGACGTCGGGTGGTGACCCTTGATCTTCCACTACGTGGTCGGTCATCTGTAGTGTTGGTGATCTGATATCATTGCTGGAGCCTGTATATGGTCCTTACGAGGACTTGAAATGCATTGGCTACTTGCCGGGAGGTTTGTCCAGCTTACAATCGTCCAACTGCTTGGTGCCGCTGATTCCTTGTCAATCTTGGTATGTGGTAGCAATTCAATAACGAATGAATGTTATCCGATCTGGGCGGATTTTTATAGGGCAAGAAATGGGGAACGCATGTGCATTTCAACTCACGTGCATCGGGTTACCATGGCCGTTGCCGTGATGTGTTTGGGCGATCGGTTTTATTGTCATCTGTTTATTTTCATCAAATTTCATTTTTTCGGACAAAGTAATGTTAAGTTTTAAAAACTTTGACAAAAATTACCCAAATATTTAAATGACAACTTTTCATGCAATGTTATTTGGGGTGACGTTTCTTTTGCGGTTCAGTATAGTTTCCATGATCAATTGCCTCTTTGAACTAGATAACTGTTAGCCTTGCATTTATTTTAGCATTCTGTGCGTACAGCAAGTGACACATGCTTTGCAAGTGAGGATAAAGTTATTGTATTAATCTTAGCAACAACATTATACAAATAATTGTAAGTTTGAATCAATCGATAATACAACTGCAATGGTCTTGATAGAGCAAGATCAGTGGAACTGATTTACGGACGCTGTTACTGTATGTAAGAGATATCAGTGAGTGAGTGAGTTGGGTTTAACGCCGCTTTTAACAGTATCACAGTTATTTTGCGGCGTGTCGGCGCAATGTGGGAGGAAGCCCGAAGTGATGAAGGTCTCAGACGTTAACCACTTCGTTGAAACCCACGGGCACGGGTCTGGTGCTGACAGACCTAGAAACATAATGGAAGCAAACCGGGATTCGAACCCACAATCATAATGTCCTGGGGTGCTCAAGGGACGCAACTCTGCACAGCGAATCGCGACGCCTTAGACGACTGGGACAACCGTGCCCCCCGGTATCAAATGAAAAGTTTGCAACGGGTAAGCCGAGAAACAGTATTCAATTACCAATCACAAGGTACCTTCACACCTAACAAGAACGATAAGCTACAGGGCAAAGGGTCTAAGTATGAAAATCAATAAATAAACTGTTGAATGATCAGGAGGCTGCACTTCAACTTTACCTTTGCCTTTCCCAAGTTGGGGTTGCTTGTCAATCTCAGCCGTAAATGCCTGATTATATGTAAACATAATAGCACATATGTACATTTACAATTTTTGGCTTCCTGTTCTACATGTAAATGGATACTGAAATAATTATTATATTTTTGATCTGTAATATAAATTTACATCTGGTAGTTTTGATCCTGTTATTTAACACTCGTGGTCACATCACTTTTTAATATGCACAAAAAAAAGGAACATTCTAAATTATAAACTGAAATAATTGAATAGAAGTTTTTTTTCGTCTTGACCAGCTGTAAATATAAATTTTAATGTGCACATGTCTATTCACGTACCTTGATCGTATCCACCTCGCCTTTGTCCGCACACACTACTATTTCGTCAAGGGAATCACATGCGTAATTCAAGGCCGTATCTAGGATGGCTTTAGCCAACACGGCCTTTGGTAAAGAATCCATGCCATATCCAGTGGGCTGAAAGGCGATGCTTGATATCCCATCATGTTCAGCCTTGCGCAGAACACCGACAATCAGGTGTCGTAGTCTCTGTATATTTCAGGTGCAGGAATCAATGCTTGTCTTTATAAAGTGAATGGCAGAATTGACGTTCATACAATTGTACACTGAGTCTCATAACACACCATTGTAAATATAGAAGCAAAATCTATTTGAGATTGTGTTCGAAGCATTCCTCACAAAAACACCCGAACAACTATTCCGCTTTGCTTACCGCCAATTTCCGGGTATCAAATTACAACAAAGAGTGATGCTAAATGTTTATATATTTTCATTTTGCAATACGAAAAATTAATTTCTTTTAGAGATTCATTATGCGTTTTCTTTGCAAATGTTGATATCTACTTAAATGATTTAATGATAAAGATTTTCCTATCATATAGAGAGTTTAATTGTATCTTCGTTGTACCTTTCATGTGAGTAATCCAAACAGCTTTGTTTGGCAAAGTTAATAAGCAAGTTAAAGTGTTGCGTTTATGTTTATTTATTCATGTTTTAGTAATTAACAAAATATCTATCTGCGGCATTGACTCAAGTATATGAATATACACTTGTAATTGTTTCATGAAAGAGCCATGCGTCTTGTATCCAGGTGGGCCTTACCTGTTCTGTGAGTGGTAGGGCCTCGATCAGGACAATATACACACGCTGGCAAGAAAGGTCGCCTCCATCAGTCACAAAGATACTTGATTCTCCATCCTGGATATAACAGTGCATTTAATTTGGGTACGATGTACTATTGTTGAATGTTTTATGTACTTGTAGGTTACGACAAACATCATATTTAACCATAGGAAAGTAAGGATATACTCATGTACATCTCCACACCTCCCAAGTTTGTCCGTTCTCACAGCAAGCGAATGTTTCTGAGGTATAATTCTAACCGCGAACCATCACGGGAAATATATGAAATAAACATTATGATGTTAGAATCTGTCTCTGGTTAATATTTACCCCTGCAGAACCGTTGTCTGGTCTTGCATCCGTCGTTGTAGCAATGGCATCAACCTACAAGGATAAACTTTTTCATCTGTTTGCTGTTGGATTCAAAGCACTAGAATGTATTGTGTGGACTTGAACTACCAATTTCAAATCGACAGTCATGTTCCTCATGCCTTTTAATAACAGTCATATAAGCACTCTCGGTTTAATATCACTTTTGAGAAAACATATTGCTAATTGCAGTCCCATGCCTCTAGCTTCCTGAATAACGAATCACTTCCAGTTTCATGACATCTTTTAACGTTTGAACACAGTGGGGATTGCTTAAATAATGCAATTCCTAGAGATACCTACGTGCTGCTGTGTTTTGTCGCCTGTAACAAAGGAGACTGCTGCATACGCTGTGAAAAAAACCATGTGACTATATCAGTCAGAAATTAAATAAATTCTGGAGACATCGTTTTCCTTAAATGCATCGTTGACTTGTGAAAGAATGGTTCACTACTTTCTAACGCGGTTCAAAGACTATTCATATCCCCCAGTTTGTTAGTTTGCTGTCAGCGAGCCTCCCCAGCAAGATCCTGTTTGTTGCCTCTTACGACAAGCATGGGTTGCTGAAGATCTGTTCTAACTTGGATCTTCACGGGATTTTGATTCAGAGAGTGCAAGACGCCAACCCATGACCATAGGAGGCGTCTGGTATTTGTTCTAATGATCATATAATCCAAATGTGTTTAATATGCTGCCAGCTGACTGGTACCTTTATCCAACTCAGAAGGGTGGTGTTATTATGAGAGTATCACTTGGAACAGTGTATTTCATCGTCATAACCATGTTTCTTTCCATTTGTTCAAATGAAAATAAAAACGTTCATAAACCAGTATTTGTCACAAAGTGACGAAATGTCCCCCGCCGCCTTATGCAATATGTGTTTTTCCCGAAGATGTTATTCCTTTTGAATAATATTATTTTCTGTGTTAGATACCTCCATGGAACTATTTGTCGTACCATTAGAAATAATTACCCAAATTCCTGCAAATCAAATCGGCTCATGGCTGCTCATATAGAGACATGTCTGTCATGTTTGCATAACAACATGACACAGAAAAAAAAGAAAGGCAGATATATCGAGGCAACACCCGTTTTCCAACTCCAAAAGCCAATATCATCAAACATGAAGGAATCCAGAAATTAGTTCTTGAGATATCGCAGCAACACTTTTTTCATCTCGAATAACAGATTTCCCGGCTGTTACCTTGAAAATTAAGTTAAGGTCACTAAAATCGACTGGTGTCTGCGGAGTCTGTATATACACCATGGTTCCAAATATGAAGACAATCCAGCGATTAGTTCTTGAGATATCGCGGCAACACCGTTTTCCAACTCAAAAAGCAGATTTGCCTGCTGTGACCTTGAAAATGGGGTCAAGGTCATCCAAACCGACTGGTGTCTGCGGAGTCTGTATATACACCATAGTTCCAAATATGAAGACAATCCAGTGTTTAGTTCTTGAGATATCGCGGCAACAAACAGGTGGGACGTACGGACGGACGTACGAACGTACGTACATAAGTACGTACGTACGGGCGCTCGTAAATACTATGTCCCCCGCTCCGCGCTTTCGCGCGGCGGGGGACAAAAAGAAAAGTCAGCAGTCGATCACTTGACTAATAAGTGGGGAAATACAAATGGTTGATGAGTTACTCTCTGAAATATATTGGAATTTGTTTGTCATGGGACTCGATAACAAACAGTTTGGCTGGACTAATATCTGTGCAACATGTTCAGTAAAGAAATGTTGGAAGTTCTTTGATCTATGGTCCGGAAACAAAACGTAATGGACGGGAGAACGGACGGCCGTCACCCATACCTATATCCCCCTCCCCTTTTGAGACAGGAGATAATAAAGGCTCTTATAGTCTTTCTGATCAAATGTATCTATTGATGTTTCGCGACATACGTGGTCTTCATGTGTAAGTGCACACACGTATCGTTGAAAGTGTAAACATCCTACTTGATAAAAGCATAAACACGTGACAACATATGTGAGCTCACACAGTTTGACCCTCTCACACAGATATCAGTAAGCTGTAATAGCAAACCAATGCGGGCATCATCTTACCTTCGCTATTTTCCCGCACTGATTTGTTGGCTTGTTCTTGACAAATGTTCAAGACTTCTCTGGCTACTTCCTTTGAAATGGAAAGAAATACGCATGGCGTTTTGCGGAAATATGAATATAACTGAGATGTCTATATACGTCAAATAATATGAGTTTAGAAGACACTTTCATTTTTGCCGATGCCATCTGCCTCCTTTTAATGGAACATGTACCTCAAGAGAAGACCTCTTACAAATTTTATATTTACTGTCAAAAGTAGGATATGATGACTATGTTTATTGACAATTTCAATAGTCTTCATTTGAAGTTTGAGAACTGTTTCCCTTCATGTCTTTTATAATGGAGAAACCCATATATTGAGATATCCGTATCACTGTGTTAAAAAAAAACAGGCATCTGTTGAATGATGTTTTACCATTTTGAACCTCATTAGTAATTTTACACAGTTATCATCAGCAAACATGGAAGGTACTCACTTTTGATATGTTATCAGGAACTTGTTGCAGGATTCTGTCGAGCCTTTCTTCTGTGACGCCCTCCTAAACAAACCATACAACGTGCAATGTATGCATGTACCATGATGAACGTCAATACATGTACATTTCTCATATCCTCTCACTGATTTTACATCAGTTTTTATTTATTGCCATCACCAGGCAATGATAAAAGATTGTTGGTGATAGGATTACCCGTTTGTTTTGTTTGTTGTTAAACGCCAATATCCCAGCTATATGACCGCTGACTGTAAATAATCGAGTCAGGAGCAGACAATCCAGTGATTGACATCATGGGCATCGAGCCGCGCAGTTGGGATCCATGACATGCATCAACCAAGTCAGCGGGCCTGACCACCAAATCCCGTTAGTCGCCTTTTATGACAAGCAAAGTCGCCTTTTACGGCAAGCATGGGTTGCTGAAGACCTATTCTACCCCGGAACCGTCATGGGTCGGATTACCCGTTCTTCGTAGCCAGATCATTACTTAAAAAAGCATTCATGTTAATAATGTAGAAAATACTATCCAATACTATCTTTAATTTGAGAAGATTGACAGATTGTTGTCTCCGTGCACATTCTAGATGGAGCGAGCCAGAACGAAGCCATGTGACATTTATAACTTCTCCGCAGATACCAATGATACCTTTAAAGATGGCAAATGGATTCAATTTGATTGGTTCTTTGTCTAAAGCTTCTATAACAAAGAAACGTGGCTAGTAGTCGGATCGAGTAGTCGTAGTATTTTCTATATGCTACTTTTTTCTACCAGGGAGTTTGGAAGCCATGTCGAAAGGAAAATGATTCTGCACCCCTTTTCCCTTTTCAAACTGGAATCGGTTGCAAATCTGGTTGCGCATGAATATTGATATACGCCCAAATATGGGCATTGTTGACATTTCTATGCATACGCATTAACACCATGTTCCTGCTGTTGTGTGTGCAAACATGACAGCTTTAACGCTCAAGGTCTTATTTTAAGAATTTATTCAACTTATGGTAGTATAAGCGCATTGGTGTTAGTACACACGACACCTATAAGAAAATCTAAAAAGTCATTTAGCGCCGCGCTTTGAATATCGGACAAACAGTCGATGACTCGCACCGACGGAGTTCCCGGCTGTGCAATAAAAAAAATTGCGGTTTCTTTGATCTATCAGCTGAATTTAGATCCTGTCCGTACCATTTTGGAAGAGGGAAATCAGAGTGCTCGCCAAAGACATTCACGTTAACTGTACGACCTGATAATGAAAACGCTAAAATCAACAAACCCAAATCTGCTTGCATGTCACTGACAGCATCGAACGAAGGGCATGGTCACCATCGGTATAAGAAAAGACAACGATGATCTATTCACAGTGTTTTACGCCGGGGAATGTTATTGTTCGCATTTGGGATGTTCTGGGCCACAAAATCAGAAGTCATTTGTATCGGAACTGTTCATGAACAAACACCCCACGAAACAATGTCACAAACTACGCTTCGAAGGGGTCATTGATGGCCCAACCAGAGCATCACACGTAAGTCTAGATATATATCCAGATAGTTAAAAGTGACTTCATTTCACCAACTTATCCTTTTATGTTAAATCAAATTGAAAGTCGAGAAAGGGGTTGGGTGCCTCACGCTCATTGAGTCCTTCGATCTATCGATCGGTAGAACATTGCAAATGGATATAGCTCGACGATATGTCTGTAGTAGCTCTGTGTATAACTAATACAGATAGCAAAGCGAAGTTGCTGCTTGTGACTTTCTTGTTTGGGTTAGTAAAGTGTGTGTAAATGTCTCTGGCTTTCATGAGATTGCTTCAGTTCTGCATTGACGTTGCAAATAGAATGACGTCTCGCGATTTTTTATGGATGAAAATAGTAGTTCCGGTGTGACAGAGGTCACGGTTATCCATTCAAAACGAATAAAACAAGGTCAACCTTTACAACACACGTGTCGTGTACGGATTTATTATCTCATCACCTGTATCTTCACCACGTGGGTAATAAATTATAGTCATTTGGAATACATTTATTTTTATATACTAAAAGTGTATACACAGGGCACAGATAGAATCGGGCCCATTCTACCGCCCGTCTAGGCAAAGTTAGGGTCCAAGTGGTATGTTGGACTAAGGAGCACTATTGCTGGCTCCGTCGCCCTGAACCACTAGACTCCCTTCCTCTGCCGATACAGAGTCCCAGCCCACGGCAAACAGGCTGCCCAATTCGGTAGCATTTAACGACCAGCAATTGGGTGCTAAGGAAACACTCTTTTCTTCCCGAGGTTCCAATGAGGGTCTCAATGTAACACTGAGACATGGTGTCTTGGTGGGCTAGCAGTGTACAACCAATATCAAGTAAGCACACGTGCATGAACGTCGCGATATAAGTTAAATAATCTTGAAAGCGACGATAAACCCCGTTTCACCTCACCTTAAGTCTTTGTAGCAATAATTGATAAAGGTGTTTAATATATATTTTCACTGCTTTGAAAATGTTCTTTTCCCTCACAAAGTTTTTCTACTAAGCAGTAAGGGGGAAATAAAAACGAAATAGAAAGCATCCCATCCTTAATCATCTGCAAGGCAAGAGAAAACAATCAAAACATAAACACATCCGGTGCACGTGAGCAGGTATTTACAAACAACATGGATACCTTTGATGTTGGAGACAATGTATTAACTGGACAGCATTATGATTGCCATCAGATAATCTCCTACTAGCCATATTAATTCCTTATACACCCCCGTCTATACTCGATAATTTACAGACCACCTTCATATAGCTTGAATATTGCTGAGTGCCGCCGGGTCGTTAAACTAGTATAGTCACGGTCTAGTGACTGTACCACTCTCGCGCTCCATTTCCGACACCGCTCGGCAAAGTTCGGCCGCCGTCGTTGTACAGTGTCATTGCATTCTAAAGGAGAGAATTAGTGACCCGACTATTTCATACTCTTGTGTTTTAATGACACACTCTTACCATGTACTGAATTTCTAAAAAGTATATTTGATTAATTCAGTATATGCTTTTACATATTTTCTCATAAAGTACTATGAAGCATAATGTTGTGTTCATTATGTGTAGGTTACACACAGCTGATAGATATGGCTGAAATACTGCCGATGTGACGTTAAATTTTACTCACTCACTCACTCACTCACTCACATACAGCAGATAGCAAATTATACTTGGCAAGTCAGGATACAAGTGTATCATGTCAACAGGGGGTGAAACTAGAAGGCTACGATTGCTCTGCTTATTTGGGTCATCATTAACTAAGTGTAAAGCTAAATGCTAGTGGGAATTGTTTATGCTCAAAATAGAAGTACATATTAACTAGACAGTTTATTTGCCAGTTGTTTTCAATTTTCTGTCAAACTGTGTTAATGTAGTGTTTGTTGTGTTTGTCTGTCTGTCTTTAATATCTATATTTTGATTAAAGTCTCCATTAAGTTTTCAAGTTGTTTTTCTTAATACTTGATACATGTATCTATTCTTATGCGAGCCAGTATGATCTGATTTAACAGAATGTTATTTCTAATAGCATCTTTCCAGGGTTTTGGTATGTTTGATAGAACCTGGTAATAGTCAATAATTGTTCCTTTATTTATTTGATTATTTTTAGTTCATTGAAGGGCATTATATCATCTTCATTACAGAGATCTTTAATAGTGTATATTCCCTTCAAAAAGTATTTTCTTATCATGAAATCTATTTTTTAAACTGATGGTTTCACCAAAGAATAGGTCTTCCGCAACCAACGCTTGCCGTGAAAGGCGACTAGGCTTGTCGTAAAAGGCGCCTTACGGGATCGGGTGGTCAGGCTCGTTGACTTGGTTGATGCATGTCATCGATCCCAATTGCTTGGATCGATGCTCATGATGTCAACACCTGATTGATATGGTCCAGACTCGATTATTTACAGACCGCCGTCAATATAGCTGGAATATTGCTGAGTGCGGCGTTAAACAACAAACAAACAATACACCAAAGAGGTTCTTATAGTACTTCTCAAATGTTTGTGGAGTTGATTTTCTGTTTTCTATAAAATGTTTCCCTTGCAGCAAATACATTTCTCCAGTAAGGGTTAGTTAAGTGTATACAGTTTTCGATATTGACCTAAAGTATGAAAATGTTTTGTAGAAGAAAGATGCTAGGATTATTGCAGTTTTTGTTTTGATGACGTTTTTTGTAGAAAATAGAAATAAGCCTTACCTCTATCGTTCCCAGTATGGCTTCATCATATACTGAACAGCATTGAAAACGCACCACCATGAAAATGGATGTATATTTATCCGGGCTTAAGTCATATGTAAATATATAAGTGAATGAGTAATATACGACGTTCTGGACGAAGCATGAAGAAGAACAGCTCGTCAAAACACATTCCCTAATTTTTGTTGAGCTAAATCGCACAAACGCAACAAATTGCGTGCACATCATGGAAAACATGTTTTGTTTTACGGGAAGCATGCAGAATAGGGCTATAAAAGACAGAGTTTTAAAAGCCACATCACTTGTTGCTGCAGACGTAACGGGTACTGACACAAGAAATGCCAAGATTAACAGCATAGGAACCATGAACGTGCCTTGGGCATGCTTCAAGTTGGTACGTCAAGTCGAGTCATTGCACAACAGTTTCAATGACATCATTCAACAGTCCTCAGGCTACTGAGCAGATACCAGCAGACAAGAACAAACAAAGATCGACCGAGTCCGGGTCAACGTCGTGTAACTACACCACATCAGGATCGCAATATTGTTCGTCGGCATTTTCGTGATTGTACACGTCCGGCTGCAGCAACCGTACAAGGTCGACGGAATTGATCAGTGCTGGCAACGTACGTCGACGTCTCCGCTCAGCAGGGCTAGGTGCTCTACGTCCATATGTTGGACCCATACTCACTGATCGACATCGAAATGAACGTCTGCGTTGGGCAAAAAGGCATTGGAGATTGCGGCAGTGGCAGTGGCATGGTGTGCTGTTCTCTAATAAGTCCCGTTTTCATTTACGGAATGCTGACGGTCAACTGCGAGTGTAGCGTCGACGTGGGGTACCTTATGCCCCTGAGTGGAATGCCCCTGAACACTATTCGCAGACTTATTCGATCAATGAGAAGACGTTGAATGGCCTGTGTTGCTGTCAACTGCGGACATACCAGATATTGACTTTTCATTTTAACCCTATGTGTCTTCCTCACACTGATGACGTAATTGTAATTACTGTGTGCTATTCCTGTTTCCTTTGTCGTCTTTCTTAATAATCCGTATATGTCTGTTCTAATCAAAATCGGTCATTGCTCAAGTTGTTTTTGTAATATTTCAAGATTTATTGCTGGTCCGTTTTCAATGCTGTTCAGTATATATTCCAATTGATGTTGTACGTTTTATTTTATCCCTTTTATCATTCCAGATAAATCTGTAAAATGTTTTTTGTTAGGTTCATCAATAAATTCACTTGGATGGTTTGGAAGAGAAGAAAAATATATGTACAAAGGTTGACACTGCCAAGGTTTTGACAACAGTAGTTTGACCTATCAATCTTAAATTCTTTTCCTCCAATTCCCTAAAATTTGATAAATATTTTCAAATCTCTTTTTTTGTATTGATTATCCACAAATTTGTAAAGTTACAATTAAACTTTATTCCCAAAGTCCGCACTGTGCCAGTCCTGGCATAATTTGATGTTACAGCATGTCATTGAGACTATCTATATTGTTTCTGTTTTATCAATATTAATTTATAATCCAGACAGTATATAACAGTCACTAAGGGTGTCAATTGCTGTACAGAAACTTTCATCAGTTCATCTAAAATTGTTCTATATCATTAGCATATTGTCCAAGGTTATGTTCCACATTATTCAGTTTAATACCTTTAACTGCATTATTATCACGAATCATTATTCCCAAACTAGCAGGAATAGATAGGGAGACATGGGGTCTCCTTGTCTACGTCCCCTTTGGTCAGAGAAGAATGAAGATAGATGTCCATTTTGTATGATGCAAGATGAGGCATTATTTATTAGTATGAAAGTCCATTTTCCCATATTTGGCACAAACCCAAACTTCACATCATCCATGTTGCACAAACATAATGGAACTGTAATTTGCATTAGTGCAAATATCACAGAGCCGCAGTCAGATGTTGTCAATATCTTCTTCGAGACTGATATGTAGCCACGGTCGGTCTGCATTATTCATTCACTGGAGGAGGATGTCTAGCCATTTTCCCGTCAGCACTTTATTTTGATCTTCCGTATGGATATAGTAATTAGTTGGCTATACGTGTTAAATCTTAAAACTATAAGCCCGAGCTCCTTTATCTCTCCCCCATCCATTAAATGGTCGGTCCCTCATCAAACATGCCTTGTAACCATACATACATATTTCATCATGCTAAATCCGAAGACAAAACTAGCGGTACTTATAAAACCTAGGGAAGGATACTCCATGCGTACATGTCTATTTTAATTCCGTCAAATTTTCAACACATAAATATAACAAGGTGAGTATGGCGCAATTCCATTTAAGCCTTATTTGCCTTTAAGTATACTCACGCTTGGCATTGCATGTTCTCGATTTGTTATTCGTGAGGGCTAAACTGTATGAACGTCGGAGCTTGCGACGACGTTCATACAATGTTTGGCCCTCACTCTATGACGGTTCATACTCCAATGAACTCACACAAAGTCAAAGTCAATTCTTATAATTTTTTTATCACAATTTCTTCCCTCAAGGGATGTAGGCCAAGATCTAAACACAATTTTATTTAGTACGTGTGACTTCATGTTTACACTGACAGCCATACAACAATCAGCTATAACGCGGAGGAAAATAGTTCCTCAAAACGAGAGGTGACATGGGCGTTTGGATGCACAACTTGCTCTTCAGAAACATCTTCGGCAGCACATGTGTTCAAATCATATCCTCATTAGATGAGAAAGGTCTGTAAAGAACTACCTCAGTAAGTCAGTAATACATTTACATCAAGTACAAGACGTCAAAATGGCCGACACGATAAACGTGACGGGAGAGATTTCCAAAGTTGTTATTTAACCTGTGGCGGTTACATGTGTTAGTCATCATTGATCAACTGGCCGATCACTGAAAGGTGAATAAAGATGCGACAAACAGACACAAAGGTACGAGCATAGATTGCTGGAGACGGTCAATGTCAGCCAAGGCACGGATCGAGTCGATACTACGATAGTTTAGATGTGCATTTCTTCGTTTATTCATTAGGACGGGCCATAGCGAGGATGTTCGTGAACAATCATGCAGTCACGCTCTCAGACATTTCTCAATGTATACTGAAACGCTGAGACCAAGAATAAAGGTTCTAAATGATCAGAGAGAACGCTTATGCATGTTTCGTGCTAGGGAATTCCCAGGGATTTCCTGGGAATGTGGAAGTAGTCCGTCAGTGTTTACGTCATTTCAAGAACACAGTGTCGTGAAAAACGTATGAACGTCAAATTGTGTCGTTCATACGCTTATGAACGTCAATTTCGGGGTCATGTGACCGAACTCTCGTCCAATCGAAAAGCTATATATCGTGTAAACTTCAAATTTAAAAAAATATTATGTTATAATGTATATAAGAAAGCATGTGTGGTTTAACGCCACCTTCAGGCAATATAGTAGCTATATAAATGGGAGGAATTTGCACCATATCTTGTTTCGAGTGCATGACGAGCTGGTGTTCTAACAAGTAAGCTACCCAACTGCACCCAGTTATACATATACTACCTGATATAACATCTGAAATCATGTTTCATATAAAATCTATCAGACTTTCTAAAAACGTATACTCACTCTTTGCACAAGAATGCCTTGAAGAATTGTCTGAAACTGAGGGAATATTCATGTTATAATGCATTTAACGCCTCCTTTATAAAGACTCCATCTGACGAGTCCTTGTTTTTATCACTTAATGCAGAGCGCAGAGAAACAACAAGTACCATCTTTTGGTACGACCTGGCCATGGATCGAGCAACCGACTTTTAACTCTTTTGGAAGACGCTCTATTCACTAGACCACGGAGGAGTGGTAACTAACTCTACATCTTTCGTAGAATGTGAAAAATAGAGAAGTTGTTCTGACTAATTTGGATCAAACATCATTTTCATTTCGCCAAGTCCAATGGAACTTTTTTCAAATTTGGAATTTGAAAAAAAAAATCCATTTAACGTTTTCAACAAATCAGATTGCATCACAGATTTCCATTTGTTTACCAACATATGAAAGTTTAACCAACCCAAGAAAGCATACTTTAATGAAATAAATACAAACTATTGAATTGTTGGAAAACATCTGGGCACACTTTATTGCTGATTGTGAATACAATATACAGATTTCCATTCATGTAACAACATATGAAAGTTTAACTGACCCAAGAAAGCATACTTTAATGAAATAAATACAAACTATTGAATTGTTGGAAGACATCTGGGCACACTTTATTGCTGGTTATAAATACAATATAAGGCAAATGAAAGTACCCAAATGAAATGCACCTAATGGTCAACTCCCTAAAGTAAAGCCCACATTCCACCATGTGGGTGGTTAGCAGTACCGGTAACACATGAGAGGAATAACAGAGAGGGGTACCATCATCGACCACTCGGCCCAACGTGAGAAGACACGATAAGACTTTTGTCATTTTACTCATGATGAAACATTATGATTTCTATGCAATCTTTGTCTTGTTTCAGTTATTACTCATAGACTAAGTGTGACATAGTGATGCTGATCCCGGCAGCCCTGAAAGAAGAAAAAAACACAAACCACAGAAATATGCTGGAGTGACAAAAAAAACAACAACAACCTCAAATATGCTGACAAAGCATTTTAACTAATGGTTCAAAAATGAGGGACCTTCACTTTAACAAATGTACCATGCAAATGGTTATGTCCACCTCAGAAAAATGTATCTCATCTTCACAATAAAGCACAGTCACGTGCCACAATTTCATGTTTCACAACATTACCCCAAAGAAGATACACTTCAACAGATACACACTGACTAATTCCTTTCCGCTTCCTGTCCATCGCTTCCCCAGAATAAGCCCCATTCCAGCCCCTCAGGCCGCACGATGATAGTATGAGGCAATAGCTTATTCAGTTACTTTAGGTCTGTGACGAAGATGTCTGACTTGTTCTTGACAACATAACCAAGTCATTTGAGCCTTAATGTATTAACAACATTGTTGGCGGTTCTAGGACTTTCATCTTCTGCCAAAGATTTAGTTGTATTAGAGGTGATGCACATCAAGTTGCCGCCCAAATCCGTAAGGAATGTGACGTGTCCGCATCAGAGCTTAGATCAATGAAGCTTCTTCAGGAGTGCTGTAAACTGGCTATCTGTTGACACATGAACCATCTGCATGAAAGTATGATTTAGATATGTTGGTTACTTTGCTTCAGTCGGTTAAATACTCTAACATGGCGTTGATGGGACCCACCGACCCGTTCTGTTGCGAGTTGAGGAACAACGTACAGGATAGACCTTACTGATCCATTTTGGAATGCCTGACACTTACTGTAAGCTGCTTCCCATGCAACATTATGTCCTGCGCCAGAAGTCCCATGCCCCTGTTATGCCCACCAACCTGTTCACTAATCCACATAAATGCCAAAATATGCCAACGTAAATATGCTTTTAAACAAAGTAGGTTGAAGTGAAAATTAATGGTAGTACCGACACTTGCTTGCTGAGAATAGCTAGTGTAACAGGGGCTTTGGAGTCTATATTATGATTACTATTTATCATGCCAGCCATAACATTCTCCAAGATGAAGTTATCTGTAGCGTTGCTGAGACATAGGATGCTGGCGACCGATGAAGAGCTCTTCCCTTTAAAGCCATACACCTGTAGGGATTCAGCTGAAATTCCTCTTGAAATGCGCCAAGTGCATTTTTCCACATTTGTATACTTATCCTGCATAACCACACCCTACACACATTTGCAGCTGCTTTTTAAACAGAAAGACTGAGCTGTGAGAGCTCCAGCTGCAGAAGTTGTTGTTCCAATCAGTGGTGTAGCAATACCTTTACACAGCTGGCTCGTGACCTGGAAATGGTGACCTCACATAAGATTTTGTGGGGAGATAGTTCTGTAACGGAAGGGCATTTTGACCAAATAATGAAGGAATGGGTATACAAATGTAAACAATATTTAAATTTCACTATTTGATTTAACTTGTCCTTCATTACTCCTTAATGTATCTTTATCAGACGGTACGGCAGGTGGGCATACCTTGTACTGGGCAACAACCAAGAGTTCAAATCTGTGGACGACCTCCACGTCCTCTAAGGCTACGTCTCTCCGGTAGTGGCTGTGCTGTGGAGAGCCATGGTCGAGGCAATCCCTCTGATCTCGTGAGGGATATTGGCCCTGGGGCATCCAAGCCAACAGTCTCGAAAGCCTGCAGAATGATTTAAGATCGGTCTGGCTTCCCCGGGAGTTGATTCTTGGCAATGAAATTACATCACAGCCCAAGATGAACGCCACTCTGCGCCCTGCTCTCATATTAGAAAAGAATGTGGTCAAATGCATGTAGTTCGTTCACCCAGTAGCCAGAGGCAAGAGGAAGACTAACTTCTTGGTGAGGCCCTTTGCATATATAGCAGGCGCGATCAAAGACAGATTGAGCCTCTTGGGTGCCCAGATCTTCTGCACCACCTTAAGAAGAAGCACTGGGGGCCAAAAAGCATACACTCTTAGTCCTCCTAAAGTGATGCTTAATACCTCCATCTCCAAGGGGAGACATAAGTTGAGATCTGATACTTCTGGCAAGATGCGAAGAGGTCAATGTTGGGATAACCTACGTGCTAACATAGGAGTAGAAACACCTTGGGAAGGAGCTGCCCTTCCTGACCCAGTTAGCGCGTCTAGAGAACATTCTTACATCCTGGAATGTGCTGGACCAATAAGCGTAGACCCAGCAAATCTACCAGATGGAATGACCAGATCTTCAGTCGAAGGAGTGAGTGAGAGTGTGACGTCCCCTGTTAGCATATACAGCAAACCACTGAAATAATGTTGTTGGTCGAAAAAGCAAGTTGAGTGTACCAGAAGAGCTCCTGCCAGTGTGATATCGACAACGCGAGCACTTCCAAATTGAGGTTGTTGATGTGACAGGTGTGCTGTGCGCCGGACCACAGCCCTGTAAAGCAGCATTTACGAACAGGAGACATCACCTAAAGTGAGGAGGTATAGTGAGTGAGTGAGTATGGTTTTACGCCGCTTTTAGCAATATTCCAGCAATATCACGGCGGGGGACACCACAAATGGGCTTCACACATTGTACCCATGTCGGGAATCGAACCCGGGTCTTCGGCGTGACGAGCGAACGCTTTAACCACTAGGCTACCCGACCGCCCTGGGGAGGTATAGCAACAATTAGGCAATGGTCCTGACGTTGTATGTAAGTGCCGTGAACTGTTGGGTCGGACCCTGGTGTAGGTGACCTCTGTTCGTCAAACCCTGGGCTGAAATGAGCAATCTCATGAGCACTTGTCACTGATCACTGACAAAGTGTAAGGGAAGAAATTTGCAGATTTCGATTAGGCTGTCTACGAGACTGAAAAGTTGAAAAGTCAATTAAAGGATGGTTACTGATCATGCCAGGCCTTGACGATGCGTGTAGAGTTGTGTCTATCTGCCAACGAATGCCAGACCCCATGAAGACTAAAAATATGTGCTGCCCTACCTAACAAGGCATCATTGTAACAGTCGTGGGAAATCAAGGTTGTATCCAGTGGACAAAGCTGAATCTAAACCTATAACTATGGTCTGAAAGATCATAATGTAAGAAGTAAGGTGATCATTTCCATTCTCATATAAACACTCCCGTTGTTATATCGAGGTAATGATGATGGGAGGTGCCTCATTACACCCCATGTGCAATCTTGACATAGAGGGTGAAGAACCCAATCTCATTAAAATCAGATCTGAGGACATCCCATTACGCGTCACGTCAGAGACACCTTTCATCCGACCAATCAAAGTGTCGCTTACGCAATCATGAAAGTTACACAAGAATGTGTTTTCTAATCATGCAACCTCATAAAACGTTAACACAGGGTATTCCTAACAACAGATACGGCCCGTACGACTGAGGAGGCGTTGCACAGTATGTGGGAAGCACTGCCAGACAATCGCAACCATATATTAGTCATTCCAGAACGTTCGTTTGTTCAGTTTTCACAATTTTAATCGAAAGACTGTCAAACTATTTTTCAAGCATAGTCAGAAATGGAACTCGCCAGGTTGAAACGAGTGCCGTAAAACTCGAACAAGCTGCTTTCTAATTGGCTGATGTCGACTTCTTGTTAGTCGTTTCAGAGAGCGGTCAAAGTTCCCGAAAGGTGACCCGTAATGTGATGTCCTCAGATCTTTGTTTTGCGACATGTGACGTAACTACTTCCAGACCACATGCGGCTGTGTGACGAGTATTGCTACATCACTGGTTGGAACAACTTCTTCTGCAGCTGTGAAAAAACAGCAGGAAATGCATTAAGGAGCAATGGAGGATAAGCTAAAACATTGACCATTTCCATACCCCATACAATCTGAAACTTCCAGCCTCTCCTGTACTGTCAGTGTAAATTTTTAAAATGTCTCTTCCTTGCCACATCCTGTTCAAAAACATGGTCACACCATTGTGCTCCTGTAAGAGATGCAGCCTGCTCTCAAATCTTCTTTCACTCCTCCAGTCGTATCCTGTTGTGTGGTAATCTACAGACCAATTTCCAAGCAGTTCGCAATTCACAGGACTCCCCTTGTTATTGTCATGCCTTTAGTCTCAGAGTCTCTGATTGCTGGAAGTGTTGGGGTTTCCCATGAACAATGATGGATGTTGCTTGTGTCAAGGGTCTGTACTGCCCCCCCCCCCCCCCTCCCCATGGCAACGCCTGATCTACCATACGACCTTGACATATATGCAGGGGTCATGCACATCAAACACAGCTCCCGGAGTAACACTGCCCATGACATATAGAACTGCTCATCGTATTTACACCAGCCTAATCCATAATGTTGACATGCCCGACTCCTGACGATATCTATAAGATTTTGTGGATAGTGCTCTAGATAAACCCTGGCAAATATCAAGACCAGTGTTGTTCATTCCTCAATATTCTCTGGTTTGGTATGCTCTTTTTCATCAATTGCATGCCCTTTTTGTCGCAAATACCTAGAAAACCAAATGTGTCTGGCTCATATGTAACACCACTCTACAAACTGGATAACTGTCTCTTGTGAATTTTGTCTCTGATGGGACTCTGAAACAAAGTACCTAAATTATCAGCTGCCAGCACTACTTCGTCAGACGTGCTGATGTTTAGCAATTCTGCATGTTCAGATATTCCTCCTGCATAAGGATAAACATTTGTTTCAAAATCGATACCTAGGTTAATACTGTTCTCACCTGCGGGAATCCAGCCTGTCACGCTTGCCTCTACTCCTAAACTTCCAGCCGAAATGGTCGTGTCATGACCGGGCTGTGGAGCACAGTTTCCCGCCACTGCTCATGACAACTGTCATTTCCTTCGCGGTTTCCTGGTCTTCACCATTTTCTGCAAACGAGTTCTCTTCGGCGCAATCAGCGTCAACGTCCGAAACGAATCGTATGTGTAGCGTCCATATTCCTCCTCACCTAACTTAAAGCACCAGGTACAAGTTTCAACTGAACAGAACGCCGTTCTTCCTCGCCTGCCTTATACTGCTATATGCAATACGTGATGCACCAAGCAATAATTTACATGACACGCTATTGAAATACTTAACATGAGTAATCTCCCTTTGATCACGAATTGATATGTTAATGTTGTTAAATTATTTTATCTGCAGATGCTCTTTGATAAAATGTATTATCAATACATTGTAGCACACAATACGTCAGTTTGATATCACACATATCTACCAACAGAAAGTAAACTGCTTCTGGACCTTCAATTAATAATTAATGATCATACATGCATGAGTAAATAATGACAACATCAAACATGTCATGCTTACCTACTTTTGGTACACATTGATGTAGATATTAACAATTTAATAAAGTCATAAATGACGAGATGGAGATAGAGAAAATAGAAAGCCTACTGACGATTAGAACATTATGATAACATACACATTAATATCATTACTTTATCAAGGGCGGGAATATGCATGGGTACTTACAACGTGATCGCCTCTTGCTGTAATAAAAAGAAGTTATAAAAGTTAATAGTATTCACGTTTCTGTGTTTGTACCAGAACTGCCTTTCATAAAGCTCTATCAAATATCACTCGGTGTAGGACGACGGGGTAGGCCCTGTTCTTGGATTGATCTGGATATTTTCTTGAATTATTCCACATTCAATAGTCTTGTGCGATCTGTTGACATCTAAGATTTGTCACTCCATGGTAAAACTATCCTCGATTATTCAGTATATTCTATAATGTTAAATACCCCGGGACCCATTTGTCCATATATCTTAGTATGTGACGTCAACATCTACGTACCTTCGCACAGAATGTCTCTTGACTGCAATTATTTTCAGAGGGTGGCTGGTTATAGCCATTGCATGCATGTCTTTAGAATAGGGATACAACGTCGCGGTGGTGGCGAATGGGTCAGGTACATACCATGATAGAATGAAGAATACACTGGATAATCGAGGATGTGGAAAATGAAAATGATATTTTGTTCAAAGAAATATTTCCTAAACAAATACCAGTGGTACCAAATGAAAAACTTAGCTTTTTAGATAGTATACATAAATTTACTTTCGAGGTGAACATACATTGGACTGACAAGGGTGAAGCTGTATTACATCTCAACCAACCCTTAAATGTTAATAAGTCAGAATCGAATTCAGTAGACAAGCCAGGTTTGCATGCAAACACAGATCCTTTTCATTAACCAACAGATTCATGATCAATCAGTCGGGTTCAGGAGTCACACGAGACAATTTCATATGACTAGTGCCCTTGTGATATTTATGAGGTGTATATCATTTTAAAAAGTATATAAGATGTCAAAATCACATTTAAGTTTGTTTGGCCGCATGTATTGGAGATAACTTGGACTGTGTGTAAGCTGTGAGCTATAAAGATATTCTTTAAGATTATTTGGGTCAGGTGTAGACGTCTTTTGTTGTGACTGAATGGGTATTTAAAAAGATGGTCACCTAATGGTAGGACAGTCTATGTGAAATTTTAACCATGGTTGGACAGTTTTGGTTTTGGTGTGGCTTCCCAATCTCGTGGCGTAAATTGCATTTTATTTAAATATTGTTAATGATTTTATTCTTGTAATCACAACATTAAACCATGTTTGTCTTTTCTCAACAGATTAATCGTCATTGGAAGGGTGTATCAACATGATCGATGGAACCATAGTGTAATATGTGTGTCAGATAGTAACAATCGATTTACTTTGACAACAGTGGAGCAATAAGATTGAAATGATGATAATCAATTTTCACAAAGTTTGAAGAACTTGTATCTCTGAGTGAAGTGAAAATATCAAAATAAGGGTACTGATAGAATTGTACAATTCTTCTGTATGTCCCACTAAAAGGGTTCTTATTTGAGTTACGTTATAAGAACACAGAAGCAACCTCCATGGTGGGATGAAGACTTAGAGACTAATAAACAAAGATAATATGCAGCTATAAGAGCTCACCGAGACTTTGGAGTGGATATTAAAAACTTAAGAGTTTTACGAAGATTGTTTGAGACGTTATCTACCAAACAAGAAGATTATTAAAAGAAAGAAAGGATTAAACTGGTTATTGCAAGGAACTACCTCAAGTTATTTTGGAAAAGAATGAATACACGATGCCATTAAGAAAGTGGTTAAATGTAATAAATGTTATATTTGGGATAACACTTTCTAAGTAAAGTACAGATTCTAGTATTCGGGATTCGATCACAGACTGCCAGAGTGAGGCACCTTATCGCCAGCACACAAATTCAGCGATCTAACCCACCCAGCCTTGAAGCCTGCAACAAAATTAAAGTCTGAAAACTGATAGTCTAGATCACGTACTTTGTGTACCCCTCTGACAAGTGTAAATTTACACGGCTTCCATGGCTGAAAGCTATGAATACACAATGACATTTGAAAACAAAAAGTTCACACAGCAGTTTTCCTGAGGAGTGGGAGAAAAGCATAATCTGTCCCATATTTAAGGGAGGTAATAAGGATGAACCAGATAATTCCCGGGTAACATCTCTCATTGACACTTTATGTAAAGGTATTGACTTCCATACCAGACAGACGCCTCCAGTCCTGGTGTAACAATAACAATACCTTAAGTGAAACACAATCAGGTTTAGACAAGGATATTCCCCAATAGACCGAATATTTACAAATATATCTTCAAACAACTCTCCAGAAATACATCTCAAAAGCTTCACATTGCATGTGTATACAGTTTGAAATTGTGGAGTACAATCAGTCAAATGTGATGGATACATTACCATAAAAAACTGATTTACTGATTATTGAGTTTAGAGGTATAGTGAGTGAGTGAGTGAGTATGGTTTTGCGTCGCTTTTAGAAATATTCCAGCAATACCACGGCCGGGGACACCAGAAGTTGGCTTCACACATTGTACCCATGTCGGGAATCGAACCCGGGTCTTCGGTGTGAATAGCGAATTCGAAGTTGAGAGGTATAAGTTCTGTGCAAAGCATATTAGACTATTTCGAGGTATTCAGACGGAACCCTTGACCGATTGCGATGAAATTCAGTGAAAAGATTACAACAATATTTACATTAAATAACAAGCTTTTTTTTATTCATGCACAAAATACAGAAGTTTCGGGTAACTACACTGTGCTTCATTCAGTCGTGAACAATAGTTTCATTTTAAATCCCCCCCCCCCCAAATAAGTCTCTATCTACAATTGAGAGTATCTTAATTAATTGTACACAGAAAAATAAATCCGTTTGGCACTTACCTCTAAGACGTCGAATATATGCCATAATGACACAACCACCTGCTTGGTACAAGGAGGCAGCACGAGAGACAGCACAATGAGTCTTTCTAACAGCACATTAACCTGCAAATTGAAGCAGTGTTGAAGTTAACTGGTCCTTTACGCCTGTATGGATTCTGAAAATGGATTTCCAAAGTGCAGTATCTAAGATTGGTGTTACTTTACCTACACCATAAGGTCTTCGTGTAACCTTTCTCGTTTCTATTGCCAGCATCAGTTTGATCACATTCTTTATTAGCAGAAACGGTACTGCTTCATGTTATTTTCTGAATTTGACAGTCTCCGTTGCTAATGTTTTGTTGTCTTCAATACAAACGTTTTCAGAAGGGCAAAGGAAAAGAGATCACGAATAAAAAAATGACATAAAATTACCAATGCTTTTTAAAATTAGATTTTGTTGACACATTTTTGGATGGATCCCCGCGTTTGACAGAAATCAATATTAAGGTCAATTAAGTATTTTTTCATAGTAAAATATGGCCATTCCATTGTCTTATAACGTATAATAAACACAATGTCAAAGGATATAATTCCCAACAGCAAGGACATGTGTACATTCCACTGAGGTGAGCAAGCATTGAGGGGTCATGGATCGATAACTCCATTTGCTGACCACGGGCAGCGGGTGCCTCCGTTAAAGAAGAGTCACGTTTTGTGTTTTGAGCGATATGATCGAAGAGAAGAAGGAAAGTGCAAAATGTTATGTCAGAATATGTATAATAATATCATAAATATACACAATAAGACCCGTGAAGATCCGGGGTAGAATAGGAACCCCTAGGTAGCACCCATGCTTGCTGTAAAAAGCGACTCTGCTTGTCGTAAGAGGCGACCAACAGGATCGGGTGGTCGATGCATGTCATTGAATCTAAAATTGCGTGGTTCGATGCTCATGATATTAATCACTGGATTGTCTTGTCAAGGCTCGATTATTTACAGCCCGCCGAGTGAGTGAGTGAGTGAGTGAGTGAGTGAGTATGGTTTAACGCCGCTTTTAGTAATATTCCAGCAATGTCACGGTGGGGGACACCAGAAATACGCTTCACACATTGTACCCATGTCGGGAATCGAACCCGGGTCTTCAGCGTGATGAGCGAACGCTTTAACCACTCTGCTACCCGAACGCCCCCATATAACTGGAACACAAACAAAACAAAATCATGTTATTTCCAGTTAATCGTCTTAACTGTCATGACGTATATTATACCATTCCCAATCTTGAGTGAATTATTGATTGTAATCTAGATCTATTTAGGAATACAACAAATAGAGTATATCATTTATATGATTACATATATACAAAATAATTACATATTGAAATACATTTGTACTTGAACAGGTAAATATAGAGATCTATTAGCTATGTAATATTATTGAGTAACATAATAACATAGATAGTTTCTAAGATTGCCTCCCCACCTCCATATTTGTCACTTCCAAAATACAATAAGTACATTTGTTTGCTCCTAAGATTTAGTAATTATTACCTAATCTATGAGAAAAAATGTCATTAATTTACCATATTTATTTGTATTATCGTATGTGTTTGTGATGGGAACCACCGGTGGGGTAGGATACGTCCACCATTTGGCGACCACCTGGTATCCTGTCTAGATCTATTTGATAGTTATTCCTAAATTGCGTCAATCACTGGATTGACTGGTCCAGACTCAATTATTTACAGACCGCCGTCATATAGCTGGAATATTACTGAGTGCGGCGTTAAACAACAAACAAACAAACACAGTTATTCATAAAGAAATGCTTATGGTATTTGGGTAGCAATTGCTCATGATTCTGGAAACAGGTTTTGTGATCTTCTACTACAGATAACAGATTGGCTGTTTCAAATAGGTATCTGATTGTGATATCTGCTGAATTGCAGTAAATGATGGTGATGTTACTATCTTGGTGCCTGTAAGAAGTTGTATTTGTGTATTCATCAGGGCTTGTGTCATCAAATATTGACGATTGTTTTAATCACATTTGAACGACTCTGCTTTTATTGTGGAACACAAAAACCAATAGATTTAGGTTACTGACTGAAAACGTATAACTTTTTGAGGGGCAGAACCTCAATTTTCCATTTTTAAACAACAGACAATTTCAAGAATGAGTGGGCTCTATCCTGTCTGATCATTTCGATCAGGGGGGGGGGGGGGGGGGCGCACAGGTGGCCCAGCCAAACTACCCTTAGCATTGTTCAGTACAGTCGTGTAGTTGTATGTATCTTGCTTTAGTTTCAAAGGGCATTTCTCAACTCGCACCCGTTGTAGGTAAACAATTCATTTTTAAAATGCAAGCGACGATATTCAATCCATAATCATAATCGATTGTACGGCCCCGACTGTATCATGAGCATGTGTTTATGAATCACCGCATATAGTTTAATTAGCACAGTGTAGTAGATTCCACGAAACCTTCTCAAAGAACAGTTTTGGTCATGGACTTCACCTGTTTGTGGGGGCACGGGTGGCCCTGTCGTCTAAGGCGCCGCGATTCGCTGTGCAGAGTTGCGTCCCCTGAACACGCCAGAAACCTGTGATTGTGGGTTCGAATCCCGGTTCACCCCGATTATGTTTCTTGGTTTGTCAGCACCATACCCGTGCTCGTGGGTTTCACCGAAGTGGTAACGTCTGAGACCTGCATCACTTGGGCTTTCCTCCCACATTAAGCTGACATGTCGTGATGTAACTGGAATACTGTTAAAAGCGGCGTTAAACCCAACTCACTCACTCATTTCGATTAGGGCATCCCTGAAGGCAGCATGCTATCAGTCACACTTTTCAGCATAAGAATTAAAAGTCTCATTAAAGTATTAAACAATAGAGTTGATGGTTCACTTTTTGTGGACGATTTAAACATTTCAGCTCTGTCTTAACAAAATTCAAAATGGGCCAACGAAAACGGCTTCAGATTTTCTAAATCCAAAACTAACTGTATTCACTTTACTCGTAAATATAAACCACATAAGGATCCAGATTTATTTTTAGATGGTACTCCTATCAAGGTAGTAGATGAGGCCATCATAGACTGACCATTCAAATTCATTGAGTAAATTAGAATCTACAACTGACAGTGTAAGTGCCAGTTGCAAGATAGAGATATCTTCGAGAACCTTCATTAAAAATGCTCAAATCGTTATTTAAGAAAACAATCCTCAAGTAATTTGCCTTTAGTATTGGTGTCACTACTACCCCAAAGTGGGTTATGGCTATTCAAATCTCCCATGATAACACAGGGCTTAGGGAATTGGTCAAACAGTGCCTGAAGATCAGACTGTCGGAGAGAGTATGATGGTGGTACTTACGAAAAACACAAAGTAAAAACAACATTGAATGTTACACATACTCCAACAGCCTGAAAAGCGGTATTGAGAGGAACAGGACTGTGATTGACACCCTGCCTCACCATAACAGAGGATCCTCCAGTTGCTTAATCACCTGGTGGGGAAAAGCAATGGTAAGAATCGTATTGTTGTATATCAAAATTAACTGTTGGTTTAAGGAAAGTTTCTTGAAACTCAATAGCTGAAGATCATTGAAATTGTCCTCTACAATTCCATTGGATTAAATTGGGAGTGCAACTCTTGGATGCTCATTTGGAGAACGTGCTGTAATGGCAGGGATGGAGTGGCCGCCACATCTTCAGGTTCAAAAGAGTTATGAAACTGCAAGAGGGACTGTCAATGTTGAAGGCAATGTTGAAGGGCCTTCTCTAGTAATTTCTTTGCAAATGAGATGTCATTACTATACTTGAATTTTAGTTTGTCGGACAAAAGAGAGGCAAGATTTTGAAAAGGACATGTGTTCACCGCTACATTTTGCATATTTGATGGTATCTGTAAACTCAGTGACATCGTGGTTTTTACTGCAGCGGGAACAAACTTGTGTGTTGCAACAGGATTTTGCTCCATGTCTGAACTGTTGACATTTAAAACATCAGAGTGGATTGGGGATGTAATCATATACTATACTCCGATGTTGAAATATCCGGCTTTGATAGAAGGGAGCTTTGTGAGTGATAACGAAAACGGGTAGATGTCGTTTTTTTATGAATGCATCACATCACCATCTTTTCTAGGGAATCTTTTGACAGCAGTAACACCTTGATTTTTAAGCTCTGCAGCAATTTCCACTTCTGACATATCTGAAAACCATTTTGTGTAGTCGCAAACAATACCTCTACAAGAATTCTTGTTTTGTGAACTGAGAAAACAATCTCAGTATCAGCGAAATGATGTGCCTGGAGCAGATTTAGAGATTGTTGTCTCCGTGCACATGCCCCAAGCAGCAAACTGGACGGGAGACGAGTAACACTTTTTTACATTTCTTCATATTCCTTCAATAGATTTTGAAACTACAATGGGGCTGATTTTGAGGGGTTCACCATCAACACCTTCTTCAACAACCTCAAAACGTGGCCAAGAATCAGTATTAGGGTACAGAATCCTGATCTGAAGATAATGCAGGATCTCAATCAATATGCCTTCATTATCTTTTGAGCGAGAACCAAACGAGTGTGGGGTAAACGAGTCTGATAGGCATAACTTAGAAGTTGACGAATGGCAAGGTAGACACAATTTTATGAATAACAACTTCTTTAATACTTAAAAAAGCTAGCTTCTGTGTAGGTCCTTATACCATTTCCAATCAAAACTGGTAAAAGGCAACAGTATAAGGATCTACACTGAACGTTGCTTTTTACAGTATAAAAGATGTTCTTATCCATAAAATAGTGTCTGCCGAGTGTTGGGTTTTTCGACACCCTGCACCGCACACCTACCATGGAGTGTTAACAAGGAAGGTGATGTAGTGGAAGCCAACTACAAACACCAGGGCTACAAGGGTGTTATACTCAAGCAAAAATGACATAGGTAGCTATTATTGTCAAACGGTAACAGTCAGACTGGTTCCCTAGATAGACAGTTATCTGATGACAAATGGAACCCGGAGGTCAGTAATGCCAGATTGGCCCATGAGTCACCGCTTTCTGGTATAGGACTCTAGGCATTTTTATAATGTAATCTAAATGTGATGTTTTCCAAAATTACTGTGTGGAATATAAGGTTATATTCAAAATGGAAGTGGTGTGTTGGGTAAAAGGAACACTGTCTCTGGTTTCAGTGCCTTCAACCACAAGAATCCAGTCCTCCACCAACACAGGGGCGCAACCAACAGCGAACATGCTGTCCAATTTTGTCGCCTCTTACTACATGCAATAGGGTGCTGAGTGCTCAATGCATACAGCATACGTCAGCAGAAAGTTCAGTTTGATTCATTGTGAGATATATTCAGTATGCATATTTACAAAATTAGATAAATTAGAATACTTATTACGTTAATGTACTTATGCTGAAAAATTCCCTCTCTTCTAGCCAATACCACAGAACCCAAAACGTGTCTATGCCAGTGGACGTTCTCCACCAGGTCTCTGATAAGAGTTAACTCCCCTCATTTTCCTCATCTGAGAGCTTCTGAAGATTTTGATACCTCAGAGTTGTTGTATCTGAGCGAGTGAGTGAGTAAGTATGGTTTAACATCGCTTTTAGCAATATTCCAACAATATCGCAGCGGGGGACACCAGAAATGGGCTTCACACAATGTACCCATGTCGGGAATCGAACCCGGGTCTTCGGCGTGACGAGCGAACACTTTAACCACTTGGCTACCTGACCGCCCCTGTTGTATCTGAATAATAATATAATAAATATTCTAATATATATCCTGATACAAACATATGAAAACATCCCAAACTTAGCAGAAACATCTGATCTGTTTATGGTGTTGATCCGTTGGTAACCTGGAACGAACTTATGTCATGGACTGGACTTAATGCTTCTCAAGTGCCGCTCTTCAATATTCCCGTATCACCTGTCATATCCTTACGCTAACATGCAAAGAAACACTCCATTGTCAAGTGACTTTGAAGTTGTCGAGGTCCCATAGCAAATCACATGAGCCTAACAATCTCTCAGAAGTGTTGTCTATGACACCATGTGTCAACGACAAAAATCTGGTAATCTTTAAGCTCTTTCTGTGTGCAATGAAACGGTCAACTGAAGCGCTAACACCAGTGGTCCAAACTGGTGAATCCATTCCACGTGACCTTTCACCAAATGCTGCAGAGAGTAATTCGCATATATACTACCTGTCCACCAGAAACATCTGTTCCTCACGTCTACAATGGAACATGAAAACGTAATGGCAGCATTGTAATCTCATATCGATTTAAAACCTGAGGTGGATCCAGTCCTGCCCTGTCTGTATGACTGTAAGATGGTTTTCATGGTATTCTTCAACTAGCACAGGTGTAAAATTTACCACATACAGTTCGTTCAAGTGTGCAGCTGGGGCTAATGCAGTCAGTTGAAAAAGACAGTTTTCTGCGCAAGAAACTGCATTGGGATCACTGGTTAAATGTTGTAAAACTACACCCAAGTTAAATTTGCTTGTTCTGATGCTCATGGTGAAAACTAAAAAAACACTGCAGTTGATATCTGGAGAAGTGCAAACCTTCTTTGATCGTCTAGATCTTCTAGGTGCAAGTAGATATGATGTACCAATGGTATATACTGAACTGTAGCCACCATGAAATTAATTCCCTTAGAAGGAGGCTGGAGACTAAGCATGTTCAGGCCTTCCCATGAGGCTGCTAGTTGAACCTGATCATAAGTTAATGGGTTTCAGATTGGTGATACGAATACTAACATGCTAACACTGTGAACGCTGTAAGTTGCTGTGCCAACTCTAATGAATAGGTGAATGAAGAATGAACTAAATTTACTTTGGGTAAGTATCGTACACGAGTGGTGGCTTCTAGACAGTAAGCTAGAGGGGAGGTAACGCTAGCTATCACTATAATAGTGTTTGCCGCTAATCTCACACATGTATACTTTCAGGTGCAAAAATGTTTCTCAAATTGACAGAGGTCTGACGATTCAGTCAAGGGTCCTTAGGAAACTCAATCGTGCGTCTTCATGTTGGTTGGTTTGTTTGTTAGTTAACACCACACTCAGAAATATTCCAGCTATATGACGGTATATGGCGGTCTGTAAATAATCGAGTCTGGACCAGACAATCCAGTGATTGACATCGATCCAGGCAATTAGGATCGATGACCAAGTCAGCGAGTCTGACCACCTGATCCCGTTAGTCACCTTTCACGACAAGCATAGTCGTCTTTTATGGCAAGCATTGGTTGCTGAAGATCTACACTACCGCGGATCTTAATGGGTCACGTCTTCATGTCCTGACAGTTGATGTGCCGACTCGTCTGCTTTTAGGATGCCTTGAACAAAGACTGGCTTGAGCTGAGCCACTTGATATTTCATATCGTCTGTTTTTGAAAAAGAATATGACTGTTGAGGTCCAAAAAGATCACAAGGTTTTGGGAATACTGTACTTCTTTAAGGTGTTGTAGTTCTAAAGACTACTGACATATGTTGATACACTACCGCAACACAGTGTATGTGTCCTGTAGTGAACCAGCATCTCCATGAAACGAAAAACCAGGCAGCAATTACCCTTTGGCTTGATGTAAAATACGACCTGTACATGTTGAGATGTGGCATGCAATCGCAAGTGGATTCATCCTGGTGTGTTTGTCTATGTAGTGAAAGTAGATAAATGATATTCCCATAACCATCATGCCTTTCAAAATCCAACTAATTCAATCCTTTCTCCTATAATCATTCTGAGTGCTATATGAAGGGAGGGCACCTCAGCACTTCTGAGGCAAGAAGATAGAGTGAGGGTCATAAAGCAGCATCATCAGAGGGTACCCATAATGCATCTGATCCATCTAGCTGTCCCACGTCATCTCTAGACGCACTGGCAGATGAGAAAACTGTTGTACAGGGCAACTTGCTGGAGTGAGTAGGGGGTAACGCCGCTTTTAACAGTATTCCAGTTATATCACGGCTTGTCAGCTTAAAGTGGGAGGAAAGCCCCAAGTGATGCAGGTCTCCGCAACAAAGGCATCATATAAGCAACAGCATAAGTGATGAAAGTGACTTGACTAGTGGCGGACATGCCAGTGAAGTAATTGTTTTGAATGAAACAACAAAGCTCTGTAGAAAACGCCACAGCTCCCAGAAGCAACGAAGCCACTGTAGAAGATGTCAAAGTGGTGGAGTAGCTGGGGAAAGCATTGTGGAGAAATCTTGACTAGTAGTAGACTTGCCAGTCGCCAAGGTGATCAAGTAGCAACAAAGTAACTGCAAAAGGCGAAACAGCACTCTAAAGCAACAAAGTAATGTTTTCAGACTGTAAGTACATTAAATGTAAGATATTAGGAACTTTGAGGAAATGGCAGTGAAGAGAGTGTTTCTGCAAATTCTTGCAAACGCTTCCTGTTACTTTATGTTATACTGTCCCTTGTGTTATAAAAATTCAATTTGCGATATGAAGCAATTAAGTGTGATATCTATTTGTTGTCAATTATTAAATGTGTTTTTTGTTTTATACAGTTGCTTATTTTGCGTCATAAATGTAAAAAGAAAATACAGCATTCACAGTCCTGATCAGTCACTGATTCGGTGCAGAACAAGTATTCTGTGACAGCCTTTTGAAGGAGGCCAAGCACAAAACTAAAGTCAAGCTTTTGAGGCAGAGAAAATTCTTTTGGCTTCGGAGCAAAGCACCCCAAGTTTACTTTCAAGTCCCTTTTCTGCTGGGCCCGGTGATTTCGACCCTTTTTCAGAACACACTATCCCAAAGTATCAAACTTTCTGTAAAGGAGCATTGACATTGGACTCCAGCTGTAAGTCAACAGATAGACAAGGAGCATCAAGAGCTAAAATCATCAGGACCTTCATTCATGTTAGGTCAACAGGTGCTTCTCCACAGCCCTGTAGTCAAACAAGGACTTTCCTCGAAGCTGTCCCAATCATGGACAGGTCCTTATTATATCACAGACATTGGTCCAAACCACACCTTCAATATTCACAGATGTTCAGATGACAAAGAACATAAATCTTTGGCCCATGCCAATCGCCTGAAACCCTATGTCCTCAGAGGTAATGTTGCAGGCATGTTGAATCATCAGGTTCTTCTGCACCAACATTGGTGTTAAGCAGAGCACAGTAACCATTCCCAGATCCTCCTGCACAAACTTTGAAAGGCAGCCTCCACTAGACTCACCAGTCTCTAGTGAAAAGCCAACTGCAAGAGCTGATGAAACTGTGCCATCAGAGCACAATCACAAGCAAACAAAAGATCACAATCAAGATCAATTCTATGATATCGAAAAACTCTTGAAGTACAAAGACATCAATGACATACGCCATTTTCTTAGCAAATGGGTTGCGTATCCCACACCAACATGGGAGCCACACCATAACATAGGACAAGGACTTATCAGAGAATTCACGTGCATAAAACACAGGCTGGACACAGTCGTAAGCACAAACAATCACACAAATATTTTGTCTAATCTCTAATAATATAGTCATCCTTGATTTTGATGGTACCTGACAGTTAGTTTCATTGCGAGAAGTTAGATGTTGTTGACAAACCTGCAGGGCCTCCTGTGTTATTAAGTGCTAGAAGGATGATAGCTGTAAATGTCATCTCCTCAAACCCGTTGTCAACACTAATCAACCCACTTGATCTTCTCTCAGAGTTGTCAGATTCAGTTACCCAGTTATTATAGATTATGCTGTTATAATGGTGTATATTTCACAATCGAAACAAACGTTATGTCCAAGCATGACTCTTTGGCCACCTTCCTTCCCATAACTATACTCTTCAAAAAAAGAAACTTGACATAGATGTAAAACCACTTTTGCCAAATATCTAAAATAATTACATTAAATGAGAACCAAATAAGTCTAACAGAAAGATGATGTGTCTATAATTCACGAAAACACATTCAAAGCACATAAACGTAGCGTTTGGGGATCAATTTTACAGCTTCATCCAAACGCAACCGCCTGTAAAAAACGTGCAGCACAGGATCCTGCTTTTAGGCATGCATGCCCTCTGCTGAATGGGTATAAAAATGCACATCAACGGCTGTTCATACAGTCCTTATGACGGCAGTAGAGGTGGTGACAGAATGCCAAGACTGAATGCAGCTCAACGGAACAACACCATTGGGAGATTACAAGCTGGAGCAACTCAGCAAGAAGTGGCCAGGTACTTTGGCGTATCCAGACAGACAATCTCCGCACTATGGACCCGATACAACAACACCAACAGAGTTGACGACAGACCAAGGGTGACAACCCAAGCACAAGATCGATACATCCGGCTGCGACACCTCTGAGACCGCACTACCACAGCCACGTCTACAACCACACATATCCCTGGGGTACGCATCAGACTGAGGGAGGCCGGACATTATGCACGAAAACCTGTTCGACGTCATGTATTGACCCCACGTCATCTGGCGGACCGTCTGCTTTGGTGCCAACAGAGAGTTAGATGGGCACGTGAAAGGAGGAGAAATGTACTGTTTACTGACGAGTCCCGTTTCCTACTCACACATGCTGATGGGCGCGCACGTGTCTGTAGACGTCAGGGTGAACGTTACGCCCTCAACTGTGTGCAGCAGGTTGTCCCATTTGGCGGTGGGAGCGTCATGGTATGGGCCGGAATTCTTCACGGTGGCACGCCTTTCGTGCATGTGGCATGAATGGCAGCACATCCAACAGCGTGTTATTGACAGCTTCATTGCATCTATGGGTCGTCGGTGTCAAGCCGTGATTGATGCATGTGGTGGGCACAACTGATACTGACATTTTCTGTACCCCTGTGACATTAACTGTATCGTGTACGTGTGTCTGTCTAGGTGACACGATTAATGTTTTGAACATTGTGTACATTAATCTTCATACAGTGTTTCAATTATGGTTTCTGTGTCCTATTTTGAAACAATCGCATTATATTACATTTTGAAAGTCAGTGTCAAGTTTAATTTTTTTAGAGTATATATTTAATGTACCCAGTCATTGACTGCATCTATCTTGTAGTGTAATATTGTTTAAATTTCTCTCTCTATATGAAACTTTACTCTGCTACGAATAAAGACTAAAAGGGGATAGCCGAGTAATCAGCTCTATCAAGTTAATTCCCCCATTATCTTGATAATTGTGACGTAGCTAACGGGAGCCCACACAAGGCAAAAGGCACTCGTGAAGAGCTGGGTAACGCTAATAGCTCTTCCGCTGTGTTGACCGGGGGTAGAATGTGTCCACAGCACCCCATTGCTGGTCGTAAAAGGCGCCCGAATTGGGCAAGCTGTTTGCCGTGGATTGCGCCATGTGTCGGTGGGGGACGGGATTATAGTGGTTGAGAGCACTGGAGCCAGAAACAGTGTCCCTTTTGCCCAACACACCACTTCGACGGATTAATTACTGAGAACATCTTGTTAATTTGAGTGAAAGGTGTTTACAACTGTACATGAATACCTTGCATCATGGATGTAACTCATTATCCTCACAATGATACGATACGTAACCTCAGACAAGAAGCGAAAGCGTGAAGACAGCCAGTCGACCGATGCCGATCAGTCGAGCGGACCTGCCAAACCCTCGAAGTCTGGACGATCATTTTGTAAGTCGAGGTTAACGACTTTCACTTGGTTGACCTACAGTGAGGATTTGCAGATGATGTTCTGCCAGGTAAAAGGAATTCTATTGTTTTCAGTTGCTGGTCGTATGTTAATTCTTGTTCGTCCGCCATATTGTTTTCTGTGACGATCGATATGTTTTTATTGTCAGATAAATAAATATAAGTTCAGATGAAAAAGATAACTATTGCTATCAACGATATTTTAGTATTTGTGGTTATATTATCTGTCTGGATTTTAAAAAAATCTTTCGTTTAAAAAATCTTTTCAAATAAGGTCACGTGATAGCCAAATATGGGATATAGCCTCGATCCAAATGTAACAACGCATAAACACAAGCTACAAATCATGAATATTAATTAGAAGACTGACGATGTAATTCTATAATGATTTTTATTTTTTTTTATTGTAGATGTGTCAGAAGCATGGCCTGAAAGGAAATTTTGTGAAGGGATCACAAAACTTTAGAAAGACAGCCTTAACAGACCATGCAGATCACAACGTCGCTTTGCTTTCTGAAGCAAAGTCGGCAGATGAACCACTCCAGGCCCGATTTGACAAGGTAAATTTAATATTTTTAATATGATATAATATAATAATATAATAATAAAATACAATCGTTCGTGAGATTTATATGACTATCGTTCCTGTCTTCAATTATTTATATAATAATAAAATACAATCGGTCGTGAGATATTTTGACAAATATTTTGACAAATATCGTTTTTAATTACAGAGTACTGAGGAAGCCGACGAGGCAGTGATCACCCTGCTAAGGAACGTTTACTTCGTTGCTTCGGAAAACCTGCCCCTCCAGAAATTCGAATCTCTCAACAACCTTGCGGAGTTAAACGGGGCACGTCAAAGCTCTATAGAGAGGATACTGCAGCGTCTGAATTCGTTACTATTATCTCGAATCTCATTGAGGAGGAACTGCAAGCGGAGAACATGAAGGATTTCTGTCCTCATCTTGTTGAAATGCATTGTGTTGCACACAGACTGGCTTTGGCATGTGTGGACGTCGCAAAAGCAGTGAAGGAGGTCTCATACTATGAGAGTATTTTGAACACCATCTGTTCATTTTTCAACCGTTCGCCGAAGTGTTTGTAGAATCTCCAGATGTGGCCAGATCTCCTGGACGAACCTCAAGTAAGACCATCGGAGGTACATCGTGTGAGATGGTTGTCCCTGACACGAGCAATTGACAACTGTTCTAAAGCTTTGCCTGCCCTTATTGCCATGCTTGAGGATAATAGTGACACGGACATGATGGCAGACTCTTTACTGCGACAATTGACTACCTACAAATTTAGATTTTGACAGCTTTCTTACAGGACGTTTTTGGTATGATAGGGACTGTAAGTAGGGCTTTACAGACACGTGACTTGACCTACGGTGACATGAGGAGGACTATCGACGCTTTTCTAGATGGACTTAAGGGACAGTACCTGACCGAAACTCCGACGTATGGACCGAAGTTACGAGAATTTCTGGCGAAGACTGACGATTCTGACGCGTTTGAAAGTGTCAAAATGACGAGATCACATCATGACAGAACACTTACTGATAGGGCTAGGGACTGCGTACAGGTTTTAGTTGACAATGTGACGGACAGATTCCCCGACAACGAACTATACAGTGCATTTGGTGCACTTGACCCAACAGCCTTCCCTGACAACACACGTGACTTGGCAAGTTATGGGGACGAGAGTATATCGACTTTAGGACGCCATTACGGTAGCAGACGACAAGGACATACACCTGTTGACAAAGACGCTCTGGAGAGAGAAGGGGGGATATTTCGGCCTTTGGTGTACAACAATTACAGACAGTTGACATATGGACAGATGTTAGTTACTGCCTATGCTTCTAAATTGACGGAACAATTCCCTAATGTAGTGAAACTAATGGAAATCGGACGCATTTTGCTGTATCCAGTGTAGAGTGTGAGCGAGGTTTTTCCAAACAAAACCTGATCAAGACTCGTCTAAGGTGCTCTTTGACGACGGAAACATTGGACAGACTGATGCGGATTTCAATTTGCGGACCAAGGCTGAAGGACTTTGACCATAGACCGACGCTACGACGATGGAAGGGCAGACGACATAGACATTTGTACAGAGGCAACGAATCAATAGCCAAGATATTGAAACCAACCTGTCGATAGATGATGCGGGAAAAGTATGGCATTGTTATTATTAATATTTATATTTATGCATGTAAATAAAACTACAAACAACATGTATATCGGTGTTTTTAATGTTTATATATTATGAATACGTCATAAACATATGAAAGGTCTTACTGAAATACGATACGAGATTTGAAGGGGGCGTGGCCTAAATACAAATGTCCGATTGGGATTTTAAATTTTCCGGACCCCTGCTTCGACCCTTACTTCACCTAGACGGGTGGTAGAATTGGCCCGATTCTATCAATCGGCTAGTCCCGCCATGCCATGTGCATGGAAAACTTGCCTTTAGAAATTTCATGTGAAAAACTTGTGATGTTAGTATATATTTTGACTAGAGTCCTATGCCAGAAGGCAGTGGCTCATGGGCCAATATGGCGATACAGACCTCTGAAATCTGTGGTTCTTGGGAATTGTGTCGTGGGCAGAACCAGCCTGACATCTGTTCTTTTACTTTTCATAGCTTTTCATATCTCTATTTCTGTAGTATAACACCCCTGTAACCCTGTTGTTGCAGGCTGGCTTCCGCTGCAATATTGTCCATGTTAACACACGATGGCGGGAGGGGAGCAGGGGTGCTGAATCATATGCTCACACCATGTCTCAACAAAATCTACTTGGTTCATCAAAGACTAATAAACGCAGACATGTGGATGTACTTTCGCCTGATTAGGAGGTCACACCTGAGATAAACGATTCTTGGCCACGTTTCATTGTACTTGCTTCTTCTGATGGAAATCCCTTAGAATTTAATCCGTTCGCTATCTCCTTGGGGATCAAAGGTGTCTGTGGTGATGTGAAGAATGTCACACGCCTGCGTGATGGTTCCCTACTTGTGGAATGTGCACGGAGGCAACAATCTGTCAATCTGTTGGGTTTACAACAGTTTGTTAATGCTCAGGTTGTTGTCTGAGTGCACAAGACACAGAACTCCAGGAGAGGTGATGTGAAGGACTTAGCTCGTTGTCTGTCTGACATGAGTGAAGAAGAGATTGCTACTGAACTCAAAAACCAAGGCGTCATCAATGTTAAACGATTCACAAGAAAAACACAATATGGCAACATTGTAAAAACGCACACATACCTGTTTACTTTTTCTCAACCAAACATACCAAAATCATTGAAAGCTGAATACTTCAACATCGGAGTGGAGGTTTATGTACCAAATCCACTCCGATGTTTCAAATGTCAAAAGTTAAGTCATGGGGCCAAGTTCTGCTGTGGCAAGGTGGTTGTGTGCTGCCGTTGAAGTGGCGCGCATGACAGCTCTGAGGCACAAAAAAACATAAAAAAAACCCATCACTTGGCTTCTTCCAAATCATGTCCAACTTTTGAATTTGAGTCTAAAATCCTGAAAATTAAACACACAAATAATATTACCTGTCTTGAAGCAAAAAAAATACTTCCATCTGCAGCTCAATCTCTGTCTACAAAAACTTTTGTTTCCTGTCAAACAATTATCTCCTGGGTCAAGGCTGAGCAGGTTGTCCTTGAACATTCTTCTGTTTCATGTCAGAGTGGCCATCAGTGAGCACCTTCCCAGACAGAACCTCCTACTATTTCTAAAGAAACTGAGATTCGTTCTGTGGGCAAGGCCCACTTAACTAATAAGGAAGAGAAGAACTTACAAAAAAGTACCAGGGCACTCCCAACACTTGGAGGTGCCTTCTGTTTCAACACTAATTGAGGTTCATAACTATCCGTGGGCTTTGGTAAATTTTATCCATTATTAATTAATATTGATGAGTCATTTAATACGATTCATGACGATCATTGAATCGCATCATCATTTCCACATAAAAAATCATTATATGTTATCATAGAAGATCCATCAGTTACTGCTACCTGTCTTAACAATGATCTAGATACAATTTCACAATGGGCCCGTAAGTGGCAGGTTACATTTAACCCAAATAAGACCGAAACCATCCAATTCTCACGTAAAGCTAAACCGTCTCTAAAGCCGAACCTACATGTGGACGGAACAATCATAAAAGAAGTTAAAAGTCATAAACATTTAGGAGTGACACTCCAAAGCGACTGTACATGGACTGACCACATTAATGTTATTGTACAAAACGTTCGCCCTATGATCAGTTGTCTGAGGAGTTTTAAACACCAGTTATCATGTAAAACCTTGGATACTATGTATAAGTCCTATATCTGGCCAACATTTGACTATTGTTTGCATATTTGGGATAACTGTACGTCTGAGCAATCGCGTATATTAGAAAGCCTACATCTTGATGCCCTGAGAACTATATGTGGTGCCGTTTGTGGCACAAGTCATAAGAAACTTTATAATGAAACTAAATCTCAATCCTTGCAAGATAGAAGATACTGCCAAAAATTAACTTTTTTCTTTAAAATGTATAACCAATTCCCAAACTATCTTTGTGATTTGATCCAAAACTTTGTCTCCGAAACTACAAACTATAATTTAAGAAACAGTTCTGAAATACAAGGAATTTATAGCCGTACTTCCTCTTACTCCAATCCTTTTTACCAGACACAATACACTTATGGAATGCTCTACCAAAGTCCAAAGAGTCAAGTAGTCTGTCAGAATTTAAAAACCTAATTACGAAAACCGAAAATAAGACTTATTTTGACCTTAGCTATGGCACTCGATTCTGTCCAATCGTTCACTGCCGCCTGAGACTCGGTTGTAGCGACCTAAACGCCGATAAGTATTATAACAGACATTTAATTGACAGTCCGTGTTGCTCCTGTGGATATCAGAGTGAAAACGCCCTACATTATTTTTTTACTTGCTGTAACTTTACTCAGATAAGACTTAATATGCACTTTTACACTACCTGTTATAACCTAGATACTATTATGAACGGAAACAATGAACTTGCTCACTCTGAAAACCGGAAATTAGTTGAATCCGTCCACGATTTCATCATCAAGACAAAACGTTTCAGCTCCTCACAAATTAATAATTAAATAAACCGGACAATAACCTCATGATTGACTATTACTTTTGTTACAAACGACTTGTTAGACACACACAAGCTGTAACCTTCTCTTTATGTTTTTGTATTTGATGTAATATGTACAGACATATTATTTAATTAATGTCTATATCGATGACGTCACATCCTACATTTCAATATGTAATATATGTTGTATGGGAGCAGTGTTAACATAAGCTGTAAAGCTTGTTCACCAATCCCAACTCATTTCAATGAATAAAAATATGTTTAAACCACATATAAATCTGTAGTATAGGTATATAAATCTGGCTCCAAAGGAAGTGAGCTAGAAACCCTGTTACCTATACTACTATCCTATACACGACTCATTTTTTTATGATAACATGCTTTGAAGTAAAATAATGGAATTAAACACACGTCGCATACAAACACAAATAGTTGTGAAATGTTAAAACAAGTTTACCTTAGACATTAACCCCCTACTCCAATTTACTCGCTGACTCTGATTGGCAGGCGCAGCTAACTTATTGTGAATATATTATACGCTTTGAAGTTTAAAGTACTAAATGTCAAGTTGAAACTGTATTTAAGAATGGTGCTGTCAGATCAAAATTCACAGTTGCAGTTTGTACTCCAAGCGAGCAACACCTCCCAAGCCAGCACAGAGCATTGCCTGATAGCCTGCCGAGGAGAACTACACCATCGGTAATTATCACGTTATCCTTTCATCCTTATTCACATACTCTCAAAATCACTCTCACCTAATTAATCACAAAACCCCTAAATCCTTAAAAACAACAACACTCAAACACACCCTTTCATCTTCGCACTATACTTCTTCGGTGCAGGCTCAGCATCAATCCAAACTAAACAACTCTCAGCAGACAGGATAGCTTTATGGTTTTAACGCGAAAAAATCCATTACAGCAACATCAAAAAAGCAAATAATATTCCCAAATCAAGATTCCTTCAATGCAGCTAAAAAATATTACAAATATTTCACGTAACCGTAACAAAACAAATTCCAAATTGGCAGCAATTCACCCGAGGGGTAAAAAGAGTAAACCCTAGAGAAACAGCCGAAGACCTAGAACTCTACACCCAAGAAGCAAACAAATCAATACCCTCAACCCCAAATAAGCAGCACCCGCAGGATAACCTCAAACAGAAACGGCAAAACGGTCCCTACCTCAATCATTATTGTAAACTTAAAAAAAAATGCTATATTTCCTGAAGCCCTTAAACACACTAAACTAGAAGTTAAACCATACATCAAACAGGTCAAACAATGTTCTAACTGCCTTAGACCACACTGCCACCCAATGTACATTAAAAAAAACTAAATGTAAAAAATGCGCCCAAACCGATTGCCCAGGCACATGCTCTCCCTGGTGCATCCATTGCAAATGCATAAAACATACTTCACTCTCAAACCAGTGTCCGCACAGACATGCCCTAACACAACAGGCCAACAAACACATAAACATAGATTCGTCCAAAATCTAAACAAGAAAATATGCACCACCTACATCCAAACCTCTCCTCCCCACACCACACTCAAACACCACACACAAACTCTCGGATTCTGTCAGGGGCAACCACATAGAAACTGCACCCACCACATCCACACATCACCTCACACAGCTACCTACTAACTCCCCCATGACATCAATACCCGCATGCAAAGCAAACAGCAAAACCACAGACACACAACGACCCTCAGCCAGACACTCTACACTTCCCCACAAGCAAGCACAACAAAAAAACTCAAACACTGAGGAAACCACAGCTACACCCAACACGCAAGCACAAACTCAACCTCCCACACCACAAACACCTCCACAAGCCTCCCCAATGGAAACTCAAACAATAAAAACCAACCTAAACGACAAAGACGAGTATTCTTCCACCGAGGAAATAAATGAAATCACTTTCTCAGCCCCTAAAACAAACAAAAACTTCAAGCGCAAAAATCCTCAATTAACTAGCACTAAAACTCTTAATATCTTCACGCTACTCCTAGCCTACATGCATAAGCAAAACTCACCAAATGCTAGTACTAAAGTTTTTCACTCAGTAGCGCAAAAACTAAAACTCACAACTCTCTCCTTTGAGTTATTTCTAGCCCAACTAAGGGAAGCTACCAATTAAACACAACCTAAAACTCAAAACAAACTAATCACCTCTCATCCCCCAAAATGGAAGGACTAAATATATTTCAGTGGAATGCCAACGGATTAGCCTCCCACGGCCAGGAATTAAAAGCTAAATTCAAACGAGACAAAGGTCCACACATAGGCTCTATATAGGAAACTAAATTCTCCACTAGATCTAAATTCACCCTACCAAACTTTAACTCAATAAGAACTGACCGAGCCAAAACAAACCCAGGTAGAGCCGGAGGTGGCCTAATACTATAATAGTTGGGGAAGACTTAAGCTACAAAGAATTAAAAATAAACACACCAAACCTAGAAGCAAACGGTATCCAAATAACAAATAACAACCAAAAAATTAATATCATAAATATATACCACTGGGCAGAAAAACATGTCAAACCTGAGGATTTTAACACCCTCCTCCAAATAGGCAATAAATCTACAATCTTCCTAGGAGACTTTAATGCCCACCACCCAACCTGGGGTATAGAAGATAAAATAGATAAACACGGAAAACTCATCTCAGAATGGATAGAACAAAATGACCTAATACTACTAAATAACAACCAACCTACTAGATACGACAAAATACACCACAAAATGTCGGCTACTGACTTAACCATATGCACCCCAGATTTAGCCCAAAGTATTCAATGGGAAGTACACGGGGTACCACTAGGTAGTGACCACTTCCCCATAAATATAACCATAGGAGACGTAAACATCCCAACACCAACCCAAAACCAGGAACCTAAATTCCACTACAACAAAGCCGACTGGGACAAATTTCAGGAAATTTGCATCCAGGCTAACCTAGCTGACCTAGAAAGTAACGACCCCAAAATCTACTGTAAAAACCTCACTGACTATATAATAAACGCAGCTAAAAACTCCATTCCTTTCAAAACAACCAACATAGGCAAACCCTCAGTTCCTTGTTGGAGCGAGGAGATAGAACAAACGAGACGTAAACATAAATCCGCATTCAATAAAGCCAAACGTGACTTCAAACCCCTAAAGATAGCACATGAACTAAATCACAAAGTGCAAAGCTTAGTTAAAACAGCTAAAACTAGAGACTGGAAATTTTTTTGCGAAGAAATTAACCATCATACAGACGCCAGAACAGTTTGGCGCAAAATCCAGGCCATTAGGGGCATTGAACGTCATTAAAAAAACTCCCAACATAAACAATTCAACAAATCCCTCTCAAAAAGCTAATAACCTAGCAAATCACTAGCAATAGCAAAATGTGCGGATGATGGAGCCCTCTGGATCTGCACTAAAATGGCCCAAAACTTATTACAAAAATCTCTAAATAAAACACAAAAATGGGCTGACAAATGGGGCTTCTCCCTAAACTCAGAAAAAACACAGGAATAGTATTTAAACACAAAAAGATGCAACCCGCCTCCCTAAACCTCCAACTAAACAACAAACCAATCAAATTCCAAAAACAAACCAAATTCTTAAGATTAATCTTCGATGAACATCTCACCTGGGATGCTCACATTAAAAACCTAGTAACCAGATGCAGCAAAGACCTAAACACGTTAAGATGCCTAACCGGCTCCAACTGGGGGGCCTCTAAAAACACCCTCCTCTTACTCTATATATCACTAATTAGATCCAAACTAGACTATGGCAGTGCCATTTACGACACCTTAAACAACTCTCTCATAAAAAAACTAGACTCAATCCAGTATCAGGCCCTAAAACTAATCACGCGAACTCAACATGGCACCTCCTCTACCTCACTCCAGGCCTTAACAGGAGAAATGCCACTTAAACTAGCTACGTAGGGAACAACCTACCCTAAACTTCTTGGCCGCGTCCAAATCAAACCCTCAATTCGAAAACTTAATAAAAAACAATATTAGCCCTAGAAACCAAGCCCTAGCCCGGAAACATCCACTACTTACTCCAATTTCATCTTAAACAAAACAATAAATCATCCAATATCTTCACTCCAAATTTTAAAATACCAAAAATAGACACAACACTAGCTGATACACTAAATATACAGACCGATCCTAACATCGCTAAAATCACCACACTAGCATACATACATGAAAATTGGCCAAATTGGTGTCACATATACACAGATGGATCCTCAGATCCAATCTCAAAACGCACAGGTTTCGGAGTCCACATCTCACAAATAACCAAAAACACAAAATCTTACCGACTCCCAAACAACCAATCCCTATTCACGGCCGAACTAATGGGCATGGCCTCAGCACTTCACAATCAGCAATCTAAAAAACACCACAAAATCCTCACCCTAACCGACTCCCTCAGTGGACTACAAGCCCTCAAAAATAAAAACACTAAAAATCACCCTAAACTAATAAATCAAATACTCAAAAGCTCGAACAACTTTACTAAGGCAGGTAAACAAATAGAGTTCATTTGGATCCCCGCCCACGTAGGAATCTTTGGAAATGAAAAGGCAGATAAAGCAGCAAAATTATCCCTTAAACTCCCAGAAATAAGCTTAAACATACCCAGCTCAAAATCAGAAATCAAAAGTGTCACTAAACAAAAAATCAACGAAAAATGGCAAAATATATACCAAAACTCAAATAGCCATATCAGGAAAGTACTAAAAAAAACCTAAATAAACCAAAAATACTACACCCATCCAAAAAAATCGACAGAATAATTACCAAACTACAAACAGGACACACCAAACTAAATAATCCCGTAAAATAGCTAATCTGCACGCAACAGGAAACTGCCCACATTGCAAACAACAAGAAACACCAGAACACGTACTCATTCACTGCACACACTACCAAACACACCGAACAAAACTACAGACCACCCTAAATCTTAAAACCGGACTTACACTACAATCAATCCTAAATCCACAAAATAAATTAGAAAAATTCAAAGCCTTAGGCATATACCTAATTAAAACAGGACTAATTAGTCGCATTTAAACCCCAAATGAAATACTCAAACCAAAACTACCTTATCTAACAACCACCCAACACACACAGCTCCCTTAGTTCGTCCCCCACCCACTCTTGGCATTCTTTCCAAATCTCAAAATTTCAAAATTACTATATAAGGAACCGCTAAAGCCCCCCTCCTGGGTTGAGTTCACACTGCAAACAAGAAAACGTCGTTTTTATTCGTATATGGTCATTGGACGAAAAAAACGACATTATTTGGACGCTTTCAAACCATCGTTTTTCCGTCCAAATAACGTCGTTATTTGACATCAGAATTTACTGGGAGAAGACGATATCATCAAGCTCCTCCCTTTCTTGATCAACATTGTCAATCTAGCAACAGCATCTACCGGTATTCCTACGTCTCAGATTTCATTGGTCCGTTCTCGCGTGTTAGATTACAGGCCCGAGTTTGACGCTGTACTTGAAGCGCTTAGCGGAAGTACTGAAATCATTCCTTCTGCGCATGCAGATTGCCTAATGCCTTGTCAGAATTTTCCGTTCTCTGCATGTGCAATTTCGTATATTGTTTCCACTATGTAACCACTATTTGACAATGATTCATAAACACAGTCTCGTGATAAGTTCGGAATCGTACAATGTCGCTTTAATTTATGGCACGTCCTTGATCGGTACGAGTTTCCCATTAACTAATACAATGATAACGGTAATAATTTTAGTCAAAATAATTACGAAAGCGCAAGGCTCAGGAACGTCCGAGTATAGGAAAAGGATTTATACTTTCGAAAGTTATATAATCGTCAAATATGCAAACGAATATCAACCGGCTTTTAAAACTTATTTTTGAAGAAGGTGATCTTGGTGTATATTGGCAGATATTATATGCATATACATTTTTACGATATTGCTTATTTTAATGTTTATTAATAGTTTTAAGGTTCGTCCGCCTTATTGACGGGATTCCACTTTCTCATTTGTACATGACACTTAAGCAGTGTCCTGTTACTGTAAACAGATTAGTTTTAAATTCCAAACTGGTGATGTCTATTCAGACTTATGCTTAGTCTCTAAAACTGTATAGTTTTGAAAGAAACAAGTAACTCCATTTAAATTGAAGAGGAGCCCCAGTTATATGGGAGATTCCGAGATGAACCTATTTTATGGATATCTAAGCTGCCTCCCAAACCGATCAAAACGGGACCCGAAAGCTTATTGTATGCTCTATAGTCACATAGAAGTGCACCAGAATTATACTTTGTAGTTCGGACGATTGTGTTCTTTCATTTACTTTTAAGTCAGGAAAAAAGAGAGTTTTAATTATTAGATGTTGTCTATACACTAATCTGGACGTACTACTCATTGTTCTATTTATGTCATCCTATATATATATATATCAGATATACAATTAACGCATGTTACCGTTCTAAAGTCATACTCTCATATAACCATATATTGTTCATAGTCAAGAGCAGTAATATAAACTACTGAAACACCCAAACACAAGGCTGTTATCAAGCGCTAGTGCAGACGTGATGCATCGTAAAAACTGTGTCCTGATGTCTTCAGAAATACAATTTCTTGCAACATTTATACTATGAGATAGTAAATTAACGCTTACTCACCGGTGGAACATAGATAATATCGCTAATATAGATATCACGTATTTGAATGTTAATACTAAAGACAAACACTCATTATTTTTTCAGTGACGATATAACACTCATACACGTTTATTGGTGACTTTCATCCGTTTTGCTATTCATTTTAATAACTTTGTTTTCACATATACAAGTAGCAATGCCCGACTAGCCTGTCATACATACTTATGGGGCAGTTTTCAATCTTGTACTGACTTACTCTGCTGTTCCTGAGGAAAGCTTATAGGCTTGGGTGTTATACCCCATTTTTCTGGTAATCCTATTATTACTAAGTCTTCATTTTTATCTAATGACACCCTGTTCTCTGGATCAAGGCTCCGTGACTATCCATAACGATTAAGATGAACATTCAGGTCAAGTACATGAATGAGTTTGTTTTGACGCCACAGTCAATCAAAGACCAATGCTGTGCAGTTTGATTACACACTTCTACCAGGTCGAACGTCGTGGATCTTTATTTTCTACCTTAGGAGAATCATGGCTCTTATGCTTATCTATCTACGAACCGTCCCGCTCAAGATGACCTTACTTGTTGTTAAATCCATCATCCCCCCCACTCTCACCCCCATGCCCCCTCACACACACACACACATACACGCACGCACGCACAGCGGACCTAAATAACCTGGACAGGAAATACTGCTGATAGCCTCTGGTCAACACCGCCGCTCTACCACAGGATGTTCGTCCAACTCTGAGTGGGCATTCTAAGAGGCTTCGAATGCGCTGAAATGTTTTCGCCCTGCATCCAAGATGGTTGACAAGAGAAATCATATGATATTTGGCTATCTTAGGTTGTTTTGGATTACCCAATAGAGTCAATTCATGGTTACACAGTTGTGAAGAAGCTTTATAACACTTATTCATCTCCATCTCCAATAGAGTTACTCGTACTCACATAAAATTGTAGTTATTATGTCACTGTTTTATTTCTTTAAAAATATATTACGTGTTCATCAATAACAATTAAGATAAACATTCAATTTCCGATACAAGTAAATGAATAAGTGTGTTTTACGCAACAATCAGTCAAAGACCAAAGTTGTCCAGTTTGACGACACACAATCTACCAGGTACCATATTATGTTCACCCGATCCCCATTTAAGTCTCCTCTGTGTGGATATTCCTGCCGAAAAGCCCCCATGTCCATGGGAATCTCATTGATACATTCATGCGCAGCATTCACTACCTTAAGAAGATCATAGTTAATATGCTTATCCAACTCGAACTACCATCCAGCTCAAGATGAATGTTTTATGTAATATCCAACACACCCACCCACCCACCAACCCCTGCACGCACGCACGCACACACACACACACACATGCACATCGCCGGGCAAAAGTAAGTATACACCCATGTTTGACGGTGGTTAAAAATGAAACAAACAAGAAATGGTTATTCGATGGAGATATATTTGCTCCAGTATCTTTGGTGATACTACATGCATCATATCAATGACAGTCTCACAACAGGTGACGTGCACATGACATCTTAAGGAACACGGGGGTCGCAATTTCACTGTAAACAGGAGTGATATTAGAATGGCAGGCATTTTCTTTTGCCCGGTTGTGTATATATCCTGGGAATATAATTTTAAACAGTTTGAGAATTGGTGTCGTTATTTTCTTTTACTGTTCTAATATATTTGATACTGTACAGCAGTAATGAATAGTTTCCTAGACAGAAAGCATGATCTATGAAACAGTTCCTGGTAGTTTGTAACACTATTTGGACGACACCCACCTCGTGTCTGCATCCCGACTATCCCCTCTCCCTGGTAAGTTACATTATGTCAAGAGGTCTTTGTATGTCAAGGACGTAAGAAAATCAGCTGATGCCCGATGCTGAAGAACCGTGTGTCACAGCTGACCGACTTGGTATTTTTCTTCACTGACAGAAACTGGATATACTGACACACAGCTATTATAGATATTTAAATAACCCCTGATCGAATAGATGCCCTTCGTTAATCTCTGTGTGGAGTACCGTATATACCCGTGATAACGATACCGGTGGCGATGCTGCTGATGCTGATGGTGGTGGTGTTGATATGCTGATATCCTTGCATTTTACAGTGGTTATCATTATCTGTGATTGCAAACTTTAACATTTGAGAAATGAAACACATATACTTGATCATATGATCAAGGCAACTGGCGTTGCCTAGTGGTAAAAGCGTTCGCTCCTCGTGCCGAAAGTCCAGGTTCGATTTTCTGCATATCATAGGGAATCCCCCCTATATTGTTGGAATATTGCTAAGGCGGCGTAAAATCCGACTCACTCACAAACTCTCATAAATTACTGTGCCATTGCTAACCAAAGTTCTGCAGATGGCACCGGAGTATGTCAATACAATCAATATAACAAGTAAATCAATCAATAAAACAACTCAATAAAACAATTTAATAAAACAACTCAATCAAACAACTTAATAAAACAACTCCATCAATCTACTAATCAATTAACTCAAACAACCTATCAATCAAACAATCAATCATGCTTTCTAAATGCAAGAAAATGAAAATCGAGTGAGCTGGTGACGGATGTTTGACTCATTGTAAGTCTTTGTACGCCATTTTTTTCGTTGCTAGTGGTACCAGTTACAAGTTTGGGCGAGACGAAGCATTGAAGAAGCAAAGAGTTTAATAAGACATCTCCTTGAGGGAGACTGGTATCACACCTGTCATCTGTGGGGATAAGAAATATGGCATTGCATAATAGGTCTTCAGGAACCCATGCTTGACGTAGACGGCGACTGTGCTTCTCGTAAAAGGCGACTCACGGGATCGGATGGTCAGGCTTGCTGACTTGGTTGATGAATGTCATCGATCCCAATTGCGTGGATCGATGCTCATGGTGTCAATCACTGGATTGTCTGGTCCAGACTCGATTATTTACAGACCGGCTGAATATTGCTGAGTGCGGCGTTAAACTAAACAAACCAGGCCAGCGGTTTGACGTATCAACGTATAATCGTAAATTCTCCTCAGCGTAATATATATCTTGTACGTGTGTAAACAGGGTGTGTTTGGTAACTTGAGTAGGAAGCACAAGCGCACGAAGGGATGTTATTTCAGATGACAAATGAAAGAAAACAGAATGATTGTGACGCAAATCTAGCGACTGGTGGCCATGTTGCTTTTCATCATTCGCCAACACACATACATACACACATGCCCACACGCACACACACAGGGAGTTACCAATCCCTGAATTGAGAAGACTTGCGTTACGAGGCTCCTTCAAGTCGTTATCAATATCCGTAAATGTCTGTGATATCATTACCCATCCAAAGCCGATATACATTTATTAAGCTTTCTTGACAACAAATGTTATAATTGGGATAACACTTTCTTAGTAAAGTACGGATGCTCGTACGTTTTTGGGTTGAGTCCCGTCCGAGATTTGAACCTACACTGTGAGTGAGACACCCAATCACCAGCACACAAAGTCAGCGATCTAAGCCAGCCAACGATGCTTCCACCAAAAATAAAAGTCAGACAACTTTTAGTCCAGATCATGTACTTTGTGTACCCCTCTGACAAGTGAAAAATGGCACGGCTCCTATGGCTGAAAGCTTCGAACACACAATGCCATTAAGAACGTGGTCAAATGTAACAAATGCTACATTTGGATAACTCTTTCTCAGTAAAGTACAGATTCTCGTACTTTTAAGGGTTGAGATAATAGACGTTGATGGGTTGATTATCAATGGAAAAATTAAAGCCAAAACTTATCTTATGAATTACTGGGTAATGGGCAATGGACAATGGGCAAACGGGAGGCCGGGGTAATTAGCACCAATTACCTGTTGGCTTCCCTTGTTATGTTTCCTCCTTTGCTATCTTTTTACTTTTGTTGTTCTTACAGGTACATATATATCTTCTCTGCCTCATAGCGTTAATTCACCTGATGAAGGAGTAAGTTTTTACTCCGAAATGTTGTGTTCCTCATTATAAAGACATTGACATCCATACATTTTCATGTATCACTTCTTAATGCCTTCAAAGCCTCAATCTAGCTTTGTATTTAAATGTGGAGATATTTGCATGGAATATAATATGGTCATGCCTATAAACATTTGGGTTTTTGTCTACATGAGCATTTAGACATAAATTTTACAGCTACGGAAATTGCTAAATCCACAGGGATGAAGTACACTTTATGGCAAGCTGTGATCTTTATTCACACTTATATTTGTATATTCATAATCGAGATCTGTAACTGAAGTTTATCGTAATTCTCTGCAACTCTCACCTCCTGACCAGCTGAACGTCTTAGTGCATTCTGATGCCATTGTAAAATTCCAGGCTGCCCTTCTTTCTTTGATGTTTTGACGGATGAAATCTATTGCGTTATAATACTCTCTGTTTGCTGATATTTAATATGTACATATTGTAAAATATTTACGATATTTTAAAGGTGCAATTCTATGCATGCAGTGCAATGTGAACATGAGTGCGAATGCATGAAGGCTGTTATAGTTATAGTGCGATGGATGTAGGGGAATGGTAGGAGGGTGTATGTATGTAAGCATGAATACCGATACATGAAGGCGGATATCGTTATAGTTCTAAAATCGCCTTGAGGGGATTTAAATAAATGTCAGGCCTCGGTTTGGGGAATTAGCTATTCGGAGCTAGCCTTGAAACAAGAGAGAAGAGAGCTGTGAGGTCCTTAGGGTTTATTCAAGCAATTGTGTCATATCATTCAAGTTACATCAATTAATATATAATAGTAACATACAATGATAATAATATGCTAACACAGTGTCCATCTAATAAAGGCATAATAATAAAGGCAATTTATTTAAGATTGGAGTATATACGGTAACACTATACAACAGACGCATTATTTACTAGAACAATAACGGTAATGCCAAATAACAATTCATAACAGCTAAATAGAGTTGTCGTAACATTTTAATAGAGCATGTACGGTAGACTGCGCAAACTGCTTAGATGAGGAACATGACATTTACTTATGAAAAGACGGTAAACATTAATAATTGTAGTTTCAGTAATAATTATTACAACATAATATTTTCGGCAAATGCGGAAAGTAAATACTTGATCCAAATAAAGATACGAATGTACGTGGTAGATGATATAGCTCGGTTTTAGTTAGTGTAATTATTAGTTTAAGTGGTGATTACTTTGGTGACTACGGTAATGAATCACGGCGGCTGTGTGTTGCTTTTGACTATGCACATTTCCTAAATATATATATACGGAGCTCGACGATAACAGCTAATGGAGTGAATTCAGTAACTGTATTCTTAAACGATGCGCGTTTGAATGTACTTTGTTATGAAGTATAAAGGATGACTATAACAGTATTTAAATGAAATTTAATGAAATTGTGATATAGGCTGTGTTGTAGCATATGCAACTATATGAGGGACGGGACTTTTTACAATATATTCAAATACTTACTTAATGAAGATAAAAACCTAAGAAATATGGAATGCGTTGTTATAGCCTATTCTGTAAGCGCACACAGAAGGTAAAGCTGCTCATATAACCTTTGATCGGTGGACTGTCGGAAAATATGGAATAACCGACCTACGTATAGAATAAATCTTGCTTGAAACAGTTGTGTTAACTCTAGGAACCGTTTTGTGAATAAGCTACATGTTCGCTATGCTACTACACGGAAATATAAACTGTATATGCATTTGGCATTTTGAACAGATGATGTTAGACATGGAAGGGGAAACTAATCATGGATGTCGAAATATAGGAGAGAACTATTGGTGCCGAATATTAATGACACATAAAATGGAGGAACCCACAACGCATTACACTTCGAACAACACTGGGAAGTGCCTGAGTATTAAACGGTAAATAATATATATAATGAGCAGTCATTTAGAACTTGTACATAATACCTATTCATCGTGGATTAGTCGTATAATAAAATTGAAATCTGTTGAATATTCTGTGGTGACAAGACAACACAGGAATCGTCAATATTGTCGACATTGGGATCACACACTCGCTGAGTTTTGCGATGTTTTTTGCAAAATACAACATTGCTCAACAATTTGAAGTTTGGATCCCACACCTGCTGTGTGTTGCGATAGATTTTGAAAAAACATCTTGGTCATAAAGTGAATTTGGACTTCAAAATTGAATCAAACCATGGCAGAAGACAAAATTTACATTAACTCTTGTGAAATTCAAGATTTGGTCACAGTGCCTGGCATCGGCCGTTCCACAGCAAAATTAATAATGGCACACATTTAGAATAATGGGGAAATCACCAAGGAGGAATTTCTAAGTTTAAAAATTCATAAAGTCACCTCCGTGGCAGACTATTTTGATTTCTCTGCCCCTGGAAACCCTGAAATAGGAAGCCCTACAATAGGTAGCCAGCCTCTGGCTCAAAGCCTTCTACAACCAGGTATATCAAGTTCAGCCAACATGGGGCCAAGTTCTGCGGCCTGTATGTCATCAGGGTATGGGCGCTTAGGGGGTTTAATGACCCCAGTACATCAACCACCACCTGCTGGCGGTGTTGGGAGCACTCTTGCAACACCCACTCATATACCACCACTAGTTGTGAGCACTCTTGCAACAGTCAATTGTATGCCACCACCACTAGTTGCGAGCACTCTTGCAACCAGCATGCCCAACACATATCCGCACATCCTGGCACAGTACTCGCCTTACCAGTACTCACCGCCAGCGTTTGCTCAAGTCGCAGCACTCTGATATGAGAAAGAGTTGCGTCAAAGAGATGCATTAATTCAGTCGTTATTGGCAGAACGCCAAGAGCGGACACAACAGGTACCGGTAAGCAGCCCAGTCCAAACCCCAGACCAGAATATCCATGGTGGGGTTCGACCCAAAGTGCCAGCACAGGCAACAGCATCTCGGATTCAAGATGACCCAACAAGACAGCAAAATCATTTAATTTCTGTCATTGACAAATATCAGGCCACACATGTTCAAACAATTCCCCAGCCAAGAAGGGTCGAAAACCAACCAGGAAGAGATATACATCCTGGGCAATTTCTCAGTGACCGAGAGTATGGGGCAGGGGATGTCAGACGACACACTCAGATTGTTACAGAGCCTGGTCGCCCAAGTACCAGAGAACCGGAGATTTGCATAGAGCCAGCGCTTGATCATGTTGATGATGAGGAATACAGGTTTCCTAACCGAGGAAGGGCCAGACAGTATCAACCAAGGCAGAGCTATGCAAGTCAGGACTGACACAGCCTGGCAATCAAGGTACCTAGGGCTGGTCTAAATGACTGAATTCATGCATCTCTTTGACGCAACTCTTCCTCATATCGGAGTGCTGCAACTTGAGCAAACGCTGGCAGTGAGTATCTGAGTATGGTGAGTACTGGTAAGGCGAGTACTGTGCCAGGATGTGCGGATATGTGTTGGGCATGCTGGTTGCAAGAGTGCTCGCAACTAGTGGTGGTGGCATACAATTGACTGTTGCAAGAGTGCTCACAACTAGTGGTATATGATGGGGTGTTGCAAGAGTGCTCGCAACACCGCCAACAGGTGGTGGTATATGAGTGGGTGTTGCAAGAGTGCTCCCAACACCGCCAGCAGGTGGTGGTTGATGTACTGGGGTCATTAAACCCCCTAAGCCCCCATACCCTGATGACATACAGGCCGCAGAACTTGGCCCCATGTTGGCTGAACTTGATATACCTGGTTGTAGAAGGCTTTGAGCCAGAGGCTGGCTACCTATTGTAGGGCTTCCTATTTCAGGGTTTCCAGGGGCAGAGAAATCAAAATAGTCAGCCAAGGAGGTGACTTTATGAATTTTAAATTTAGAAATTCCTCCTTGGTGATTTCCCCATTATTCTCAATGTGTGCCATTATTAATTTTGCTGTGGAACGGCCGATGCCAGGCACTGTGACCAAATCTTGAATTTCACAAGAGTTAATGTAAATTTTGTCTTCTGCCATGGTTTGATTCAATTTTGAAGTCCAAATTCACTTTATGACCAAGATGTTTTTTTCAAAATCTATCGCAACACACAGCAGGTGTGGGATCCAAACTTCAAATTGTTGAGCAATATTGTATTTTGCAAAAAACATCGCAAAACTCAGCGAGTGTGTCATCCCAATCTCGACAATATTGACGATTCCTGTGTTGTCTTGTCACCACAGAATATTCAACAGATTTCAATTTTATTATACGACTAATCCACGATGAATAGGTATCACGTTGGACCAAAAGTGGTAATAAATCAATCTCACACAAAAATTTCGTTCAGAAAATACATAAACATACAAACAATTGCTTGTATGCAAAGTATCACGGACGAGGGCAAAGGTCACGAGGTCAGAGACTGTCAACATTTCTCAAAATCTGCCAAACACGTTAATTCGAGTGGCACATGAATGAAAAATGTTTGAGACATACATATAATAATATATAGCATCAATAATTACAATATTTGCCGTACAAAAAATGGAAAATATCTTCCAACCGTACGACAAAATTTTCACTTCAGATCGGCAGCGGTCAAAACAATCAAATTGGCGGCCCATTCAAAAGCAGAAATCGTATTTTTGTTCGCAGCGTCACTGTAGTGATTTTACTTCCGCGAACAATATGGTGATTAACTGCTCTGATGGTTCCGCCAATTAACATTGTGATCGCACGATCCGCGTAGTGTTATCTAAAAATACGGTCCGCGACTGTTAGCTCAGAACTAGGGATTTTACTTTTCTCGAAGCTTCGTTGCAGACGATCCCTTTTCCAGCAGCGCTCGGCTACGTGAACCTCGGCCTCGGCTGCCGGAACACTTCCGAGGGAAACCGAATGTCTGACGGAAGTAGAGATCGTCTCACACAACAGATCTAATATTTACCTTTGTTTACACGGTTAAATATGATTGCAGAGCCCATTTTACATCTGATTACAGGCTTAAATAAAAAAAAACTTTACAAATGTAATACATTTATGGCAATACAAAATTTGGTCCATACCAATTCAGTATTGACTGTTTCCTGCCACTCCAGGTGCTTTCTAGAGGTGTATGGGTGGTCAGCTGCACACACTGCAAGTAAAGATAGGCCATCACCCGCTGTAGAAGTGGGCTCCAACCTGGATACCTTACATGGAAGGGGACATCTCTCCACAGGGCTCTTTCTTTTCTTAGAAAATTTCACCACCTAGAAAAAAAATAATATATGGACTGCACAAATCTGCCACTATATTTGGAACATGGGCCTCGAATCTCCTTATTGCTCACATGGTTGCTTTAATCAATTTTCCATGACACTTGAACCCAAATTAATGTTGTCATAATTCCTAATTAAATAAATCTAAATCAGTTGTTAAATCTGAAAACTGTTCACCAAATTGACAAAATGTGGTATGACATATCCAGTAAACACTTTGAACATCGAACATTAATTTGACCTTCTAGGCCTAGTCTACCTATGGTGGTATCGACATAGATCTAGATGTATGTGTCTGACGTTATAATGAAAGAAATACACAAATCATAACACGTACCTGATCAAATGTATATGTTCCCGGGATAGGATCGGGATGTTCAAGTGAAGGACCATTCCCGCCGATAAAGTGATTTGAACATATGTAGGTGTACTTGTTGACCTTGTCCGTCGTAAACTTTACGGTAAAGCCCTCCCGACGACAGGCGCGAACCCACCTTGTACACTTCTCAGGCTGCTTGTGCAACTTAGGAAACAAAATAAAATGAATCCCTGCCATGTCAGGCCTATCCGTATAGCGGTTTGTTACTTCGGCAGATCCCATACGCACAGTGTTTAGCTGGCATCGTGTTAAAATATCCGAAACCGCGCTACGATTCTAACAAGCGGAAGAGGGACAAATGGCAATGTTTGTTCCCTCGTTTTTCGCGCATGCGCGAACCCAAAATAGAGCGGAAGTATCTAAAATTCTATTTTTAGTAGTTTGGCCTTGTTGATGAAATGGCTAATTAAATCCTATTATTACACTATCTGGTTATAAAAAACACACATGTTTGTACCTTGACATATGTTTGTAGCATATTTTATTAATTTTATTTAAAATTTCATTCAATACAGTTTAGATCAATTTTGCCGAAATCGTGCGTAAAAGGGGTCGACAAATCGCACAACTCGCCGTTATTTACAGCAACCACGGTCAGGTTATCGCTAGTCTGTCTTACAGACCCTGATACATTTATATCAACTACAGCCCATGCATGTCTATAATGTTTGGCAAGTCTGAAAATGAAGAGAAACACTGGGCTCCCTTTTTATTAGATTTTTATTTTCTGTATGATATGTTCATTTCAGAGACTATATGTTAGTCTAGGTTATCGCTATTGACGCCTTGAAATGAACTTTAGTTGGCAACGAAAAGATACACATATTAAATAAATGCCATACTTACACTCGTTATAAGTCACATTTGTTGTAGTTCGACAAAATTATATTTCATCAAAGCTAGGCCTAACGAAGCATCTGAAGTCGGAAAATGTTTCAACCTCGCGTTACAATTTCCAAGAAATTTCATTTCCAAGAAGCATGTGCCATATATGGAAGTGTTATTACGATTTAACAATGAAACAAGCCTGGTTCTCGTTGTTGACCTGCCTGACATCGAAATGTATTAATCCCATTGGTTGACTGGCGTAGCTGTATGCAAATAACATTGTCAGTTTGGGACACTAACAAAATATTAGCCAATCAAATGCCGTAACATTATCACATGATTACATTCGCGTGAAACTTGACCCAGTTTATTTTGTGTGCTCTACTTGTCCACGGGCATGCTAGAAAACGTATATTACACACCCGACATCTAAACCGTACTCGGCACGGGCGTCGGGCAATGGTATTTTTCATTCCCTGTAATCAAGTCTGAATGAATTTATGCCACAGCACTGTGACTATGTTCAGGTTGTGTACACCGACGCTAACTATACAAATCTGAGTGATTTTTCTGGTTTACTGCAGAAACATAATTGACTTTAGATATTCTTCTTCCATGAAATTCTTCTGAGATTTGACTAATTTGTTTATTTAGAAATTGGCATTGAAGCGTCTGTTCTGTAAGTTCTTGCAAACATCACTGGTTACTTTATGCTAGTTCCTCCCCTTGCTTGATCACATTTCAATTTGTGATATGTACCAATGAAATGTCATATAATCAATAAATATGATTTTATTCCAAAAACATTATTTGTTTTGCTTCATAAGCATAAAGAAATATACCGGTAATACTGATCAGCCATAACATAGGTTCTGAACATATATAAAATATACTCATGCCCTGAATGTTTCCCTACTTTAAATACAGTTCACTATATAGCTAAACAAAGGCTGTAGTTCCACAAATGGCATTGATATAGTTTTCTATACTTTATTTAGGTGTTTTCGACGGATGCTATTAGTCTTATACACCAATTTGGGGCAATTGTATTCTGTTTTGTACTCCTATGAAACTACACTGTCCAGATACAAGAAGTACTGATACCATTCCAAACTAATCTTTTAATCTCACCAGGGCCAAATGCCAAAGCACATAGCCAATGACTTTCCATATTTTCTGAGTGAGAATGGTGTTATGCCACTTTTAGCAATATTGCAACAATATCACGATGGATGACACCAGCAATAAGCTTCACACATTTGTACCCATGTCGCGAATCAACTTGTGAACAAAATGCATGCCCACAGATCTCAGTTCGAGGGGGATATTTACAACTAAAATAACACAGAATATTACAACAGCTATCTGATATGCACAGGCTAACAATAATAACCAGAAACGAGACATGAAGAAAATTTGCAACCGGATACCTTCCAGAAACCTTCCAGATACCTTCAGCAACCTTTCAAATTTCTTGGTAATTTCCAGATAATTTTTTTATGTGTTTTCACAAAATGAACACAAAGCACCCCCCACATTTTGACATTTTTTTAAGGTTTCCGGAAGGTATCCGGACCGGATCCAAAGTGGGAAGATACCGGATTACGGAAACCTGCATTTTTTTTGCTGTGTTCGCGTTTTGCGTTCAGTGACATGTTAATCTAGAAGAAAGAATTAAAAGGTTATTGACACAGATACACTTGACACTTTAATAGCCTGTGAATGAGTGCAATGAAGAAGATTACAATATCACATCTACTACGTTTGACTCATGAAATTATAATATCAACTGCTCACACTTCGTGTGCTTGTGAAATTAGCATTTTGTGTGCATATATGCACATAGGACACTGAATGTAGCTTCCCGGTTGTTTCTTTTCTGCTAAAATCATGCATCATTACTATCAACTTAAAACTGTAAAACAAAAAACGTGTCTCTTTGGTACTGGATTCCAAAGCTCGACAAAAGTCTGTACAAAGAAAGATATATTGCTGTTTCCAGCAAATGTACCACCAAATCCCAAAGATTAAGCAACGTCCTTAACACAATCAAGGAACGACTTTCTTTGTATTCACATAAAGTATTTAAGTGGAATTGATGCCATGAAGATTATCAAAAACTCAAAGGATTTGCTTGACGTTTCACAATCTCTGAAAAGAACCAAATTCAGTTATGTCAAAACATTTGATTTTCTATTTTGCAAACCACTATCCCACATGACAAACTTAAAGGCCACAGTGCAAACTGAAAAGAAACCCATAGGTTTCTAATTAGTCTCAAATCGGCTACTCCTCTGCAGTGTAGATTTTATCAGCCCATGATTGACGGTAACAGTTTTAGTGTTTGTCGAGAGCCTGGTGAGGTTAAAGGTTAAACATGGAACGATTCTCATATGCTACATATAAGTTGCCAGATTATGTCCAAATTTTGTTTGCGTATGTTAACAGTTGAGTTCCAGATAGCACAACCCATTTGTGGATTCAAACATGGCCGGATATGGGTTTAGAACACCCTGGGTCACCCCGGAACACGCCAGTTTCATAGCGGTGATGACTCGCAAGCGGTACCTAACTTTTGAAGGCGTTGGTACAAGCAAACCATTTGAGGATTCGAACATTGTAGAGGTCTGAAATGGGTTTGGAAAACCCTGGGACACTCTGTCACATGCTAATTTTGTATCGGTGATTTGCCATAAGCGGTGCCTAACATTTGACAGCGTTGGTACCACTAGAACACGGAGGCGGTCAGATCCAGATATGACACTGAATACAGATTCTCAGTTGTTTCTTTAGTATCCAACTGGTTGAAAGATAAGGTGAAGATATTCATTTATCTTAGCATTGTTGAAAAAACTGTAGTCAACTATACATCTGAAAGTGAGGTGGAACTTTTTGTCCTTTCATTGATTCATGTGCAAAGAGAACTGTCATCGCGACTGATTTACGACATCCATTGTCTGAAGAATATTTGATTGCAAAGGCTCATTACCCTGGAGCCATGACATCTATATGCCTTGAAACACTTAATTGCTGTTCTTTATTAGATGCTAATCCTATTTGTTAATCCCCATTTTTGTGTACATCGACCAGGATGTTCTGCCATCCTGAACAGGATGTGCAAGTATGTCACTGATGATTTACTGTTTACATTTATATTTATTACTTACTAAATGTCAGGTGACCTTGGCTATATAAGCCTTGGTCCAGAGAGGAGAGAAGAAAAAAGAAAGGTCTTACCCTTAGCCTAGCTAGGGTTAGGCTGGGTGCTCCGGGGCACCTAGACACCAACCACTACCACCATGTGCTGACCTGGCACATAGTGTCTTCTGTATGTTTACATCTACATGTATAAAGTAAAACTGTATACCGCAAGCCATCGTCTCCAAATTGTCACTTCCTACAGGAACCATACGTCGGCCCCTTGCATATACGAGTATGCAAATTGTTCATTAATCAACGTCAGACCGCCACGCGTTGTTAATTTGGTGGAGCTATCGGGTATGACAGACTTCTTAGTCTGTCCTTTCCTGTACCTCTTTGCAGCATGGCATATGGTTCACAAAACTGTAGGAAGTGACAGTCTCTTATTAAAAGGATATACTACCTTCCTGGGGGCCAATCACCAAGAACGAAGAAATGGCCTTTAACAAGATTGAAGAAAGAACAAGAACCTCTCCAATCAAGACCAAGTTCTCCAATCCCAAACCTTCCCTGCTCGAATATCTTAGCAACATTGCTAATACTTCCCCTTCAAGATGTCGTTCCTGCACATGACCTAAGTAAAGAAGTATACACGCCTATCCCACAGAGACCCGACCACAGCCATCTTCATGCAGACCCTGCACAATACAGAAACCGCCTCACACTCACCTACAAGATGGACACTGTGTACAAGATATCTCATTGGGACTTACTAATTTGTGTTTACTTACATGGACTCAATCAAGGATATATATTGTGTGACTGTTGAATAGTGCAACCAGGTATGTTTAATCAAAGCCAGTATATTAATGCCAAAATGTGTCTTTCCAAAATTTAGTTTTGTATGTGTGCAATATACTCCAAATTACATCTTTAGTCAAGCTAGATCTTTGAAGTTATTGTGTAGGGAATCTTTGAAATGTCTCCAGGCCACGCCAGACATATAGTTGCAGCTAGGGCCCAGACAAACCTAAGCTGTAGGGTTATCGAGTCACACCTCTAAGCACGACTCGTAATTTCAAAAATCTAAACGACAAAATTTGTCATTTGTTACAAGTAATTAATGTGCACAGTTTGGTACAAAATTGAATGTATTGTCTAGGACTTTGAATTCAGATTAGGGATATTCTTGGGTGAGCCACCCCTACACATATGTTTATTGTATGTCAGTATTAAGTAATTAACAGCACAGCAGTATTCAGCATTTCAGAATTTTGATGTCGGAATTAAGGATTTTTTTTCTTGGGCATCGCACCCACAATATCTGGGCAAGCTCCGTCAAAGATACGGGAAGAGCACCCATTGTACTTAAAAGGGCAATAGTACCCACAAGTACCGTTTGAGTCACGCGGTAAAGCTAGACTCCTGGTTTCAAATTTCTTTATGCGAAATATTTGCTGAGATGTTTAATTTGTACTTTTTATGACATTAATCATTATCATTGTTCGGTATTGAGTCGCACCGCCAAGCCAGACTCCTGAATTCAAAGAACCTTCAGTGATATATTTATTGAATCTGTGCAAAGCGGTAATTAACTTGTAGTGAAATTGCACATTACAAAGATCACTTGGTTAGTTTTCAAACTGGCACTAATTCAAATTGGCTAGATGATCACTTTCATACCGTCATTGCATAGATATATTTGTTACATAAGGATTTCATATAACTGATTTTGATCACATTTGCATGGTTGTTTTCCTTGGTGAAAAAGTTCACACATATCAATTTGGACTCATGTAAGCTTGGGGTCCAAGCTTCACGTAACGGAGGGAAGTTGTCATAGCGACTGATTTACAACATCCATTGTCTGAAGAACATTTGATTGCAAAGGCTCATTATCCTGGAGCCATGACATCTATATGCCTTGAAACACTTAATTGCTGTTATTTATTAGATGCTAATCCTATTTGTTAATCCCCATTTTTGTGTACATCGACCAGGATGTTCTGCCATCCTGAACAGGATGTGCAAGTATGTCACTGATGATTTACTGTTTACATTTATATTTATTACTTACTAAATGTCAGGTGACCTTGGCTATATAAGCCTTGGTCCAGAGAGGAGAGAAGAAAAAAGAAAGGTCTTACCCTTAGCCTAGCTAGGGTTAGGCTGGGTGCTCCGGGGCACCTAGACACCAACCACTACCACCATGTGCTGACCTGGCACATAGTGTCTTCTGTATGTTTACATCTACATGTATAAAGTAAAACTGTATACCGCAAGCCATCGTCTCCAAATTGTCACTTCCTACAGGAACCATACGTCGGCCCCTTGCATATACAAGTATGCAAATTGTTCATTAATCAACATCAGACCGCCACGCGTTGATAGAACCATACATGTCAACAGGAACACAGTTAGTACCCCTGGGGTTTCCTACTATGTGTCTAAATAGTCTATCCTCAAATTAACACATATATTATCAATCAAGAAATCAAGCAACTCACATATTTGGGTAGCTGAACACATCTGTCTAAAGCGATGGCAGTAATAGTACAATTATTGAAGTCACAAATATCAAGCAATGCATGCAGTAAAAAGCTCAAACACTACATGTATCATGCAGGTCCTTACCATTACAATGCCAGGTTGTGAGTGCCATTCTATATATGTATCTGTGTATGATCAATATTAAACTGTTACCTTCTTTTCGTGTCTATCCAGTAATTCGGAAGTCATACACTGTGGTGACTGTTATAACTTGAACGCAGTACTGTCCTTCGAGAGAGATGCACGCATGGGTGCACAACAAACCATGCGCTTCGTTCCGAATGCCTACCATGCTCACGTGTCATATGGTATTCAACTTTTGTATGCAGGAAGCTGTATGAATCATACATTCCCCTGGAAAAGTTGCAAAACGAGTATAACTGCAGTGTGCATGGCATGACTCACAACTGTAAAGCATATTCTGATGTCTTTATTCATTTGAAGGGTGGGGCTTTTCTTGGTAAAGATATAATTGTGATTGCTATAGGAATTCATTGTCAGAATATGAGGTGGGAGTTAACCTTCTGTTTAAATGTTGAAGCCGTAAATACATAAAGTATGTTACTATTTCTTGCGAAGTTCTGCACGTTTTCTTAGAAATAAACGTGTTATGTTTTTTGGTCTGTAGAAGGATTTGTACTGATCAAATTTGTTTTCCTAAATCGGAAGTGATGGCAATAAACCTGAGGTGTTTATCAATTTGTTATTAAGGTAGCTGGATGCATGGGTTTTCTGTTTGAAAATACCTAACGGTGACTTTGTTCATTGCATGTCATCGTACCCCGACGATGTAGAACGTTCCTCAAAATCAGTCATTGGTTTGTTATGATTACCACAGTAATTGCTATGCTCACAGGCTGCAATTGCATCATGTTTCTGCAGACATCAAAATGACAACTAGTAGCTTCATAATGGAAGGGATAACTCCAACGGTCACCTATAGGATGTGTTAACTATAGGGGATGGTGCTCTTTCATTTGCTACAGTTAAGAGGTGGGTACAGGAGTTGAACTACGAAGATGATCCAAGACCAGTAATACCTTCAACTGCTACCTTTTTGGAAAATGTTGTTAAAACATGTGATGTGAGTATTGGTGATCGGTGAGTCACCACACGTCACATAGTCAATAGGCATCTCTCATGAGAGTGTTGAGAACATTCTGAGTAAAAGAACAGGGCGTTAGAAAGGTTTTAGCACACTGAGTTCCAAGGCTTCTGACTCCTTACCAGAAATGTTCCGGGGTCTTCTTTATGCGTTAAGTGTCAAAGACTACCAGACTTGGCTAGAACCTGTGTCGTGTTTGTACTCACGGAGTGAATATGGTTTAACTCCGCTTTTAGCAATATTCCAGCAATATCACGGCGGACGACACCAGAAATGGGCTTCACACATTGTACCTATGTCGGGAATCGAACCCGGGTTTTTTCGGGGAGATGAGCGAAAGCTTTAACCACTAGGCTACCCGATCGCCCCTTGTCCTCACTGAGTATTAATCATTTGATACAAAAAAAAATCTGTTTCTGAGAGGTGCTTGCAAACTGCACAAATAACAACATAATTGAATAACTGGTTACTGTAAATTCTGTCTTTTTACATTCAGTATCACTTAATGAGAGTCGCTTGCACATTGCACGAATAACAACATAATTAATTGAGTACATTGTTACTGGAAATTCAGTTTATTCTTATTACAGTCATAATTTGTGATTTGAGGTGATTACAAATTGCACAAATAACAACTAAGGTTAAACACACCTGAAAGGGTATTTTGCACCAGTGAACTTCTCCATTGATACCTTTATGTGTATGTGTTCACAAAACGTGCATAAATATTTCTGTAAGTAATATGCGTAAAGAAGTTTAAAGATAAACATCAAAGTGAAAATCATATCATGTAGCAGAGAAGGGAAGCAACGGCATACAATTATACAAACGCTGGCTTTTAGGATGAAAGGAAGCACGTTGACTCGTCGTTCCTTTGTATCATGCTTATCTTAGAAATACTTGTCAAGACGGAATTCGAAAATTGATCGCGTCAATAATTATTTTACAGAATTGTGGCCCTTGCTCCGTTTTTTTCAACTTATACCCCATGCGCCTCTATACATACATGTATATGTGTATATGTGTGTAGAAATACAAACTAGAGTATACTTGTCATGTGAACGCATTTACTCATGTAAATTTGAGTAAATTTGCATCTTGTCTGGAGCAGGTGCAAATGAAAATGTAAATTTGCACTGTGTGTGTATGTTGCAATGTGAACGTTTATGTCAAGGTAAGAGGATGATCTTATTAATATCTGCTCTTTTGCCAACACCAAACAAATTGTCAACAGTTGCCAACTTTTATGCGTGTATACAGAGTTGAGCGGACAGTGTTTTCTTTGCTTTCAAGGAGTTAAAACTTTGTGTACAAATTAAATCAAACACATGTCGCTTCAAGCGAACGTTTTCGGCGAAGTAACTCTCTTCTCATTCAATTTTGGTTGGAAAACAACCTGTTTTGTGTTGAAAGTCGTGAACAGACTGACGAATATGTGTGCCTTACACACCTAAGATCGATGCTTTTCATGTGAACGCATAGTAAATTTACATATAAGCACGTATGTATATTTACACATGAGTAAAATTACTTACGTTAGTAAATGTTGTGCATATGAACGGGGTATTATGTTGCGTTCACAGGCACCTCTATACATATGTGAGTTTATTTGCATACGTGTGTAAGAAAGCAAACTTTCATTCATGTAACTTCAGTAGTGTCTGGGGAGAACTGTCCAAATCATACCATGCACTGAGTACATTAACATGCATGTTGATCAAGGGCAATAACTTGCAAAAGAATAATTTCCAGCACCAATTTTTGAACTCAGTCTTGACAAGTATTTCTTAGATGAGCATGCAAACTATAATTCATGTAACTTCAGTAGGTTCTGAGAAAACCTGTCCCCAATCACACAGCATGCACTAAGTTGAAAAGCATGGAGCAAGGACCATAATTGTGTACAATAATAATTGACGGAACAAATTTTCGAACTCAGTCAACAAACTCATTGCAACAAACACACACAGTGCAAATTTACATTTTCATTTGCACCTGCTCCAGACATGATGCAAATTTACTCAAATTTACATGAGTAAATGCGTTCACATGACAAGTATACTCACGTTTGTATAGAGGCGCATGGGGTATAAGTTGAAAAGCACGGAGCAAGGGCCACAATTCTGTAAAATAATAATTGATGCGATCAATTTTCGAATTCCGTCTTGACAAGTATTTCTTAGATAAGCATGATATAAAGGATCCCATCCTTTAATCCCATGTAACAGTATGTGTATGATTGTATGCCGTTGCTACGCAATCTCTGCTACATTCTCACTTAGATGTATAACCTGATACTTCTTTATACATATGAACACATACACATAAAGGTATCTGTATGATAATATCTACCATTCAAGGGCCATACATTTCAGTCTCACCTGTACGTTTGGTGTTTATTAGTCCAGAACATTGAAAGGGCTCAGTCTTGTGAACACATCAGAAAAAGCTCTACCATTAAAACACGGAGGCAGAACGACCCCCACAGGCAAAATCGATATTACCACAGTGACGATATCAACAGAAAACAAGTTATTACTTGCCCGTGAAGAGATCACCTGTTTAATAAACATACAGCTTTATTACACATTGTGTAATACCAAAACGCGTGCTTATGTACTCTCAGAACACGTTTCACGAACAAATATTGAAAGCTCTCAACATCCCTTGGCTTATTCAAAGGCATTGTGTGTGGAGATGATAGATCATTGGGAGGAGCTTATGCACACTCGATGAACCCAGCAACCTTGTTGACTGACGTCACATGGCATTGTTTCGCTGATGGATCTTGCAACAAATTTCAACAAATTACGTCATTGGGTGTTGTGACGTGATTGTAAACTTTGAGGTGCAAGGCCCCGTTCCACAAGGCGATCGTACTCCAGCGCGACGACAGTCGTTAGCCTTAGAAGTTAAATTATGTGAGTTGTGACTTTTGACTTTTGACGTGTTTGAAGTATTATTCTGTTAAACTCAATTGGATTATGCCGTGGATCGTGTAGGTGTCAGCCTATTTACACTCAACAGTATAATTCTAAAAACATTATAACTGACAAGTAATAAATAAAATACTAAACTCGCTCTCGTGTAAAACCAATTTTATGAAACTCGTGAATAGTTGTGGTATCTGACTCTCTTTCGCTCGTCAGATACCAGAACTATTCACTCGTTTCATAAAATTGGTATTACACGGGAGCTCGTTTAGTATTCTAATTTCTATATTTATGCAATGGATAATAACAACCAAGCTGAAACAGTCCTTGGATAATAGTGTTCGCTGGCAAGGTATGTGCTATGTGTAAAATAAGTCCTCAACAAGATCCTATACACGATAGATACGATTTAAAATACAATCTTTGTAAAAGCTATCTGATTTTTTCAACCACTGAGTGAAGAGACAAGAGGAAAGATACCAAATCTGCACATGTACGATCCGTGGTATCCGGCATGGACACCTCACCGGAAAGTATGCCACCTGGAATCCGGGTATCTGGCACACAAGGCTTATTTATTCGCGTATAATACACACTCGTGTGTGATATGCACCCTCAATTATGAGGAATTTAATTCTGAAATAATATATTTGTCGTACATAAACATTTCAGGCTGCCAGCATAAACCACAAAATTTTGAGAGCGCCCAGGGTGCTTATTACGTTGAATACGGTATTCATAATTATCAAAACTTTCAATCACACAAGTCATGTAAGCGATCTCAAAATACAATATAATGAGTGAGCAAGTAAGTATAGTTTCACACAGCTTTTAGCAATATTCCAGCAATATATCTGCGGGGTCACCAGAAATGGGCTTTTCACACAGTACCCATGTGGGAAATAGAACCCAGTGCTTTGGAGAACGCATTACCCACTAGGCTACCAAATACAAATATCATCCCAAATACAAAAGTAAGTAACATTAGGATTTCATACAACAGATATTTTCGCCAAATATCAAGTCACTATACAACTGATTGAATTACTGATTAGAGGAGCAAATACATTTCAATGTAGCAGCTGAATCAGGCTTAATTTGAATCGTTCCTTGCCTTAGTTGCAATGGGAGCCACATTGAAAATAATTATCTCACTTATTATTGATATTTAATATCTACCTTTAATTGGTAGGCCAAGATAGACACTGATACAAAAAATCAACTGAAAAGAACCACCTGAACCATCGACTAAAAACTGTGTATATTACATTTAAGGGACCTTCATTCGTCTACTGGGAATAGCATGTATCCGCCCATGAATAGTCATGAGTAAAATCATTATCATATTTCTATCTTTTATCCTATCTTTAATTAAGATAAACAATAACGGGAAAAACTGCCAAATATATTGGTCAAGTGTAGTCATAATTTAAGTAGTTCTATTCGGTTTTGGAACTTTTCAAGGGTAATTGTAAATATATGTGTATTCCTATTTGAATACTCATTTGATTGTTATAAAGTTACACAGTATTGCATCTATCGTCTGTTTCTAAATACAGTGGAACGTATCTTTGACTTGTGTGACATAATTGAATCATACCCCAAGTTCATTATGCATTGTTATGCATCTGCACAGAGTGGTCAAAGTCCTTGTCACACACATAGTTTGCTACAAGGCAGAATCCAATGAGTACAGTTGAGACATCAGGTTGTATCCAGACAAACTGTCTGATAATCTCAAGGATTGTCTTGGTAGCATCAAGGGATGTAGCTAATCCTAAATAAACATTAAACAAGTGACATAATCTCTTCTACAGAACACACGATCAAAGCCTGCCCGACCTTTGCTGTTTATCATCTCGTTACGCTCACAACAGCTCATTAGCAAGATGAACTCAATGTCAGCTCATGGTGGATTAGGGATTAACAGGGCAATTAGTGTCAGGTGGGTATTATCACTTGCAATGCATTGTCTGTTAATTACTTAATTGAGTAGTGACGGCTTAGTTAGTTTCCAACCACACTGACGGCTATGCTACTTATCAAGTCAGTTTACTGGTAACATGTACACACACCACCCCCACCAAACCAGCTAACTCGCCACCTCAAAACACCAAAAAACGCAAACTCGACACATCCACTCCACCCCCATCGCCCACACCCTTCCCGGTCGCCTTCCTCACCACCTTCGCCCTCTACTTCTTCTCAGCAAGCTCAGGCACCACTCTCACTAGAACTTTCGGCAGATAAAATAGGACTTTGGTTTAAAAGAGAAAAAATAAATTACAACAATATTAAAAAAGCCAACAAAGGATACCAGATAATCTTCCCTAACCGAGAATCTTACAACGCAGCAAATAAAATAACTCAAATATTCCACGTCACGGTAATCAAACAAACACCTAATTGGCAACAATATACACAAAGCGTAATTAGGGTTAACCCAAGGGAAACAACTGAGGACTTACAATTATATTCTCTAGAAGCTAACATAAACCAAGACCAAAACCCTCAACCCCTAATCACCAGCACACGTAGAATAACCTCAACTAGAAACGAAAAAAACGGTCCCAACCTCCATTGTCATAATCAACTTCAAAAAGACCGCTAAATTCCCTGAAGCCCCCAAACACATATCCTTCGGAGCCCACACCAACTTAGAAGTCAAACCCTATATAAAGCAGGTTAAGCGATGTTCAAAGTGCCTCAAATACAACCACACTGCCTCCCAATGCACATACCGTAAAACTAAATGTAAAAAATGCGCACAAACAGACTGCCCAGGCACATGCACACCCTGGTGCATCCACTGCAAATCCACCCAACACACTTCACTTTCAAACCAATGCCCATACAGACACACACTCACCCTGCAGGCCAACAAACACATAAACATAGACACGGCTAAAATCCAAACACGAAAATTTGCTACACCTGCATCTAAACCACTCCTCCGTACACCACACCCAAACACCATCCCACAAACAAACACCACACCCATAACCGACAGCTCTGTCTGGGGCCCCTACCGAGAAACCGCACCCACCTCACACACACAAGCAGCCACTCAACCAACCACGAACTCTCCCACATCTCACATAGCCAAAACATCAACCCCCGGATGCAAAACAAACCTCAAAATGACCACCACAACACGACCCTCATCCAAGCACCCTACAGCCCATATGGCAACAACACTCTCCCACAAGCAAGCACAACAACATAACACAAACACTAAGAAATCATCAGCTACACCCATCCCGCAAACACCTTCACAACCCTCCACATCACATGCCTCCCCCATGGAAACTCAATCAGCTAAGATTTCTCCACTACTGAGGAAACAATAGACACTACTCCAACTAAAACAAACCAAACTCCCCAACCAGCCAACACCCAAAACCTAAATAACCTCACCTTACTCCTTACATGCATAGTCAAAACTCACCAAAAGCTAGCATGAAATCCTTCCACAAAGTAGCTTTCAATCTAAAATTAACCAACTTCCCTTCTTCCTCTTTAACCTCCATCTAAAAATAACTCACCGAATAAAATAAAAACTAAAAACTAAATCACCAATCACGCGAACCCAATTATGGAAGGACTAAATATTTTTCAGTGGAACGCCAACGGACGCACCTCCCACGGCCATGAACTAAAAACTAAATTTAAACTAAATAAAGGCCCAAACATTGCTTGTATACAGGAAACCAAATTCTCAAAAAAATCCGAATTCACACTACCTAACTACAACTCAGTTAGAACTGACAGAGCTAAACCGAAAACAAGAAGAGACGCTGGAGGACTAATCATATTTATCAGGGAAGATATAAATTACGAAGAAATAAAAATAGACATGCCAAATCTAGAAGCCAACGGCATTAAAATCACATTAAATAACCGAAACATAAACATCATAAACATTTACCACTGGGCGGAACAAAAAGTCCTGAGGATCTAAACAAACTACTCCAAATAAGCGATAAATCTACTATATTCCTAGGAGACTTTAACGCCTACCATCCTACATGGAGCATACATGATAAAATAGATAATCATGGCAAATTAATCTCTGAATGGATAGAAACAAACGACCTAGTACTCCTTAATAGCAACCACCCCACGAGGTACGATAAGATAAACCAAAAAAAGTCGGCTATCGACCTAACCATATGCATGGCAGATCTAGCCCAAAATACACAATGGGAAGTGCATGACGTCCCGCTAGGTAGTGACCACTTCCCCATAAACATAACCATAGGAAATACAAACGTACCAATCCAAACAGAAAACCAAGAACCAAAATTCCATTACAATAAAGCTAACTGGGACCAATTCCAAGATATCTGCAACGAAGCTAACTTAAACGAAATAGAAAATAATGATCCAGAAACCTATTGTAAAAACCTAACAGACTATATAATAAACGCAGCCAAAACCTCCATCCCCTTCAAAACATCTAAGACAGGCAAACCGACGGTACTATGTAGGAATGAGGAAATAGAACAGACTAGACGAAAACGTAAATCAGCCTTCAATAAAGCAAAACGCGACTACAAATATTTAAACATAGCCCACGAACTAAACCACCAGGTTAAAAAACTAGTCCAAATAGCCAAAAGTAGGGACTGGAAAAAATTCTGCGAAGGTATAAATAACCGTACAGATGCCAGAACGGTCTGGCGCAAAATCCACGCCATCAGAGGCTTAAAACGACATAAAAAAAACCCCTAACATTGACAACTCAACCAACCCCGCCCAAAAAGCAAATAATCTTGCCAACCACTTTTCGGCCGTTAGCAGTAACACCAACTTGAGTCAAAAATTCCAAGATAAACTTAAAACAGAAAACAAACCCACAAAAGAACCAAACAATAACAATCTAGAAATAAATCAACCCTACACAATGGAGGAGCTCCTCTACGTAATCCAAAACAGGAAAAAGTGCACAGCCCCAGGATTAGACCGAACTTCTTACCAAATAATTAAAAAACTCCCCCTAAAACTACTCCAGGCACTACTCAAACTATACAATCTCATCTACCTAAACGGACAGGTTCCTACTCCCTGGAAACAGGCCCTAGTCATACCAATCCCTAAACCTAATAAACCAGCTAATCAAGTTAACTCATATAGACCAATATCCCTAACTTCAAACTTATGTAAAGTAATGGAATCAATGGCAAAAAATAGATTACAACATTACTTAACCCAAAATAACATCATAAACCCAGATCAAAGCGGTTTCACTCCTGGCCGCTCAACCCTAGATAACCTCGCCCGACTAGAACAAGATATTAAGACAGGACAACTAAATAAACAATATACCACAGGCATCTTCTTAGACTTCTCTAAAGCTTTCGACATGGTATGTCACGATGGGCTAATACAAAAACTTAAAAAAATAGGACTCAAAGGTCAGATAATAAACTACATCCAGGACTTCCTAAACAATCGTAAAATAACCGTGGGTTTAGACCAAACTCTATCGGACCAATGTCCCCTAGAAAATGGCACTCCGCAGGGCAGTATCCTCAGCCCCGCCCTCTTCAATATAATGATAAACGATCTATTCGAGGGCCTATCCCCTAAAGTAAACACATCAAAATTTGTGGATGATGGAGCCATCTGGATCCAAACTAAAAGCATGAAAATGGTCCAAAATTTACTCCAAAAATCTCTTAATAAAATACAACAATGGGGTGACAAATGGGGCTTCTCACTTAACTCAGAAAAAACAACAGGAATAGTATTCAAACATAAAAATATGAAACCCGCCTCCCCAATCCTCCAGCTAAACAATCAAACAATCAAATTTCAAAAACAAAACAAATTCTTAGGACTTATTTTCGATGAACATCTCACCTGGGATGCTCACATCCAAAACCTAACAACTAAATGCAGTAAAGACCTAAACACCCTAAGATGCCTAACTGGCTCTAACTGGGGAGCCTCCAAAGATACCCTCCTCTCTCTCTACATATCACTAATTAGATCAAAACTAGACTACGGCTGCGCCATATACAACACCCTAAACAACTCTCTATCTAAAAACTTGACTCAATACAATATCAGGCTCTCAAACTAATTACACGCACCCAACATGGCACCTCCTACACCTCACTTCAGGCCTTAACAGGAGAAATGCCACTAAGTCTACGCAGGGAACAGCTAAGCTTAAATTTCTGGGCCGCGTCCCAATCAAACCCTCTCATCCAAAAATTAATAAACCAAAACATCAGCCCCAAAAACCAAGCTCTAGCTCGTAAACACCCCTTACTAACCCCAATATCCCAAAGAATAACAAACTACCTAAATGAACACCAAATTAAAAATCTTAAACAAAACTGCAAACAATTAAATATCTTCACCCCTAAACTTAAAATACCCAAAATAGACACAACACTAGCTAGCCAAATAAATAAACAAACAAACCCAAACATAGGTAAAACTACCACACTAGCATACATACACGAAAATTGGCCAAATTGGTGTCACATTTACACGGACGGATCCTCAGATCCGACCTCCAAACACACAGGTTTCGGAGTCCATACCAAACAACCAACTAAACCACACAATCCTTCCGACTCCCAAACAACCAATTAATATTCACGGCAGAACTAATGGGCATGGCCTCAGCCTTCCATAATCAAGAATCCAAAAACCACAAAAAAATCCTAATACTTACTGACTCCCTAAGTGGACTGCAAGCCCTCCAGAACAAAAATACCCAAAACCGACCTAAATTAATAAATCAGATACTTAAAAGCTCCAACGACCTAACTAAGGCAGGCAAACAAATAACCTTCTTGTGGATACCCGCCCACGTAGGAATATACGGTAATGAAAACGCCGATAAAGCAGCTAAACTATTCCTCAAAATCCCAGAAATAAGCTTAAACTTACCCATCTCAAAAATCAGAAATTAAAAATGTAAACAAGCAAAAAATCACCAAAAAATGGCATAACCTATATCTAAACTCAAATAGCCAAATCAAAAAAGTGCTCAGCAAACCACTAACCAAACCAAAAATTCTCCATCCATCAAAATAATTTGACAGAGTATTCACTAAACTCCAAACAGGACACACCAACCTAAATAACCACCTAAATTTTTTTTAAAAAACACACTACAGGTAACTGCCCACACTGTAAACAACCAGAAACCCAAGAACACGCACTCATCCACTGCACACACTACCTAACACATCGAACCGCATTACAAACCACCCTCAATCTAAACAAGGCTCTCTCTGTAGAAGCAATACTAAACCCACAAAATAAACTAGAAAACTTCAAGGCCTTAGGCATATTCTTAATAAAAACGGAACTAATAAAACACATCTAAAAACACAATAACCTACCAAATCAAAATCACATAGACAAACAAACATCCACCATATCCAGCTCCCTTAGTTCTCCTCCCCAACCCCATCGGCATCTATTCCAAATCTCAAAATTCCCAAATTCTATATAAGCAACCCCTAAAGCCCCCTCTTGGGTTGCACAGACCACTTTCGCCCCTTTCGGAAACACATTAAATGGGCTGGCCGGGCCTGTGTGCGAAATACGAATCAGTCGGAAAGCGCTCGTTAAATCTCCAAAGTAAGTAAGTATGGTAACATGTTTCTGTGGACCAAGGAAATGTATCTTGCCAGATACTTAAAAAGTTCTACTCATCAGTTATAAAATAATGACAGTTTTGATATGCAATTCTCCCTACTAAGACATTTAACATTTGATATACGTAAACTGTCTGTTGAAACTATCAGGATGCTAATGATATAAGTCGCAGAAAACAACACTCATTCATATACAGGTACCTAGCCAAACATACATAATTTTTATACGTGTATGCACATGCTTGTACACATATACCTCTACTGGCATATCACACATACAAACAATCATTAGATGGATGTAATCGTTCAAAAATATTTTACATACAAAAACAAGTGAACAGATTCTGTAATAGCATGGTTAATATTGGGAGATGTTTTAGCATTTCCATTTTCACAGAATAGAAGTCATATCCTTTCATGACTCAGATCAGCTTGTAGTGATTTAAATTCACATAAAACTGATTCATGTCAAATGACCTATCCCGCATGTGTGGCACCTATTATACAAATACCATTCCTTACTTATTTGTGTGTCCAAATTATGCTATTATTAGCAATAATAGGTTTTATTATACAGCATGGATATGATACAAGAAAGCTTTATATGGTATTGTTGAAAATTATGTACAAGAAAACATTGAAATAAATCAATCAATATGTGCATTGATCTCAGAATCTGGTAGATTTAATCAATATGGACTTCTCCTTCATTATCTACTTATAATCAGATGATTCCATTATTGCTCAACTGATAGTTTGCAATAGTATAGAATTAGTATTTTATTAATACTTATTTTGTATTTGAGCATCATTTAGATCAGCCATCGGCTTGTTTGCAAAACCAGTTCACTATGAAAACAAATATGTTTAAAACACATGTAGTAGAACATATTGCAATAGTTACGACGTGAAAAGAAGTTATGTGTAGGATCATCAAAATGGTATCCACAAGAGCAGGTTGTAGAATCATGTTGGTGTTTGTTGTTTAACTCTACACTCAGCCATATTCCAGCTATATGACGGCTGTCTGTAAATAATCAAGTCTGGACCAGACTATCCAGTGATTGACATCATGAGCATTGATCCACACAATTGGGATACAATGGCATGGATCAACCAAGTCAGCGAGCCTGATCACCCAATCCATTAAGTTATCTCTTACAACTAGCATAGGATGATCATGTTGATGGGGACCTTCAACCTGGAATCCCCACGTGAGTAAGTATGCGGCTGTTAGCTTTGTTTGATGCGTAACGCCACACTCAGCAATATCGCAGCTATGTGTCAGGAATCAAACCTGGGTCTTCAGCACAAAGAGTGAATGCTTCAACCACTAGGCTACCCCACCACCAAAGATTCCCCCATGATAAAGTTGTCATCATGGTTATTGTTCAACTAGTTCAAGTGAAAATGTTCATACCCTTAAAATGTCTTATCTTCCACCACTTCACGATGATCTCTGATGCAAAACTTCCCTGTCATTATAAAGCTGTTCTTGATTCTTCACATCTGGAAAAATATGTTGATGCTATAAAAGGGGCACTGATCTAACGCAATTCCCCGGGACTGGTTGTTGCCTTTGTTATTGTTTTTTCCCAGTGAGTATCCGGATGTATAGCCGAAATCTAGGTCGCGACCTCTGCTGCGCAATTCGTAAGCGCATCAGTCACTTTTATGGGTAGTAATAAGGGTGTATGGTCACATTGATCAACAAAATGAAATACAGTTTTCAAGATAATAAGGAAATTCAGTTATTTTACAAAGTGACTGAAAAACACTTCCATCTGTATTATTATGATAACGAATTCCAAACATTTTGATGTTTAATGTCATCACCAAGAGACTGAAAATGTTACGTTGAAAAGTACATGTCTATGTTGTTTGGCTTCTAAACCTACATAATAATCTGTGGTGATGTTTTGATCATCTTAATGAATCTGGACAGACATTTTAGTCAAAATGACTGAAATATTTACACATTTTATAAATTGCCTGAGAGAATCACATTTTACAAATTGACAGTAATATATACACCTGTATATAGACCTGTGAAAACGTCTATCGCGCATTGAAGAATTTCCCAACCAAGACGTAGAGAAACAAGAACGAATCGGTTCAAATGAAGGAAAAAATGCAAATACCATAATTCCAACCTATCAAATTTATGTGTATAAATTTTAGGAGCTTCCTTGTTCGAGGAATGTATCCGTGAATATCCACACAAAGGAACAATATCCCACTCGTCTGCGGCTGTACAAAGAAACTTATTCGATGTCACGTGTGACAATCAAATATTTTAACAGATATATATAGTTTCGGGATATTATAACCCGTGTTCTTTTCTCAACTGATCACTTGGATTGTTTCAGGTGTTTCACATAGGTGTCAAGTCTCAAGGGTCAGCTGAGAAAGCCCACGTGACAACTATTTTCATAAAAAAGTCCATTGAGTGATAGATAACAAAGATCAATCAATCAACGTATTATTAGTTAACCTTTGAACAAAGTATGTTGTTTTTACATCGGCACTTCACGCCATGATATGAGTGTATTCCCTTTGTTTTAGTAAACCTAGACATGTAAACACTCACTTTTGACATATCCACTGTGCAAGATAACAGAGATTAACTGTTAATCCTTTGAGTTTGATGAGTAGGAATGATCCGTTGATTTACAAAAAAAAGTAAATCAACTGATCATTCACCTCTTGCTGGTCTGCCACATGCATATTACATAACACACATTTCACCTCACTTCAAACCTGGATTTAGATTGAATAATTACCCCAGACACAATAAATGCCAAATGGGAACCTTTGTCAGGTAATCTAAGTGGTGCTACCACTAATTGTACCTGTAATAAATTCATTAACTGAGCATCAAGTGAAAGACAACAAATACACAAGTGTGGGGTTATACGAGAAAACGTGGATGACAACAAGGGAGTAGTAATCGTATTATCGATGCAATCCGAAATCCGAAAATGCTTTTACTGCATCGATACTTTTTTTAGTATTAAACTATAACCATCTGGGGTATTTCCAAATGACGACATCTGATGAGTTCCGCCTTTCTTTTTGTCTGTTTGTTTAGGCTGAGGAAATTAATTAACATGCGCCCTTTGTCGAAATCTTTATAGATCACAGTTAACCAATCAGTGTTTATGCAAAAATTCGTAAAACAAATATTGCCTCCAGCCTCCAAGTTTATTTAGATGTCCTTGCAGACGGTAGCCCAGTCTCTGGTCACGATCAGTTGCGTTGCGTATCATCCGGGTACTCACGGGGAAAAAACAATAACAAAGGCAACAACCAGTCCGGGGAATTGCGTTAAATAAGTGCCCCTTTAATCATTCTAACAGAGTACTGGGAGTATATGAAATAAGACAGTGAGTCACATTAGCATACAAAGTATCCAGTTAAAGTAAACATATTTCTACATTATATACATAAGCAAATACTAACATATGATAGACAGGGTACTTGTCCTATAAAAATATAATTACACATTTACTTACATGTTGGCTATAAAAGTTAATGTGTCACATGTGAGTGGCTTACATGTGGTAAATGACTTTAATACGTGATCATTGTAATATTCACATATTCCTTACCTTAATGTGTCACTTCAGCTGCCAGCATGACCTCAGCTGCAATCTCAATATTTGGCCAATTTTGACGAAATGACCGATCGTGTTCAGTGTATAAGCTGGGCCTCGTCTCTAATATAACTTGGCTCAAGTTGATGACGCGCACAGGGAGCCGGGAACCAGCTTTGGTTAACACAACATAAGCTGGTTCCCGGCTCCCTATGTGTAACGGAAGTTTACACTCGCCACAGGAAGGTACCTTGGTTCATAGGGGTGTTTTTAACATTCGGGTTTTTGGAAAGGGATACTTAAGCTCGTGCGTGCTGCACTGATGTGGGACATCCACCCAGTACCTCTAGGCACCCAGGTAGCATGCCATGAAGTTTTGCTCATCGGATCAACATCGGCCCAACGTCGGCAAACTTCATCGGCCCTGCATCGACACTGCACCGGCCCAGCATCGGCCCAGCGTCGGCAAACATCGTCAGGCCGATGAAGTTTTGCTCATCAGATCTACATCGGCCCAACGTCGGCAAACTTCATCGGCCCTGCATCCGCAATGCACCGGCCCAGCATTGGCCCAGCGTCGGCAAACATTGTCGGGCTGATGAAGTTTTGCTCATCGGATGGACATCGGCCCAACGTCGTAAATAGTTATAGTTATAGTTATCTCTTCTTTGCTCATTTACAATGGCAGTTGGGATGTTCAGTATTTTTACACTTCATAATATTTGATGGCAGTTCTTGATTTTCTTCAAAATAAATACAAAAAGTATGAAACAAATTGCAATTAGCAATAATCATTTACAATTATCGCTATCTTCAAAAAAAGTCAAAAACACCCAAACTTAAATTGTTAACGCTGCGTTAGTTTTTTCCTCTGCCATTGTCTTAAATAGGCTGATGTCATCAGAAGTCATAACTGACAACATCTCATCTTAATATTTCATGTAAATGATGCCACAATAGAACTTTTCCAAGTGTAGTGTTAGGGTACATAAAACAAAACATTTCTAAAAGCTGCAGCTAGCTCTGATGTTAAAGTTACAAAGATAAAAGGTAAAACTAAAAAAATACTGAATTTTTAAAAAGATAATATTTTTTTATCATAGTTAATACTTTGAAAACCAAATGTAAGTAATATGAATACTTCTAGCTGTACAAAACAATCGAAATGCTTACACTAGTTACAGTACTATTTTTTATGTACCCTAATACATGTGTAGTTAATACTTATAAATAAACACAAAGAGCAAAATAGAATAATAAACTTTATTATTAATTTATTATTATTCACAAGAAAACAGTGTTACTACCTGCAACAAGGCGGATGTGAAACATATATTCTCAAAGCCAGTTTTAAAACAGTCTAAACATATACCCCTCATGTTGGCCTGCAAAATTTCATTTACGTGGCTTCAAATTTGTTTGCGAGACAAACTTTTCCCCCCCATTTCATCAAGTTAAAAAAGCATGAAGCAAAGGCCATAACTCCATACAAAATAAGTTCTTATAACCATCTTTTGGAGTTTGTACCTTAGATAAGCACGGAAAGTTTCATTTATTAACTTCAGTAGTGTCCAAGAGAACCTGGCAGTATATGTACCAAGTTCATAAACAAGGGACATAACCCTGGGAAAAATATGTTGTCAACACCAACTTTTTGGATTTCTTTGTTCTGTTGCAATTCAGTACTTTTGTTTGCAGATTCTCTATCTGCACCTCTGTTTTTTAGTACGCGTTTTCCTTATGCCATTTCTAAGCCTTGCTCCTGGAACTCGAAGCCATTCTCTTACACAGGTCACCATGTACTTGTCAGTGGCTTGTAAGAGCCCAGCTGCAGGCTTCCTCCTCAGCTTCTGTTTACAAATGATAGCAAAAAATGTCAGTGTGCATATTATAAGTCATTGCATGCACTCTCACAATTACAAGTAATGGACTTCACAAGTGTGTCAAAACAAGTTATTGATAACATAATGGAATAATAGATGGGTAATACCCTGTTCACATGCACCACCTTACATATGTGTGTATATATTATTTAAATTAAGTCTCGACACCTGTTAATAAATACAGGGTTCACTCAAGGAATTTTCTGCCATGGGCCCTTTATGTGACAATTTCATATATTCCCTTGGTACACCCGCACTTGCCCATATAGCACAATGTTAAAATGCCCCATTGTATTTGAAAATGTGGGTCTTTTGCCAAATTTAGGGGCTAAAAGCAGAAGGCCCCACCCAAGAATTATCGGAAGTCCAGTAAGTAAATTGATGAGTTTATAATATGTGTAAATAAGTAAATTAAATTTTGTGTAATTATATACGCAAATAACATAACCCCTCCCAATATTGCATGGTAGGTCCCTAATGATCTGTTTCTTATGTCAATTAAAAAAGATTTTATAACTGACATATCACCCTATTAATTTAGCCCAATAAACATGCCCAATAACCACATGATAACCCCCCTCCTCCAATATTGCTGGCGAACAGTTTTAGGTGTGCAATCTCTCTTGTATGTCCATCAAAAGTAAGTCAGCATGAAATTTCATTTGGAAGATTACCATAGTAAGTGTCAGGGGCCCTTAATAGGGCAAACATGATAATAAATATATGCTTATAAATATTTCAATCAGAAACATGTATCAGTTGGTTTGGTTTGTTGTTTAACGCCTCACTCAGCAATATTCAAGCTATATGATGGCGGTCTGTAAATAATGGAGACTGGACCAGACAATCCAGTGATTAATATCATGAGCATCAATCCACGCAATTGGGATCTATGACATGCATCCACCAAGTCAGGGAGCCTCACCTCCCGATCCCATTAGTCGCCTCATACGACAAGCATAGTTGCCTTTTACGGCAAGCATGTGTTGCTGAAGATATCTTCTACCCCGGATCTTCAATATGTATCAAACTTGGAGTAAATTTCCCATACTTGATACATCTAAAGAAATTTTATCCACTCACCAGTGCTCTCTCAGTTCCTCGATTTTGGAAAAGCTGCTAAGAGTTCATTCAGCTCATCCATGTTTGCCAATAGGCAATGGCTGAACGTCTGGTTTTCTTAAATAGAAATATAAGAATATTATATATCAAGTTTGTGTAGCAGCAGTGAGCACTTATCTATTATGATGATGATGTCAAAAGGTTGAGTGGAATATTGCTCAAAACATAAAAGTAACATTTAAATAAAGCTTTGGCCATACACATATATTAGGTCCTTTCCTTCATACATCTTATCTCGTATATTTGCACTTGTACATACAGTCCTTATCTGGAGCCATGTAGCAGAAATAATTTCCCAGGGAAAGTAGTTTCACTTTAATAGCCATAGCCCCATCCATTGAAAAGCAGTGAGAAAATCCCTATTTTGACATAATATTGAACAGATCCTGTGAAGTCAGGATACCACAAAACAGATTTCATTTATTATATGATACCTGAGGAGAAGAAATCCCTCAAATGAAAACTAACTGAAAACGGAAATTCAACCCTTTTAATAAACCCACAAGATATTTACAATAAACACATTATGTATAAATTGAACTTCCCTGTTATGGAGGTATGCACATGGAAGTATAGCCCTAACTTCCCTGTTATGGAAGTATGCACATGGAAGTATAGCCCTAACTTCCCTGGTATGGAAGTATGCACATGGAAGAATAGCCCAAGTAGGGCTCTGAAAACATGCAAGCTATGAGTAGGAGCATCTCGCGATGCGTCCTGCTCCTATCAGCCCTAACTCTCATCTGCCACGTTCAAGGAATCACGTGTTACATTCAACCTGCCAAGGAGACATTCGAATTCTGCGAAGTAGGTTACGTTCGGTCGATTCCGCGAAGCTGGCGCGTTCGAAAGATGTCCCGGTAACCTGTCCGAGAACACCTTCTGAACAATACCATATATATGTAGATTACATCATGGTAAACCAAAACTGCAAATAAACGTTTATTATTAAAAGATCAGATACAACGGAATGTACATATTACCAACACTTGTATCCAAAAAAATAGCAGGAAAGTATTAGGGACAAGTATTTTTATGCACAGTTTCATTGCTTGTAAACATAGAAAAGGGATAATGATAAACTGAAATAATATATCTTTGGTTAGAATAAATCAAATTTGAAACAAGGCTCTGGGTAATTTTCTACAATGGATAATGTCCTGAAAAATATGTACTGAAGTATCTATTCTTCCTCATCAAAGTTTTACCATTAATTTGAATTTTGATTAAATAAATGACATTTTAAATTGTCTTGTAATATTTATTTCGCATCAATTACCTTTGAAATAGTACATTAAAAAAAATTAATTTAGTATTACATCACAAATGTACATCATAAAGTCGGGGAACAACTGTACGGTAAAATTAAGAATATAATTACTCCAAGGGCTAAGGATAGAGTTCGGGGTAACCTAACCTAACACTGGCGACATTTGGATGTGTTCAGCACCACTAAATATCCCTAACAAAGTTGTGCATAATAATGAAAATTAATGCACCGAAAAAATAATATATGTATATTAGTGTCCATTTGTAACCCTTTTAGCCACTTGAATTACGAGAAAAACGAAATAAAAAATATATAAAAAATAAAAGTGCTTTCGTAAACTAGCGCTTGCAATAAAATGCGCCGCCGCAGGCTTTATTCAGTAAACAAATATTCAAAACTCTCCACAGCCCTTGGCGTATTCAATGACATTTCGTGTAGAGATGATAGATCACTGGGAGGAGCTTATGCACACACGATGACCCCTGACGTCACAAGGCATTTTTTTCGCCGGTGTGACTGGCAACAATATACTACAAATTACGTCATAGGGTATGATCACGTGTTTGAAAAGTTTGTGGTAATGTATTCTAAAGGTAGGCCGAAAGTTCGAGGTGGGCTCACATTCGAAACAAAACGCACTTATTGTTGACAATATATACTACGTAAACAAACCCGCATAACGAACTCATAATTTGTCTATTTAAAATAAGTATTATGACTTAAAATTGGATTAAAATGTACAAATAAGATGGCAATACAGCAGAACTCACTTCTACGAACATCGCCAAACTATAGGACGTGGGGTCATTAATATTCATGAGTTATTCCTTTTATGGAACAAGTTCTCGGAAACGTTTGAGGCTTGTATCATGTCCGAGATCAATTCAAGTGTAGACATATTTTCAGGCTTATATCGCCACCAACACTTATGAATAGATTGATGTGTTATATTGGAAAAAGTAGAATGAGTGGTATTGCCTCTGAACATTTAATTTGAAGTAGATTTTAGTTTCTTGCTTGGTAGCTATTTTTGTAAAACTAGTGTGGTCAGCTATGACGCAGTTATTTAAACTTCAAAGACTTTTGTGCCTTTCATGGAATTAATGTCACACGAAATTATTTATAAAGATATTTCCCATCAATATTAAAAAATATGAATAATATATAATGTCACATAATGACAAACGTGAGCCCACTAGCCTAAATGACTTCGTCAACCTAATGCGTAATGTTTCGATCACTATAAGACGGGAACAATGTGGGCCCACATTTTAGAAAATGGTTATAAGTAAGCCAAGCTAATGAAGCTAGCGAGTTTTAAATGTAGTCCCTCCTTTTGCAATCACTATGACGGAAGAATGTCTACCCACTAGGCTTTGGTTTGGTTTGTTGGTTTGTTGTTTATGCTGCACTCAGCAATATTCCAGCTATATGACGGCGGTCTGTAAATAATCGAGTCTGGACCAGACAATCCAGTGATTTATATCATGAGCATCGATCCGCGCAATTGGGATCGATGACATGCTTCAACCAAGTCACTAGGCGATATACAAATGTGGGCCCACTTGTTTCGATCACCATATATGACGGGAACAATGTGGGCCCACATTTGAGAAAATGATTATCGATATTTAAGTAGAATTTCGCGATTAATAAATATGGTCCCTCCTGTTGCAATCAATATGTCAGAAGAACGTCTGCCCACATTCAGGGATTGATTATCAGAACTAACGAAACAACCTTACGAAGCTAGGCGAAATACAAATGTGGGCCCACTTGTTTCGATCACCATAGATGACGGGAAAGATGCGGTCCCACATTTTAGAAAATGGTTATCACCACTAAACCAATCTAAGAAGATGTACGGATGGAAACATAAATATATAATGCATTCAAACATTTAATTACGCATAAGTTTTACCTTAGGGATAAGCTGGGCATTTAATAGCTGGACCAACAACGTACAGCGTGGGTGACGCCATTACTCGCAAATACGAAAACAATGGAGATAGCTCCCGTTTGAAATTAGAGTGACCTCCCTTTCCCAATATGAACCCAAGCTCCTTCCCAGCGCGTGACACCTTCGTTACACTCTCGGTAACATCGCTGCCACCAGTGTGGGCGCGGCCATTTCAAGAATCTTGAAATTTGCCCTCCAACCCCATATGTCGTAACGTTTATACTTTTGTTTATGTCTTTGGGAATGCCATCATATTTCAATTTGAAAAGGTTTACGACTGACCATGTTTTCCAGATGAATTTACTTTGTTGTTTTGATAATGAAATTGGTTCGAGATTGCAGACTAACGGAAAATCAACCAACTTCTCCCTTACAATCTTCCTATATCAATAACATGATAGTTTTAATGAAACAGAAATTCTAATTGACAAACGAAGAAAGTAATTTAGCAGCGATAAGTGTATTCGGCGTCACGACAGTCGTCACTTGTTTGTACACATAACGGTCATTCGGTTGCGAGTTCAACTCCAAGCATGGTTGTGGCCACCTATTCACAGTGGGGAGTTTTGACTGGTGGCAGCGATAGTATAGAGAGCTCCGGGAACGTACTATCGCTGTGAGGAGCTTGATATGAACCCAAGCTCCTCACAGCGATAGTACGTTCCCGGAGCTCTCTATACTATGTTACCGAGAGTGTAACGAAGGTGTCACGCGCTGGGAAGGAGCTTGATATGAACCCAAGCTCCTCACAGCGATAGCCCGTTCGCGGAGCGGTCTATACTATGTTATCGAGTGTAACGAAGGTGTCACGCGCTGAGAAGGAGCTTGATATGAACCACAAGCTCCTCACAGCGATAGTACGTTCCCGGGGCTCTATATACTATGTTACCGAGAGTGTAACGAAGGTGTCACGCGCTGGGAAGGAGCTTGTATGAACCACTGATAATGCGGTTTCGACAAAAACATCATTTTTTTTTTTATTTCAACTTTTTGGTGATCGAAAACCGAACTCGGCAGTGTAGCTCCGTTCATCGATCAGTAGGAACATTAGCTGGACCGCATGACACGCACACGCAATGCTGAAAGTTTCCGAAAGCCTCGGTATGCATTTCATGTTCACTGCTTTTTGCGCTGACAGCAATCACAAAATTGACTTGTTAATTCGAGTTTGTAATTAATTTCCTAACGTCATCCATACCCACACTTAACAAATACGCCTGTGACAATGACAAATAAAGCAAAGTTCACTCAAAAATACTGATGTAAGTAATTGTTTGGCTATTCATTTGCTTGCCGCTGTACTCTCACCCCGAGATTTCGACTCGGTTGAACATCGCAGAATCTACATGGTAATAAAACATATCTTGTCATGTTTTGCATTTGCCCTTGTCCCCGCGTTTTGCTAGAAATATGTATATGGTGTTTAAAAAACATAAATAGAGAATCTAGTGAGGATACAGTGTCATATGACATATTCCACGAAATTTGTCACTGACGTAAAATCGGCAGGATCCATTGATAGGAGTGTGTTTCTCGAACTTCCAAAACACATAGGACTAGATTTCTCTACTCACGTTGACACTTTTGAATGAACACTGTTTCTCGTTTCAATTGTAAGGTTTGAAAATGAAATTAACACCTCGTAAATACAGTGAAACACTTACCGCAAAATAGATTTTCCCTCAGCCCTCCACGCATCATCCTTTCGTCGTCTGCTTGAAAAGACGCGCGTGAGTAACAGCGCCCTCTATAACAAGAGTAGCTTCCCTTGAAACATGTTGTGAAAACGTTGGACCAACGTAACATAACCGCTCTCGATATTCCAAACTTTTGCCAACATCATGTAATTTGCTGAATGAATTGTAAGAAGTGACGAATCCCGTCTGTATCTTCTCTGTCTGTTGTATATGTGCAGCCAAAATGGTCAGTGAATGTGCTTGATCTATTTAATTTAAAAATTAAAAATAAAGTTAATATTCTGAGTTCGAATAGAATTATTGTATTATTCGTAAATATACTTGGTCTATTATTTGTCACACTGTAATCGACAAATGTGATTTTTATTTTATTTTATCATAACAAGATCAAATCATATATCCGGTTCAATGTCAGTGCCAATCACCGGCATTGGCCCACAGCTGACCGCTGCAGTTTGCCGATGCCGATATTGCCGGCGGTTGCCGATGCAAAGCCAACGTCGGCCCGATGTAGGTGTGCTAGCTGGGCAGCGACCATGTTCCCATATATATAACCCTTGGGAATCTAAAAATACCAAATCAAACCCCTTAACAGGAACCTAAATTTCAGTACAAAAACGCCAACTGGGACAAATTCCAAGAATTATGCAACCAAGCTAATCTAAACGATTTAGAAACAAAAGACCCCGAAACATTCTGTCAAACCTAACTAACTTCATAATCAACGCAGCCAAATCCGCAATCCCCTTCAAATCATCCAACCCAGGAAAACCCACCGTCCCTTGGTGGAATGAGGAAATAGAGCTAACTAGACTAAAACGCAAATCGGCTTTCAACAGAGCTAAACGAGACCCCTCTCATCTCAAAACAACCCATGAACTTAACCACCAAGTCCAAAACCTCGTTCAAACTGCTAAAACCAAAAACTGGAAAAAAATTCTGTGAGGAGCTAAACCACCACACCGACGCTAGGAAGGTGTGGCGCAAAATTCACGCCATCAGAGGCATCAAACTGCACAAAAAAAGCCCCAATATAAACAACTCAACTAACCCAAACCAAAACGCCAACAACCTAGCCAAACACTTCTCTGAAGTTAGTAGCAACAGTAACTTCAGTAAGAAATTCCAAGATAAACTAAAAAAAGAAACCAAATTCTCCAAAGAAAAGATACAAGACAACCTAGAAATAAACCAACCTAACACCAAGAACTAAATCACGTACTAAACAATAGAAAAAAAGGAACAGCCACTGGCCTAGACCTCACCTCTTACCAAATAATCAAACACTTACCTACCAGTCTACTCCAAACTTTACTTAAACTATACAACCTAGTCTAACTAAACGGACAGGTCCCATCCTCATGGAAGGAAGCTCTAGTAATCCTAATACCTAAACCAAATAAACCAGCAGATCAGACTAACTCCTATAGGACCATCTCCCTAACCTCAAATCTCTGCAAAATAATGGAACTTATGACTAAAAATAGGCTGCAGCACTACCTAGACCAAAACAACATCATGAACCCCGACCAAAGCGGCTTCACTCCTGGCCGATCAACTCTCGATAACCTCGCCCGACTAGAACAGGATATAAAAACAGGACTGCTAAACAAGCAATACACCATAGGCATATTCCTCGACTTCTCTAAAGTTTTTGATATCGTATGGCACCACGGGCTAATACAAAAACTAAAAAAAATAGGACTAAAAGGCCAAATAATAACTTCATCCAAGATTTCCTAAACAATCGCAAAATAACCGTGGGTATAAACCATACGCTGTCGGACCAGTGTCCCCTAGAAAATGGCACTCCCCAGGGCAGCATCCTCAGCCCAACCCTCTTCAATATTATGATTAACGATCTATTGGAGGGACTATCCCCTAAACTAAACACTTCAAAATTCGCGGATGACGGAGCCCTATGGATCCGCACTAAAAGCATTAAAATGGCAAAAAACTTAATCCAAAAATCTCTAAATAAAATACAACAATGGGCAGACAAATGGAGCTTCTCCCTTAACTCAGATAAAACAACAGGAGTAGTATTCAAACATAAAAACATGAAACCTGCCTACCCAATCCTCCAGCTAAACAACCAAATTCTTAGGACTCATTTTCGATCAACACCTCATCTGGGAGGCTCACGTCCAAAACCTAAAAACGAGATGCAGCAAAGACCTTAACACACTAAGATGTCTCACCGGCTTCCAGAGATACCCTCCTCTCACTCTATACAGCACTAATTAGATCAAAACTAGACTACGGCTGCACCATGTACAATACCACAAACGACTCTCTATCTAAAAAACTTGACTCAATACAATACCAAGCCCTTAAACTAATTACACGCACCCAACATGGCACCTCCTACACCTCACTTCAGGCCCTTACAGGGGAAATGCCACTAAATCTAGGCAGGGAACATCTGAGCCTTAATTTCTGGGCCGCGTCCCAAACAAACCCTCTCATCCAAAACTTAATAAACCAAAACATTAGCCCAAGAAACCAAGCTCTAGCTCGCAAACACCCCTTACTCACCCCAATATCCCAAAGAATAACTAACTACCTCCATGAACACCAAACTCAAAATCTTAAAAAAAACTGCAAAAAATCAAATATCTTCAACCCTAAACTCAAAATATCCAAAATAGACACAACGCTAGCTAACCAAATAAATAAACAAACCGACCCAAACATAGCTTAAACCACCACACTTGCATACATACACGAAAATTGGCCAAATTGGTGTCACATATAAACTGACGGATCTTCAGACCCGATCTCCAACCATACAGGCTTCGGAGTCCATACCACACAACCAGTTATATCCACACAATCTTACCGACTCCCTCACAACCAATCTATATTCACGGCCGAACTTATGGGCATGGCCTCAGCCCTGCATAAACAACAATCTAAAAACAACAATAAAATCCTAATTCTCACCGACTCCCTTAGTGGACTACAAGCCCTCCAAAACAAAAATTTCAAAACATGACCTAAATTAATAAACCAAATACTTAAAAGCTCCAACGACCTAACAAAAGCAGGCAAACAAATAACCTTCTTGTGGATCCCCGCCCACGTAGGAATTTACGGCAACTAAAGCGCCGATAAAGCAGCTAAATTATCTCTCAAAATACCAGAAATAAGCCTAAAGCTACCCATCTCAAAATCAGAAATTAAAAGTGTAAACAAACCAAAAATAACCAAAAAATGGCATAATCGATATCAAAACTCAAATAGCCAAATCCAAAAAGTGCTCAGAAAACCACTAGCCAAACCTAAAATCCTACACACCTCTAAAAAAATTGACAGATTAATTACAAAACTCCAAACAGGACACACCAACCTAAATAACCACCTAAAATAACTTAAATGACACACCACAGACAACTGCCCCCACTGCAAACAACCCGAAACCACAGAACACGCACTCATCCACTGCACCCTCTACCAAACACACAGAACCACACTACAAACCACCCTCAATCTGAATAAGGCTCCTACTCTAGATGAAATACTAAACCCTCAAAACAAACTAGAAAACTTCAAGGCCCTAAGCGTATTCCTAATCAAAACAGACCTAATTAAGCGCATCTAAAAACTAATTTATCTACCAATCCAAAATCCAACAAACATACAAACACCCACCTCACCCGGCTCCCTTAGTTCCCTCCTCCTCCCACCTCGTTATTTATTCCAAATCTAAAAATTCCAAAAATTCAATATAAGCAACCCGTAATAGCCCCCTCTTTATGATGGCCGAGAGGGGACATCGCATTCTCGCTTTCTCGCTCTATCGCTTTATCGCTTTATCGCTCTATCGCTTTATCGCTTTCTCGCGGTTAAGCAATATCCCCTCTTGACCACTACAGGGGCCGCATTTGATATCTGGTGCAATTGGGAGGTAATGTTGAACTTTTCTCACTATTTACTTAAAACATAATTTAACTGTACAGACGTAGGTGATTTTAAAACAATCCAACGATTTTTGCGTAAAATGTAATTGTAATTTATTTATGGCACTATTCAGTTGTACGTGACCATCACGCAGAAAGCGCGTGACAGATCATGGCAATACGCTCTAAATAAATCAGGTTATAATCTAAATATATACTTTTTAATCATGGCTGATTGTTTTGCAAAAATACAATCTTATAATTGTGGGTGTTCTATAACTTGTTTTCGGTAGTATATGATGTTACAGTGTGTCATAAGGTTGTCCGTAAATGTTCTTTTTGACATTTGATGTATGTTTAACTTGAATTGTGTTTCTTGTCTTGTGCAAATCTACAAATATATGTACTTACATATAGTAATTTGATAAACACCGCTGTGTGTGAGTGAGAATGGTTTCACGTCGCTTTTAACAATAATCCAGTAATATCACGGGTAACACCAGAAATGGACTTCACACATTGTACCCATGTGGGGAATCGAACTGGGTCTTCGGCTTGACGATCGAACGCTTTAACCACTAGGCTACCCAAATGCCCCCATCGCTGTGACGTTACCACAGTTGATATGTGAACTTGTGTAAACTACACATATGGAGAGACATAATTAGTGTGGCCACATAGTTAAGGTTGATAACAACATGAAATGCATTACTATGATTATCTATAACATATATTAAATCAGCTATCATTGTGATATGTTATGTATATCTTAAGTATAGTTTTGTCAAAATTGTGTGTGTGTGTGTGTGTGTGTGTGTGTGTGTGTGTGTGTGTGTGTGTGTTTGTGTGTGTCGGACTCATTGTCTGTGTAAAAAGGTAGTAGGTAACAACAAAACTCACATCAGAACGCACAATTGTTAACCATACAGTTTAAATGGGTAGAGAATTACTACATAAATATGTATATTCCTGCCTGAGCCTATGCTATAATTGGATATGTAGTCTCTCCTGGCGGGAAAGTTAAACTTTATTTTACAAGCACTTTAGCATTAAATTTAATTCCCGAAGACAGTTTGATCGAAAGTCATTATGAGAAACGAGTTGTTTAAAAAAAATATTTACAACGCATTTCATTTCTATTGTCCAAGGTGAGTGAGTGAGTGAGTATGGTTTTACGCCGCTTTTAGCAATATTCCAGCAATATCACGTCGGGGGACACCAGAATGGGCTTCACACATTGTACCCATGTGGGGAATCGAACCCGGGTCTTCGGCGTGACGAGCGAACGCTTTAACCACTAGGCTACCCAACCGCCCCTATTATTGTCCAAGGAATGGGGTTACGGGTTAATGACGCTCTCGGAAGTCGTATATGTGACTTAAGGTAGAGACATATATCTAATTCATCTGTATTTTGTAAGGGAAACATAACTGTGTACAAGTATGCATAATGTACATGCAACTTAATGAACATAATTGTGATCCCGAAATCGGACGTGCACATATTCGGCTTCAATTCCAAATCTAATTACCGAAAAAAATAATTCTTTGGACGTTGCAAACAATACAAACTGGCTAATAAAACTGACATATATGATCTCCTTTTTAACAGTTTTCAGTTTGATGGAGGAATGGGGGGGGGATACTATGAACAAAATTTAAAATATGAACAGTGATTATCTGTATTCTTTGAATCTTGCTTATTTATTACACTACAAGAAAATATGCAAGCTAAACGAGAAAAAATTACGTGTGTATTTTGTAACATATTTATCTACTACAAGATGTTTCAAAAATCTAATCATAAGATTCAAAATAGCGGTGAGAATTACAGGATCACTAAATATCAGCAAAAACCGTTTTAATATGCGGCATTATGGGAAATATCGCTTTCTCGCTTTATCGCTTTCTCGCTCTATCGCTTTCTTGCTTTATCGCTTTCCCGCTCTACCGCTTACTTGCTTTCTCGCTCTATCGCTTTCTCGCTCTATCGCTTTCTCTAATGACTAACCATAGTCATATGAAGGAATCGGGTGTTCTTTAACTTCTTTATAATAGTATGTACTATAAATCTTGAAATTAACGTTCGAGTAAATTATAAATGCAAAATAATAAGCGTAGACTTACTTACCGTATTCGACGTAATAAGCGCCCAGGGCGCTCTCAAAATTAGAATATTATTTTGGTGAAAAAAAAATCTAATCATAAGATTCAAAATAGCGGTGAGAATTACAGGATCACTAAATATCAGCAAAAACCGTTTTAATATACGGCATTATGGGAAATATCGCTTTCTCGCTCTATCGCTTTCTCGCTTTATCGCTTTCTCACTCTATCGCTTTCTTGCTTTCTCACTCTATCGCTTTCTCGCTCTATCGCTTTCTCTAATGACTAACCATAGTCATATGAAGGAATCGGGTGTTAATAATAAGCGTAGACTTAATTACCGTATTCAACGCAATAAGCGCCCAGGGCGCTCTCAAAATTAGAATATTATTTTGGTGAAAAAAAAGTTGAGTTGAAAGATTAATTTCGTGGTTTATGCTGACAGCCTGAAATGTTTATGTACGACAGATATATTTTTCCCGAATTTAATTGCCCATAATTAAGTGTGCATATAACGAGTGCGTATTACACGCGAATAAATCAGTCTTGTGTACGTTAATCAATCGGAAGGGGTGCTAATTGGGATTGTTCACTAGCAAATATATTAGCAAATATCGCCGTGTGCGTTTATTAGAGCGGGGCGCTTATTACGTTGAATACGGTAACTATACTTTGCATTTATGTCTCAGAAATGACTGTTGATAAGACGGCCTCACTGAACACGTTGAATAGCGGAAATACCAACTTGAATATAAAACCAACCAACTATCTATTTCCACATTACGGTTACTGAGAACACTATGTCATCCCAAAACTAGAAATTACATAATGGACATTCGAAAATATTACCATTGCTTGGGTGAGGACTTCCACTTTGATCACATCTACTCCGCAAACAGAATAAACATTGATATAAGCGTTGTTTTTAGGAAAACACTATTGCTTTTTAGGAAGTACGTGTAACTCAGCGCTATTGAGCGGTGTTATTTGCTATTTGTTTTGCTAACTTGGCCTGGGGGCAGGGGATCCATAGGGCCATAAATCAATCAGATACTTTTTTACGCAGAAATACGTGGATTGTTATAAAAGCACATATGTCTGTACTGTTAAATTATATTCAAGTAGATAGTAAGAAAATTCCAACATTCCGTCCATATGTATAATTTGAAATGCGACTGGAAAAATCTCAGCTCTCACACACTGAGGACAATTCATTAATGTTGTTTTACGTATATACTTTTTATCATAAAGAAACACGTAACGCATTCGACCAATATCGTGACCAAGAGGGAATATTGCCATACCGCGAGAAAGCGATAGAGCGAGAAAGCGAGAAAGCGATAAAGCGAGAAAGCGATGTCCCCTCTCGGCCACCATACCTCTTGGGTTGCACACACCACTTTCACCCTTTTCGGAATTCACTAAATGGTCCGGCCAAATATTTTCTGCTGGAATTTGTGTGCCAGTGTTGGTTAGGCTAAAGAGTTTTCACAACTTTTGACCCGGTGTGTCGACCGAGTGTGTCAGATAGGTTGTAGCAAGATTGTGACCGAACTAGAAACAGGTATATCGTTCGATATTAGTATTTCAATTGGTTTGTAACCAGTTGTGTCTGAACTTGAAACACATGTATACTGGTCGATAATACTTCCATTGGTTTGTAACCAGTTGTGTCTGAACTTGAAACACATGTATACTGGTCGATAATACTTCCATTGGTTTTTAGCCAGTTGTGACCGAACTAGAAACACAGGTATATCGTTCGATATTAGTATTTACATTGGTTTGTAACCAGTTGTGTCTGAACTTGAAACACATGTAAACTGGTCGATAATACTTCCATTGGTTCGTAACCAGTTGTGTCTGAACTTGAAACACATGTATACTGGTCGATAATACTTCCATTGGTTTGTAGCCAGTTGTGACCGAACTAGAAACACATGTATATCGTTCGATATTAGTATTTCCATTGGTTTGTAACCAGTTGTGTCTGAACTTGAAACACATGTATACTGGTCGATAATACTTCCATTGGTTTGTAACCAGTTGTGTCTGAACTTGAAACACATGTATACTGGTCGATAATACTTCCATTGGTTTGTAACCAGATTGTGTCCGAACTTGAAACACAGGTATATCGTTCATATTAGTAATTTCATTGGTTTGTAACCAGTTGTGACCAAACTAGAACACATGTATATATTTCGATATTAGTACGTCCATTGGTTTGTAACCAGTTGTGACCGAACTTGGAACACGTGTATATCTTTCGATATTAGTACGTCCATTGGTTTGTAACCAGTTGTGACCGAACTTGAAACACATGTATATCTTTCGATGTTAGTACGTCCATTGGTTTGTAACCAGTTGTGACCGAACTAGAAACACATGTATATCATTTGCAAATACTTAAAATTGTAATATATCAGTATGAGGAACAATTTTGTAGTTTGTTCCTTATTTAGGACTTAAGCATTACTCCCTCACTCAGAGTGCCACCCAAACTTGGAGAACCTCTTGTTTAAATTTTGTAAGCGTAACAAGAGTTATGCAAACTCTTAAGGCAGGAATGAGGCTGTGGAAGTAAATCGCTTACAAATTGGCGTCGTCGGCAGGATTTGTTTGATCGGCACTTTGTTTATGGAGTGTTTTGCTTTTTGTCAGTAACATTAGTATCTGGTATTATAGTTAATTGGTGTGACTTAGCATGTAGGTATAAATTAATACTTAGTTAGTTCATCAGTGTGTACAGATTCACGGTAAGCCATTATTCTTTTTCGCGTTACATTTTTACTAACTTTATTTAAAGCACCACATTAATTTCAGTAATTTTCTCTAACTTTAAGTGATAATTATGTCTGCTAGGTAATTCTAGGTCTGTGTATGTTAGTATTTGTTAGTCTTTAGTTTATCAGATTTAGGTTAGTTTGTAGTTTAGTAGTATTTGATTGGTTAGTTTAGTAGTAGGTACGTCATCATGAGTCTTAAGAAGGAACAGGTAACTTTTGTTCAAGAGTCAGTTAAGAAAGCTCTTACATCTACTCCAGTGTCTTCCACTTCTGCGGGTAGGTCTACTCAGCCTGATGGTGTTTTGCATACTCCTTCTGGTTCAGTCTAGTAGGTGATAGGGAGGTAGGAAGCATTAGGAATATGGATTCTTTTCCTGCGGATGTGGCTTTGCGTCCTGAAGTTTTCACTGGTGAGAAACTAGAGGAGTGGCCAGATTGGATTCGATCGTTTGAGATGTATGCACAACTCAATAGTTGGAATAATAGGCTCATGGCTAGTATGAGTCCGTTTGGGAGGTAGGGTTCGGAAAATTTATTTTGATTTGTCCGAGGAGACTCGTACTAGTTATAGGTTGGTGGTTCAATCCTTGACGCGCAAGTTTCGACCTAAAGGTACTCAGGTTTTGGGACTGGTGGAATATCAGACGCGAGTCAGGCGTTCAGGAGAGACATATCTCGATTTTGCTGTGGAAATTTGTCGACTTTGTGAGGTAGCTTTTCCTTAGGTTGATTCGTTAGCTAGACAGGCTTTGTGCATTAGTGAGTTTGTCAATGAGGTGGAACATCGGGATTTGAGATTGAAAATGAGACATCAGAATTTTGAGACTTTGGATGATGCTGTAGCATTTGCATTAGAATGGGAAGCAATAGAGTTAGCCGATTCTGGTAGCTGTAGTTTGGTATTCTATGGAGGTACAGAAAGGGTCTATGGATAGTAAGTCTTTGGATGATTTGTGCAAGGTATCCTTACTCAGTTGATGACTGACAATGGAGGTGGAATTAGTTTGATTAGTGAGAAGTTATGGCAGAGGTTGCCATCTAGGCCTACTCTGAAACCTTTTCATGCTAGTCTGACTGGATTGGGTGGTGGGCGGTTAGTTCATTTGGGGATTGTGCAGTTACCTTTAGTGCTTGGAAAGAACAAGTTGACATGTTATTTTGCTGTTGTTCAGAACTTACCTTATGATGCTTTTCTGGGTGCTGAATTTTTCAAGAGATATGGGGTCACTCTTGATATGCATAAGAACAGAATGGGCTTTGCAGCGGGTAGTAGTGCCTATGCGAGAGGGTGATAAAGTGGTTCAGTTGTGAGTTGTTGTCCCACAAACAGTGGTGGTCCCAGCAGGTCATGAAATGATTTTCTTTTCCCAGTTAAATGTTGATTACGAAGGTGAGGGTTTCATTGAAGGACAGTCTAGTTTTGAAAACACTTCAAGGATTATGGTGGCTCGGGTGGCAGTAGAGCCAGTGAATAACATGGTTCCTATTAGAGTGGTTAACCCCACTTCTTTGAATGTATCTATCAACAAGGGTACTCAGATAGGAGTTTTTACTGCGATGGTTCATAATTGTCCAGCTGAGAGTTATCCCAGTTCGGGTACGCCCAATTTTGATAAGTGTAGAATGGGAGAGTTGACTGTGGATCAGAAGCAAAAGTTGGATATGTTATTAGCTTCTTATTCAGAAGTGTTTTCAGTAGGTTCGCATTATTTAGGTAGGACTAACAAGGTACAGCATGAGATTCGTACGGGAGATACTAGGCCAGTTAAGCAAGCTCCTAGGAGATTCCCCATTGATAAGCAGCCTGAAGTTAGGAAGTTGATTGATGCTATGGAGCGTGATGGTATTATCCGGGAGTCAGAGTCCCTTTGGGCTTCCCCAAGTACTAGTACTAGTTGGCAAACCTGATGGGTCTACGAGAGTTTGTTTTGACTTTAGAAAGGTGAATGATGCCTCGATTAAGGACGCCTATCCGTTACCACGTATTGATGACTCTTTGGAACAATTAGCTGGTTCTTACTGGTTTTCGTCTCTGGATTTAGCTTCGGGATATTGGCAGGTCGAAATGCACCCTAGAGATAGAGAGAAAACAGCTTTTGCAACACTTGGAGGTCTGTATGAATTTAACGTTATGCCGTTTGGGTTGTGTAATGCCCCAGGAACTTTCCAGAGGCTGATGGATTGTGTTTTGGCTGGCTTGCAGTGGAAAATCTGTTTGGTGTACATTGATGACATCATTATCTGCTCCAAGACTTTTGAAGATCATTTAGATCACTTATCTCAAGTGCTAGGAAGACTACGAGAAAGTGGCTTGAAGGTTAAACCTTCTAAGTGCACGTTTTGCGCTGCAGAGGTGTCTTATTTGGGGCATAGAGTGTCTTGTGAGGGCGTAGCGCCAAATCCAAAGAAGGTTGAGTCAGTACAGAATTGGCCCGTTCCTAGTACAGTTTCTGAGGTTAGAAGTTTTCTCGGTTTGGCAACTTATTATCGTAAGTTCATCAAAGATTTTTCCAGTGTGGCTAAACCTTTAAAGAGGTTGACTGAAAAGGGAGTAAAATTCGAATGGTCTGAGGCTTGTCAGAGTGCTTTTGAATTGTTGAAAAGTTTGTTGGTTTCTGCTCACATTTTGGCATATCCTGATTTTGAGAAACCTTTCATTTTAGACACTGATGCCAGTGGAGTTGGTCTGGGCTTTGTGTTAAGTCAAGAAAAGGAACTGAAAGAACGTGTCATAGCATATGGGAGTAGACCTGAACAAAATTATTGTGTTACCAGGAGAGAATTGTTAGCCGTTGTGACAGGTGTGACTCATTTCAAACATTTTTTTATGGGCAAGAAGTTTCTTATCAGGACCGATCATTGCTCATTAACCTGGTTAATGAGGTTTAAGGAACCCCAGGGACAAGTAGCTCAGTGGTTAGAGGTTTTATCTGAGTATGATTTTGAGATCAAACAGAGACCTGGAGAGAAGCATGAAAATGCTGATGCATTGTCCCGTACCCCTTGTCGACAGTGCAATAGAGTTGAAATTCTAGCAATGTCCATTCAATCTCCGTTAGAACAAGCACAACGAAGTGATTTGAGTAGCTTATATAAGGCCCTGGATCAACAGATAAATCTCTGGTACAACAGCCGTTTACAAAATTTGTCAGTGTATTAATGCAGCAATGGGATTCCTTAGCTATTGTGGAAGGGGTTTTGGTGAGGAAGTTGGATAGCTCTAGTGTTAACCAGAGTGTGATTCCACCTAGTATGGTTAAGGAGATTTTGCACGGAGTTCATGAGGCCGTAGCTGGAGGCGGAAATCTAGGTAAAAGAAAAAGTCTGTCGAAGGTCAAGGTCCGGTACTATTGGCCTGGTTGGCGTAAAGATGTAGAGGTTTGGGTAAAATCATGTTCAGGATGTGAAAAAAGAAAATCCCCTGTCCCTCGTGGTAAGGCCAGGTTGCATGGGTTTAAGGCAGGTTATCCTTTTCAGAGAGTGGCAATGGATATTTCAATGCCCTGGCCTGTGACTACTAATGGAAATAGGTATATTCTGGTGGTACAGGACTATTTTACCAAGTGGGTGGAAGCTTATGCCATCCCCAGTCAGGAGGCAGAAATGGTGGCCAAGAAGTTTGTCGATGAATTTGTATGTCGGTTTGGTATGCCAGTCTCGTTACACTCTGATCAGGGTGCAAATTTTGAGTCTAAGGTTTTTCAGTCTGTTTGTGCAGAATTGGGCATTAAGAAGACCAGGACCACGCCTTACCATCCTATGAGTGACTGGTTGATAGAGAGATTCAATAGGACTTTGTCGGGTATGTTAAGCCAATATGTTCAGGACTCTCAGAGGGATTGGGATGTACATCTTCCTAAAGTGCTTATGTCGTTCAGATGTGCAGAACAGGATTCCATAGGATTTTCACCTAACTGTCTGGTTTTTGGTCGGGAAATTAATCTACCTGTAGATATTGTCAGCGGTTCACCTGGACAGGAGTTAGTTGAGTTACCAGGTTATGTGAGACACACGAAACAGGGTTTTGAGGATGCTTTTAGGGTAGTAGAGGAAAATTTGGAAGCCAGTCACCAAAAACAAAATATACAGTATGACAGACGTACCACCCAAGGTGACCTACAAGTGGGCGATATGGTTTGGTTGCATTACCCTAGCGTCAAACGAAGCAGAACTCGTTAGTTGACCCGGCCTTGGGTAGGGCCTTTAGAAGTTACTAAAAAGATAAATCCTGTAGTTGTACAAGAGAAGGGAAAGATCAATGGCCGTATTAGGCGAGAAGTGGTACATGTGAACCGGTTGAGGAAACTAGCGTCGGATACTAGGGTAGAGGAGGTTTTGGCTAGCACTAGTGGTTTTGAGCTAGAGGATGGTGGGGGGTACCCCTGTGGTAAATACTGTAGATAACGAGAGAACGGGTTCGGTTTCTTCGCAGGGAAATAGGAACTATTCTGTCTGCAGTAAGGAGTTCTGTTGATAGGGGTAGTGCACAAGGTGTTGGTTCCAGGCAGAATGGTGTTGCTGGGGTCGAAACTTTGTTTGGACAAAATGGTAACCCTAGTTCGTTTAGTGGGTTTCAAGATGTCACTTTTTCGCCTGCACCATCTTCACTGAGTCGCTTGAGTAGCAATGTGTCGGAAAGAGTTCCCGCAGTGTCTGATACTGGTTATGTAACCAGAGCTGGTCGGCAAGTTTGTGCCAATCCAAGGTTTGCGGATTATGTATCATAGTTTTATGGGTAGGTTAGTCATGATCTCTTTTATGGCTAATTGAATAGATTAGTGCTCTTGGACACATGAATCTGATATTCCATGAGAGTTTGTGGAGGGGGACGCCTTTCGTGTGGAAGAAGGGACGCCTTGTAAATGTGAAAGTGTGATTGTTATGTGAGAGGGAATGTCAACTCATGTGCCAAGTATGCCGATTAAATTTTGTTGGCCTGTGTTTGGATTTACTCTGTATTTATAACTTCTTTCAGTGGCATTTAGAAGTTGGAGTGATGAAGTAAGGCGAGTTCTATGGATGAACAACTTCTTTATTACAATTAGTGCGACGTTTTGGTCAACATCTGTTCCACGCCACAATAGCTAAAAACTGAACTCAACCACCTCCGCCATGTATTCACTAACTTCAACAATTACCCTACCAGCCTAGTTGAACAAACAATCAACAGCATCCTCAGCCCTAGAGAGCCGCCTCCACGACAACAGACAGCCCCGTTTGTCATCAGTCTTCCCTACATAGGAACAGCCAGCCACCAGATCCAGAACATCCTCAGCGCCAATGGCAAGCCCCCTACATCAATGAAAGAAGACCCAGCAGGAGCCGTATATCACATACAATGTGACTGTGGCGACTCCTATGTAGGAGAAACATCCAGGCCCCTACCCATTAGAATAAAAGAACACAAGACCTCAGTACAAAAAAATGACTCAAAATCAGCCATCTCCGACCACACCCAAACCCACCCCGATCACAACATCCAGTGGAACAACATCAAGATCCTGGCCAACAACCAATCAGACTACAAAATCAGGAAACTCCTAGAAGCCATCTACATCAAAAGGATCCAGCCAGCAATGAACAGAGACCAAGGCTATTACATCCCGCCTGCTTACCATCACCTAATTGCCAAATCCCTTTGTCCATCCAATTAATACAGTGGCTTCCATCATCTCCATCTGTCTGCTTGTTTACTCTGTGTTCATTAGTCATCCACTGGCCTCCAATTAGCTTAATCACCTCTCTGTGTCCATCAACTAGTCACAGTAACAACTTAGATGCCAATAAGTGTATATATACCTATGTTGCTTAGCCCTATCCATCTATTGCTTGATAAAGGTGTTAGGATCTACACCGAAACGTCGCACTAATTGTAATAAAGAAGTTGTTCATCCATAGAACTCGCCTTACTTCTGTATTTATAAGTTTGTATGCATTCTCGAGTTTTTTATATGTTGCTCCGTGTTTAATATGTTTTGCTAGAGTTCTGATATGTTCTGATATGTTCTGAGATGTTCTGAGATGTTCTGATATGTTTTGATATGTTCTGAGATGTTCTGAGATGTTCTGATATGTTTTGATATGTTCTGAGATGTTCTGATATGTTTTGATATGTTCTGAGATGTTCTGATATGTTCTGATGTGTTTTATTCAAGCACTAATGTTTGCTCGATTTTGATTGTTCAAAACTCTGCTTGCTTGAGACTTGGTTGGCTTAGGATTCTGTTGCTCGAGATTCCGTTTGTTCGAGTATGTTGGCTCGAAATCCTGGTTGCTTGAAATTCCGTTGTTTGAGATTTAGTTTGCTCGATATTCGGTGTGCTCGAGATTTCAAGTGCTCGTTTTTGTTGTAAACTAGAGATATAGGTAGGTACATTTAGATTTTATTTTAGTAGTAGGAATGTTTATATAAATTAGGGTTAGGGTTACTTAGCAGACGTATTGTTTGGTGCCTTCTCTTTCTCAATATATATATTTCTCAAAGTTTCATATCAATTTCGCTTTAAATCTTTATTGTAACCATTTCCGTGTCCGGAGCCCGCAACTCAATTTTTATGTGTTTTTTTGTTCCACATTAGTGTACTGTATGCCGGTTTCGTTTTGGGTGGACTGTGGCTTGGTGTCAGAAGTGATTTAGAATAATGTGTGTGTAATATATCTACACCTATTTATTTATAAGTGTGTATCAGTATGGTCTGTATGGCAAAGGACTGTACCATATGCTGAGGATTGCGCAAGAGGTTCTTTCTGACCAGCACGAGGGTGGTCGCCCAGAGGCCGTCCTTTGTCCATGGAGGGGGGTGATGTAACGGAAGTTTACACAGGAAGGTACCTTGGTTCATACGGGTGTTTTTAACATCCAGGTTTTTGGAAAGGGATACTTAAGCTCGTGCGTGCCGCACGAGCTTCAGTCAGCGTCTAGATCCGGGGACAGGCTTGCCGGAATCTGTACAGACGTGCGTTCGGTATGGTAAGATAATTGTATAAGTAGTAGTTTGTTCTTTTTATTTAGATTTTAGATAGATTTAGCAGTAGTTTAAGAATATTTTCTGCTGGAATTTGTGTGCTAGTGTTGGTTAGGCTAAAGAGTTTTCAAAACTTTGGACACGGTGTGTCGACCGAATGTGTTAGATAGGTTCGAGGAATGTGACTAGTGAAAGCGTTTAACGCCTACATATCTATCGTTCGATATTAGTATTTCCATTGGTTTGTGATCAGTTGTGTCCGAACTTGAAACACATGTATACTGGTCGATAATACTTCCATTGGTTTGTAACAAGATTGTGTCCGAACTTGAAACACAGGTATATCGTTCGATATTAGTATTTCCATTGGTTTGTAACCAGTTGTGTCTGAACTAGAAACACATGTATACTGGTCGATAAGTACGTCCATTGGTTTGTGACCAGTTGTGTCCGAACTTGAAACACATGTATACTGGTCAATAATACTTCCATTGGTTTTTAGCCAGTTGTGGCCGAACTAGAAACACAGGTATATCGTTCGATATTGGTATTTCCATTGGTTTGTAACCAGTTGTGTCTGAACTTGAAACACAGGTATATCGTTCGATATTAGTCTTTCCATTGGTTTGTAACCAGTTGTGTCCGAACTTGAAACACATATATACTGGTCGATAATACTCCATTGGTTTGTAACAAGATTGTGTCCGAACTTGAAACACATGTATATCGTTCGATATTAGTATTTCCATTGGTTTGTAACCAGTTGTGTCTGAACTTGAAACACATGTATACTGGTCGATAAGTACATCCATTGGTTTGTGACCAGTTGTGTCCGAACTTGAAACACAGGTATATCGTTCGATATTAGTATTTCCATTGGTTTGTAACCAGTTGTGTCCGAACTTGAAACACATGTATACTGGTCGATAATACTTCCATTGGTTTGTAGCCAGTTGTGACCGAACTAGAAACACAGGTATACTGGTCGATATCAGTAATTTTCATTGGTTTGTAACCAGTTGTGACCGAACTAGAAACACACGTATATCTTTCGATATTAGTACGTCCATTGGTTTGTAACCAGTTGTGACCGAACTAGAACACATGTATATCTTTCGATATCCTTGTTTTCCTTGTATTTTTAATTATTGTTGTTTTGATTTCAAAACCTCTCTGATTTCAGCAAAGTGCATCGATTTCGCAACCAGATGCTGGTAATCATGTCGCTAAGGTAACACTCTATACGCTACCCTTGATCTCCTTTAAAGTAGACAGTTCGAATTCTGAACTGTCTGATGTGCATGCCGAAATGATAAATTTGCAAATAATAATGTTTAGTTGAACCTTCCCTGTGTCATTTACCCTCATAGTCATATGGTCCCCGGACGTCAGTCAGCCTGCATACCGCTCAGCGCCGTACTGTGCAGACGTCGCGGTGACAAAAAACGTATACATTGTATAAAAAGTGTCACGTTCTTATTTCTTCACACAACGTTACAAAATTGTACGGAATAGTGTATCTGTATGATGTCTTTCGGAAAGTCTAAATGTTGTTGCAAAATGAATTTGTTTTTATGCTCATGCCATCGTTGAAAGTGTGAGTAGTCATATTTTTCGTGTTTTTCTTACCTGTATACATTTGTGAACTAAGTTCATGTCAACTTGTCAAGTTTAGTCTATTTCATTGTGTTTTCATTTTCATTGGCAGTTATGGATGTCATCATCGTTCACAAAGGCAAACCTGTCTATACAAAGTCCGGTTTTTGGATTCGGGTGGTCGAAAAATTCATCAAACAGCAAGCCCTCTAACACAGACGCAAACCAGGACTTGGTGGTGATAATCTTGGCGCCCTAGAAACAGTTTTTGGCAACATCTCAATCTGAATCTTGGAACTTCAATCTGGCCATATGCAGTTTTGACAACAAAGACATTAAATGTGTTCAGAGGTTGAATTATACGAATAACTTTTCATGTCAGTCAGATCTCCTTCCGCTTTAACGAGGTCATTTACTTTGACAGGTCTCAAATGGCCAGCCATGTTTGTTTACAAACGGGGACGTAGTTTTGGTTTTTACTGTAAAATGAAAATCATGTGAAATAAATGAAAAAAATGATAATGTGAAATCATGTTGTTAATATGAAACTATGTGTCTTGTCTTAAAAATCTCGAATCAGTGAGATTGTAGCACGTAAAACATCTGAAGGGAAAGCCGTGGATTTGTGAATTAATGGGATGAGAAAAAAATAGAAAATTGATCTTTGTTCCACTGACCAATCAGCTTCGAGAATCACTAATTGCACACTGTGCAAATATCAAAAAGTTATTACACTGAATACTTGAGCGGGTAATAACTTTCGATATTAGTACGTCCATTGGTTTGTAACCAGTTGTGACCGAACTTGGAACACATGTATATCGTTTGCAAATACTTAAAATTGTTATAAATCAGTATGTGGAACAATTTTGTAGTTTGTCCCTTATTTAGGACTTATATAAGCATTATTCCCTCACTCAGAGTGCCACCCAAACATGGAGAACCTCTTGTTTATATTTTGTAAGCGTAACAAGAGTTATGCAAACTCTTGAGGCGGGAATGAGGCTGTGGAAGTAAATCGCTTACATATGCGCGTCGTCAACTTGCGCCAAACAATATTGTGATATTAGAGACGGGGTCCCAGCTTAGTGTTAACCCGGAACAAGCCATTTTACCCATAATTCCCCTACGGCCCAGGGCGCTATTTTAGAACATAGATGTAAACAAACCTCGTGTATCGATATATACTGTGATGCTTGATTACGATAAGCTTACCTCGTGTATCGATACATTGTTCTCATTCACCTCCACCACGGAAATGCCGGCCGAAGTTCCTCTGAGCCATCCACAACGCGGAAGTCAACAGTATTTGGAAGGGCGATTGGCAGCAAATGCGGATGCCAGGTACGTAGCAGGTCTTCGTGACCATATGATTTCTATGCAGAGATCTTCTGGAACGGATTGATTTAGATATTTATCCGACAAGGATTTGCATAAGGGGCGTAATGGATTTGTGGTCAAAACAAGATGATCCAAATTAGATCCGCTTTTTATAAATAATGAAGAAAAGTACAAAGATCTAGGAACGATTATTAACTCTAAACTTTCGTGGGATGCTAATACAGACTATAGTTTACAATATATAGTCAAAGACTTTATTTGTTTTTACGCTTAAGATATTCTATTAATTACACTGTTATGTCCTTGTTTTTTATAAGCTTCATAACTTCATAATTCAATATTTCATGGAATGACTCTGACCTTGGCGAGGATTTCTTTTGCAACAAGTGATTCGCTATGTGAAGTGTATGTTGAATGACCCTGGCTTTGTTGTCAAATAATTGTTTGACAGTTGTTAAATATGGGGTTATGTTTTATCTCTGAATGTTTGGGATGAAATATTTTAATAAGGACAGTTCTAAGTTGGAATCTCAATTGGGGTCTTTTCAATTGAATTCAATGTACAGCATGTACAGTTTGGACATTTCTGTAATGTTAATGCTACTTATGTTTGCAGAATGTCTGGATGAATGAATGAGTTAGTCATCTGCACAGCATCAATGGAAAAAAGAGAAGCAATGAGGACTAGAGGAGAGTAGCGGTGAGTGGTAAATATTTGAAATTATTCTGTTTGGTTCATCATGTTCCTGAAGCTATTCTGCAAATATTTCTTCAGTTTGCTTGTTCTTTATCACCTGTTCGCATGGATGGCCTAATTATCAAAGGCACCACAACTTGCTGTGCAGAGTTGCATCTCTTGGGCTTGACAGAAACCGATGGTCGTGGGTTTGAATCGAGGGTAGCATCATACACTTGCTTGTGGGTTTCATCAAAGTGGTAAACATGTAAGACCTGCATCACTTCGGGCTTTCTTCCCACATCAAGCTTTCATGTCGTGATATAACTGGAATACTGTTCAAAGAGGCGTTAAACCCAATTCACTCATATAACACCACATCCAGCAATAGTTCGGCTAAATGACAAGGATTGTAAATAATTAAATCTCAACTACACAAACCAGTGATTAATGTTATGAGCTCGATCCAGACGCACCGATGATGACTGTTATGGACAACATCCCACGTTATTGGGGTACGATTACAGGCGATCAATGAGCCCACTTGCTACCTTATCTATTACTTTGGCTTGTATGGCAAGCATAGGTTGCTAGGAACATTTTTAAGAGATGTCAGTTAATGATTGTTTTAACTCATCAGCATGGAACAATATATATCTCAAATGTTTGGTATATAACAAGACTCAAAGATGATAAATTAAGTGAATTTGCTGCCTTTTATCTGTAAGTACATGTTGCAACAATTCTTTTCTATTGCTACAATCTTTATACATAATTGAAGTCCAGCTTGAGATACCCGGATGACAGGTTGACGGTCTGGAAGGACCCTTCCAGATTTCCGAAGTGATTGGCAGAGTCCTGTTATTTCAATGGGGGCCTACCGAGAAGTTGTATGCCAATTGACACTGGGACACACTCACAAAGGCTTGTCTGGCTAATGTGAGAAGACCAACCAATGCAAGTCGGAGTGGGACCCTTCAAGGACGTTGAAGAAATTATTGTCTTTGGCCATGTGGTAATCACTTGAAAGGAATGATGTTTGCGACTACTTGTCTATAAATGTGAACCCAAACACCAAATAGAATGTTCACAATTCTACTAACACAATGCAACAGGGATAGAGCCAATCTGGCCTCCCCCCATCCTGGTTCCTGTTTTTCCATGGCAATATAGAAGGAAAAGGATGTTTGAGGGCAAGTAACTCTGAACTGGTGAGCATGGTCTGCTGATGCTTTCAAGCGAACAGTTATCCCGCTCTGTTATGAGTATTGAAGAACAGGAGGAAATTGCATACTGCATCAGGAACCATCATGTGAACACTGTTCAATGTGTGATATAGGCATATAAATAACAGAAATTGATAATTTGTTTGTTGTTTATGTCAAATTAGCTTTCAAATCTGGTACATGTCACCCTCAGGGTGAGGCATATTGTGTTTCAAACTTAAATGAAGCTGATATGCTCGTAACAAGTACCTGTACCTTTACAAATAATCATATTATCATCTCACTAGGACCAAAGGCCAAAGAACATGAAATTTAAGGATATCATCATACATGTATTAGAACTGATGTTTATTCATTAAACAGCTTAACATCTAAAAAGAATTATAGATGAAATTGAAAAAAAGTTGTGACATATTTTTGGAAACTCAGAATGAGGTATCCGGTGCCGGATCCTTGGACACCCAGATTTAGGTATCCGGTGAGGTATCCGGTGCCGGATACCCAGATTCCAGGTGGCATACTTTCAGGTGAGGTGTCCATGCCGGATACCACGGATCTGGTATCCGGCAGGGTATCTGCCACCGGATACCCGGACGCGTTTTGGGTAAGTGTCCGGAGGTATCCGGATACCGGAAACTGCATTTCTTTTGCTGTGTATCAACCCAAGCTTGCACAAAGTGGCGACTCTGCTTGTAAGAGTTGACTATCGGGGTCGGGTCGTGGTGTTCGCTTTCATAGTTAATGCATGTTATCGTATCCCAATTGCTAAGATCCATGTTCATGATGTCAATCACTGGATTGTCTGGTCCAGTTTTTATCATTTATAAACCGCCGTCATATAGATGGAATATTGCTGATAGTGGCGTTTAACAAAAAACAAACAAAACAAATAAACAAGCTTGACCTCGTTATATTCGTTTTGATTAGATAACCGTGACCTCGTTAAGTTCACACTTGACAGATTATCTGAATTTTTTCCTTATATTCAATGTCATTTGCTATAACATTCGGGTCCACTCGATTTATTTCCCTTATTACATAATTCGGCAGGCAGCAATGTATATATGTTGTAAATATGCTGTACATGTATATGCTTAAAACAAACTACGGTCATAACGATCAAAAATTAGTTGCCCCTTCTAATTCGTTACAACCATAGTTTACTGTACTTTGATCACCGTACTGGTCCTGGTGCTTTAAATGTATTCAACAGACCCGTGAAAATAACATTGCTTTATCTTATCATTTATTTTAAATGAGGCAGTCAAAGCTCAATGTTCACCTCTCCTGGAGGCCATTATGTAACGGCCAGGTAAAATACAACCCAGTGCTTACGTTTGTTTGTTTGTTTGTTGTTTAACGCTGCACTCAGCAATATTCCAGCTATATGACGGCGGTCTGTACATAATCGAGTCTGGACCAGACAATCCAGCGATTGATATCATGAGCATTGATCCACGCAATTGGGATCGATGACGTGCATCAACCAAGTCAGTGAGCCTGACCACCCGATCCGTAAGTCGCCTTTTACGACAAGCATAGTCGCCTTTGAGGCAAGCATGGGTTGCTGAAGACATATTCTACCCCGGATCTTCATGGGTCCCCGTGCTTATGTCTACCGGTCTCTTCCTTTAGTACGGTAATTAGTAGAACCCTCTCCCTCAAGTGTATCCTTCTTGATATAACCTACTCTCATTAATTAAACGCTGTTCTTTCCCAGCGTCACGGCTATGGAGCTGAGACAAAGAGACAAAACCAATATAAAGTAATCATAGTCCAATAAAAACAATCCTCCGCAAATCTCATATGATCACTGATAGTTGTACTACAGACGGTTAATGTCAAATCACAATAAAAGCATTTCAATGGCAATAACATTTTCCAGGACCATGTATTCTCTTAACACCATCGTCTTTAGAAGCAATGGTCGTATAAAACAAGATGGATCTATTTAATACTCATATTTTTCCCACAAAATAACATCTGAAAAGGAGACATCAGCAAGTACATGTGTATTATCATTTTTCGTCAGGATATTAAAATTTTCTCCCCTTGTTACCACTTCCATGTTCAGCTTAACACGGGTCCTCCATTGTTCAAAAGTTTTTCATCCTGTAATGTCACTCGTTGCACACGAGTGGCGAACAGGGTGCACACCCGTATCACACGCGTGGCGGACGGGTGCACACCCGTATCACACGCGTGGCGGACGGGTGCACACCCGTATCACACGCGTGGCGGACGGGTTCCACACAAGTGACCAACCCGGTGAACACGGGTTGCGTAACGCGTTGCCCATGTGTGTAAGTGGAATGAACTTCTAGGCAGTAGTGTACCTCTCATCACTTGGTTGTAGTCACTCCAGCTTGATGTAAGAAGCTGACATCCCTACATTCTCTTCCTTATGTATGCTGCTTGCTATCTGTTACCTGTTGTTGTCAAGGTTAATCTGCTTATCACATCATATCATGCTGTATACCTCTCATCACTTGGATGGAGTCACACCAGCTTGATAACGGTGTAAGAAGCTACATCGAAATGTCGCTATATGCAACTATGATTTCAACTGTGTACAAAGATGAACAACTGATGAAAAATTTGTTGCACTCCCGCAATGCTAATACAATATCATCTGTCAATATTCCTGAAGAAGATTTTTGAAATTAGACGTTAATATTTTATGCAATCTTATTATTACCTACACATACAATGTTGATACAAAAAAACACACTTCTGTTCTATATTCTGGTCATATTCAGATCTATGCTTTGAGTGAATGATTGACATGAGGGAAAACTTTAACTTTCCCCCCCAAACCCCCTAAAAGTATTTATGTTTTGCCATGTATAAATATCAGTTCTTTCTGTGGTCAATTGCCTGACTATCTATTGCAGAGGAACACATGGCGTAGTTTGAGTTGATAAACATAACGCCAACAACACCGCGAGGATAAATTTGCGAGTCATTGTTACACTGTTAATTATTCACACGAACGTTAGACATTATCGTTGATCATACACAACTGCTATCGTACGCTGTGAATTGCTATCAATTGTATTGCAGGGCCATTATATTACAATGGTTTTCCTTGTGTCCTATTCAATTTGATAGTATAATCAGCAACGTTTATTCAATTTCCTGTAAACAGAATATGAACCCAACGATAAAGAAAGGAAGAAAATTATGAAAATACGCACTAGAATGCAAAGCACAGGACGGGGAAACGGTAACAAGAAAGGTAAGAAGGTGTTCGCGAAAAGGGTAAGCATTTTCTGCCCTACCAGTAGCACCCGCCATTCATACAATATGCATAAAAAGTAAGTATCTATTGCTTGACGCAGCACAGCTGTACTCCTGTCAGGTACTCTTCAGGCTGTAAACAAACTAGAGAATCAAGTGATCGATGAACCAGAAAATCAAACGACACGACAGTACCATTACCGATTAATAAACTAATCTGACTTCACAGCTGTGCCGACCCGGGTAGAATAGGTCTTCAGCAACCCATGCTTGCCTCAAAGGCGACTATGCTTGTCGTAAAAGGCGACTAACGGGATTGGGTGGTCAGGCTCGCTGACTTTGTTGATGCATGTCATCGATCCAAATTTCGTGGATTGATGCTCATGATATCAATCACTGGATTGTCTTGTCCAGACTCGATTATTTACAGACCGCCGTCATATAGCTGGAATATTGCTGACTGCGGCGTTAAACAACCAACCAACCAATCACAGCTGTGCCTCAAGTCAATTTAGAGTAAGGCTACTCTATGTCAACACTATCCATCCAAGAAAGATAAGTATTGCTTACTATTGGTAAGTCGATAATTAAATTGGTCTCATGTACTTTGGTTATATCTGATTTTCAACCTTCATTGTAACCATGTTCAGTTATGTCTGACTTGTGACAATATGCTACAGCAAGTGAGTGAATGTGGTATTCACGTCACATACTATGGCAACACTGTTGTAACGGCAGTGACAACCCTCAAATATTAGAAGACCGCCTCCGTGGTCTAGTGGTAGAGCGTCCGCCCGGAGAGCGGAAGGTCCGGGGTTCGATCCCCAGCCGCGTCATACCAAAAGACGTTAAAAGATGGTACTTGTTGTTACCCTGTCTGGCGCTCGGCATTAAGGGGCTAAAACAAGGACTGGTCGGCTCGGAGTCAGTATACTGTGTCTGAGTGGGGTATTCATGTTAAACTGCGGCATGGTATCTCAGTGTGCTAGCACTATAAATCGGCATCAGTCCGGACTAGTACAAGCAGCCACACAAACATACACGTGCATGCAATAATCTTGGACGCGACGTTAAACCCCATTTCACCTCACCTCAGCTCACCTCAAATATTAGAGCAACAACAGTTTTGCAGCTATTCGCGTTGAGCCAAATATCCAGACACACCAATGGTGGATTAACATGAGCAATGGTAAAATAACAGCCCAACATTGTCACAAACGGCTTAGTAGACATTGAATGCAGACGATTCCAAACCTCTGGAACCCGTTCAAGAACACTGATATAAAAAGTATGTCAATTTTTGTATTTGCCTAAATTCTAAAATAAAATGTTTATATTCACTTCCAGAAATCTAAAACATATTCGATTACTTTATGGTATATTTTTTACAATGTATTTGTTTATCTTTCTTGGAGTGGAATTGAATTTATGTTATTGATGTCCTTGAAGGATATTTAAAACGACATTCCATATAGTACTCGAACATCTTGTAGATGTCATTATTTACAAACTTCGAGTTTGTAGACAAGAGGACAAAATTGTCACAGTGGTTTGATGTGCCGTAATTAGCAAGGATCCGCTCTATGGTCAAGTGGTATGATCCAACATTCATCCAGAGTGGGATCCTTGGGTTCTGAGTACCATTACAGTGATGTCGGGTGTCATTAGTTCAGTAGGAACGCGCCCGTCCGTCAACCATGAACACCAGATTGGTAGTTTCATATGTTAAATAATGTCATTCGAGATTAGATTAGATCATTGCAAACACTTCCTGGGTAAATTTAGTATGAATGTGAACTGATACGAGGAATATCCGGGAAGAAAATTTAAATATTTGACTTCATGCAAAATACATACGGTCAATTTCTTTTAAACCCCAAAGGAGAAGTTTAAGATTAAAGACCATAATTTGTTCAATACCAGCAACTGCGCACAGGTATCCTATTTTGTTGATCTCACACCAGCGATAACTGAAAAAAACAAACTTTCTTCAAACCATGCAGGGATATCTTATTTTCTGGTGAATCTCAAATAAACAGTTACCCTATAGCTATCCTATCACACAAAGCAGTTCTATGCTGTTTTATTTCACTTAAGTAAATATCTAATCACATCTAACATAAGTAAATATCCTGTCTCATCGCACATTAGCAGATTTCCTGCCTAATCTCACAGGAGAGTTATCCTGTTTATTCTCAAACTAACTGAATCCTGTACAGGCGATTTTTTCCGTATTTGAGGGGATAGGTCCAGGTACAAAATAAATAAATAAATAAATGAATAAATAAATAAATAAATAAATAAATAAATAAATAAATAAATAAATAAATAAATAAATAAATAAATAAATAAATAAATAAATAAATAAATAAATAAATAAATAAATAAATAAATAAATAAATAAATAAAGTCCTGGCGATCGTACATAAGCAATACCTTAACCCACATCATCTTGAGTTGTTATGCTGTCTCGTCGCCCAATATATCTGAGGAATATTGTATCCTGTCTATTATTTTCTTAAACATGTGATACCCACCTTCCCTAATTCTACACATGATAGTGTACCTTGTTTCATCTCACATAATCTGTATCCTATCTACCCAGGTCTTACACAACATATCCCGCTGAATACACTACCACATTTTGACAATACACTACTGACACAAACTTAGCTGTTGTCGGATGTCCCTTGTTTCAACAGGAGTCACCCATACACCATGGCAAACTTACCCAACCAGGAGACGGGTTGTGTTACTTCCTGGTTTGTTTGCTCACACTCAGCATGTCCGGTACAAGGACATGCTCCGGTAATATGTCCAGTTAATTCCTGCTGTCTTGAAACACAGTTAGTCACCATGGGGCCTAATGTAGGTTTCTACCTGTCCCGTGTAAGGTGTGTGAGAACCAATCCTTTCAATCCCACATACACGGAAAAACACGTGTTCAGTTGTATCAACTGCATTCCATCCCTAACAAAGAAATATACTCTCTATTTGAACGTGTGATGGGCGGTATAGGTATAAGTAAGATATTGATTGGATGTAACACACTTGACATACAGTCGAACAAGGTTGTGTCGAACTCGGATGTGTCAAACTGTCTGTTTGTCTAAGCCTATATATATACATATATAGGCGTAGACAAACAGACAGTTCGACACATCCGAATTCGACATATACATATATAGGCGTAGACAAACAGACAGTTCGTCACATCCGAGTTCGACACAACGGTGTTCGACTGTATGTCAAGTGTGTTACATCCAATCAATGTCTACGCCCATATATATTCCCTTTTGTCTCGAATTTTATGTATCGTGCTGACAATTGAATAGTATTATTTGTTATGATTGTATGACGTGTTGATAATCCAGTCAAATACATATAGAAACATAACTGTAGATATGATAAAGGTTTTGTCACACCTACAGATATGTATACATAGTCAGTCAAGTCGAAATATTGCTCTGGTCCAAGGAGCCACAAATATATATATGTTTCACTCGTATCATGTGACATGATGGTACGAATGGATCATGTCGAATATTGTATTCAGTGTTGTGTACATACACACAGTCGCGTTGTAATCAAAATCATGGGATGACGTCATACAGGTTGATACATTCACATATGCAATTTGATAAGATAAGATATGTATCATCACTCATGACTGCCTCAACAATAGCGACTATCCAGATTATCTCAAAGATGTTATATCCCTGTACTCTCCAGAGTGTGCTCTCCGATCCTCTGGTGGGACTCTCCTGTATCAGCCTCTGTCTACTTCTGCTATGTCTGACCGTGCCTTCTCCTTTTGCAGTCCACAGTTATGGAACTCTTTGCCTTTGAATCTGAGAAACTCTGCTTCTTAGGAAACGTTTAAGTCTCTCATCAAAACCCACTTCTTCACTTCAGCTTTTCAATAGATCTCCTGATTGTTGGCATATGTACATAGACATTACATTTTAACTTTGTCACAGCGCCAGTGAGCAACTGTCGATGGATATTAGGCGCTTTACAAATCAAGTATTATTATTATTACTAGTAGTAGTAGTAATTTACTTCCAGACCTCAGTAAGCGTACCCAACCCAGGAACAGACTCGCCCGTGTGGTCCAGATGCTAACTCTGCTGCTGACACAGACTACGCCTCCTTGTGCCTACAGATATACAGTCAGGTCTTATAATGGAAAAGACAGAAGGTAAGTAGAATCTCAATTAAGTAACCACGAACAATGTTCATATATCCGTCACCCGTGAAGATCCAGGTTAGAATAAGTCAAGGGGCGACTAACGGGATCGGATGGTCAGGCTCGCTGACTTGGTGTGATACATGTCATCGTATCCCAATAGCGTGGATCGATGCTTATGATATCAATCACTGGATTGTATGTTCCAGATTTGATGACTTACAGACCGCCGTCATATAGCTCCAATATTGCTTGAGTGCGGCGTTAAACTAAAATAAACAAACAAACAAATGTACCGTTAGCAAGAATAACCATAATGTATGACACACTGAAGACAACCATTAAAGAAAGTACATGTACGCCAACCTGTGGGTATGCCATTGCAAACATCACACCTACGATATCTGCTATGGGTATGCTCTGTGGGTTAGCATCGGTCCCCTACAACCCATGCTGGTCGCAAAAGGCGACCAAATAGATCAGCTGGTCAGGCTCGGTGACTCAGTTTATTGCACGTTTTCGTCCCCAGATGACGTGGAGCGTTGCTCACCATTGCAATAACTGTTTATCTGGTTCAGTCTCGATTATTTACAGGCCGACGTCATACATGTATAGATGCGGCGTAAAACCACACAATCACTACAACGGGGGTGGGGGTGAGGTGGGGGGTGGGGGATGGGGGGGGGGTAGGGGGGAGTAAGCGATGAATTGTCCCAGACGTTGGTGAAATCCACGAGCACGATTATGGTCCTGACAAACCATGAAACATAATCCGGGATTCGAACACACGACCATAGCTGTCTGGCGTGCCCAAGGGACACAACCCTGTGACGCATTAGACGACTGGTCAACCCATTTTCGGCCTCATTAGAGAAGAGATAGTTATATTAACAATAAACAATGACAATGAAAATACTCTTGTGGATCTCTTCAAGCCAGAATGTTGCTCTGTCGCTTCAATGTTCTTGACCTCGAGTCATGACACATGTTCTTGAACGTTCAAAAACACCACTCTCTAGGGTTTGTCGTCACTTGGCAGCGACAGGGGATTTATTTTTCACTGCTCGACAATATGAATGCCAAATATATACAGTGAATAGTCTGTCTTTTCATTGCATACACTAGAAACGTGTGAGTATGTTGATAAAATATTTTTGTTGTCAACAACGAGAACAAAACCAGTACTAATGGATACACGTTTTATAACGGAATCAATTATAGCTATGTAAACTGTCAATCGGTGTATCATTGAGTGAGTGAGTTTGATTTGAAGGTGGATGTGGCAATAGTCGAACGTTAAACGTGACCGACTTAACTCATTATGTTCAGAGGAGTTGTGGTAGCATAGTGGTTAAAGCGTTCGTCTAGCCGAAGTACCGGAATTGATTCCCCTCATGTGTTCAGTATATGAACCCATTTCTGGTGTCCATGATCCATGGCAGGACATAAAAACATACTCACTCACCCATAGTGTTCAGGGTCTCCTTGATATTATTGATGCATATCAGTATTTAATTGTCGATACTGAATTTGGAATCCAGTCATACAGTAACGCCTCGTCTTCTACCATGTGGAAAATATTTTAACACGTATTTTATGTATCGTATCTCGTGGTAAGGTTCCTTATACGTATTGTGTCGTGTAATTATTAGCACAATACGTATCAGACGTTTTACGATACGCCTGTGTACCTTCAAGAGTCAAGATACCTTCAATGATCAAGATAAGTATCGTATTGTGTGTCAATTTGACAAGTATAATTAATAAATTTGTAAACTGTGGACAGCACCTACATGTACATGTACTTTATACTGCACATCGCACCGTGCATCAAGTATAAAGGTGGAATGTCGAAACCTAACGTATTCATTTATCATTTTATGATACAAACGATATATACCTACCTTATATATATATTTTTTTTTAATTATCTTATTTCTTTTTGGAATACACAAAGAATATGTTTACATAATATAGTTCACGTGCAATCTTAAATACATACAAGTTACAAAGTATATCTATAGATGATAACAAGCCAAAACTATTCTAGTGTCTTGTTGGATTGTGCAAGTTCGTTGTTTTAAACGAACAGAGAGACCAAAATGTCATGGACTGTGTGTATTTACATTGTGAATATGATATATTTCTGTCGATGTAATATGAATCGGTTATTTCTTGTATAAAGTGTGGGGAATTTGGTATGGAGTCGGAAATGTTTGATTTGAAAATGTTTTGCTTTGTTACAGTTAGAATATGATGTAATACATATGTATGTCGTTGTATTTATATGTATGTCGTAACATTATTTTTTATATTGTGTGGTAATTTACCTAAACACTTTTAAGCGAGAAGGAAGGAAGTCAACCTGCAAAATGTAGTTTCGTTTTCAGTTAAAGTGTAATAATAATGAATGATGATCATGTCGTAACGTTATAAATTTAGACAATATCAAAGTTACTCTTTGCCTATTATGTTCACTTCTTGGCGCCTGTATTTAGAAATAGTAATAATAACTACAGCTCCTGTTCATGGCGGATACAATAATAATACCGATCAACACAATATGTGTTTTATGTATTATAAACGTTATCCAGTAACTAATACATAATCTTAGGGCATCATTACCCTACTTGTCGTCTGTGATTTTCAGGTACTTTTACGTTCCTGAATAATAAAACGATTATAAACAAATAACTTTCATAATCAGGAAATACAATCGAAATTACAAAATATTATTACACAAGCTTTCAAAACCCTTTACATCCACTTTATAAGTATAATGGTGATCATCGCTATTATATATGATGCGGAATAGATATGCATTAAACATTTCACAGACACAATTTCAGTATATCATGGTATCTCTATATACATGTATACTATGATAACGATCATGGTTATGACAAAGATACATTCATATAAAACACACTAGTTTTCATTCTCCTAAGCATCCCTCAGCCGTACCAGGATCCGGATCTACGTATCGTGAGATCGAATCCATGATTCGCCCTTGCTCTGAAACCATCCATGCTTGAAACTGTTACAATAGCGGTACCCCTCGATGACGGCGTAGCGAGATTTTTGCTTTTCCTCCGCACGAAGCTGGATGCCTAAGAAGTGGCTTGACTCATCTCAAAAAGGGCGATGAATATTGGCCGGAACAATTTCAAAAAGTTTCCTGTCGTTATTTGTTCTGTGTCATGATATCGATTCAAAGATGGTTGATTCAGATCATGGTTTCACTAAGGGCTTTGTAGCCACGTCAAATTCAATGATGCACAGAGTTTATTTTAGGATGCATGTTTCACTGACTACTTTCAGGTAACACATTTAGCGTCGTATTCAGTGAAAGTCCACCGACCGCGTCCAAGAACATTAAACATGAACTCTACAACCTGACTATCGACAAGGATGCGCTGCGTCTCTGGGACCTCACGTCAAATGACCTCATTTTGGAGTGGCCATTCCATTACGTCAGGAGGTACGGGAGGACGCCAAACCTCTTCACAGTGGAAGCAGGTAGAAGGTGCAAGACAGGGAAAGGGGTCTTCGTCATGGAAACAACTGAAGGACAGGCGATCATGGACCAGATCGTCGAGAGAACAAAACAAATTAGTGGTAAACGTGATAAGATGAAAACAACACCCCAAATAGGTAAATTACTCGGTTCGTTTTGATTAACATTGATCCATGAAGCAAAGTTAAACAAATGACTGCATTTCTAAACATATGTTCCCCTGACCCTATTATTATGATGCATTACCTGTCAGGTGCAGTATGCGATGATTACTAAATAAATGAATGAGTATGGTTTTACGCCGCTTTTAGCAATATTTCATGAATTTCACGGAGGGGTCACCAGAAATGGGCTTCACACATTGTACCCATGTCGGGAATCGAACCCGTGTGGTATGATGAGCGAACGCAATAACAACTAGGCTACTCGACTGCCTCACATGATTACTACACCCATAAGTTGTTACATCAACCTGAAGCGCTGTCACAAAGCAAACACCAAATTGTGTATATGCCGTATTGAACACCACCAAAATTCATCATTACCTCTACATGAAAGATGCGACAAAAATTGAAATAAACTCACAACTCTTAAGTCCAAAATAATCCTGTTTTGGTCATAAGGGCCATGACCGGATTTGGGAGACTCTCTGTTTGTACTGAATGTTTAGATCATTGTTCATGGTTATAGTCACAGACTGGATATTTACAGGTCGTCGTGACACAGCTGGAATAATGCTGGTTCTGGCGTTGAATAAAATAGCTCGCTTCACGAATGTCCTTGTGTAAGGTTTAGTCAGAGGCATATCACTTCAACTTCCTCTGATCTCCATTAACATAAATATTGCAACATCAGTGCATAATCTCAGTCGTATATATATCCACAACGAAGCCATATCTGGTTATAATTCAGCAATAGTGATGATACTGTGTACATAATGTGGACCATCGGCACAAGCGTAGGTTCGATATTGCACCATTGTTAGTATGTGCTCTGATGTCTAAAAGCGTATCGAGTTAACTGAGTTTGAATTTTTGTATTCTTCAGAAAAAGTTTGTACATCAGAAAGGGAAGTTTCAGAAGTGAAAAGTAAAGTTTGCGATACTGATGGGAAGACAACAACGCCTTGCCTAGAAGCAGCTGATGGATTAGCGGTTGCACACATCGGATCGGGATCAGGACCCAGGGCTTTCACTGGATCAGAAATATGGACCCCAGCTGGAGAAGAACCCAGAGCTACAAGTGGAGAAGAACCCAGAGCTACAAGTGGAGAAGAACCCAGAGCTACAAGTGGAGGAGAACCCAGAGCTACAAGTGGAGAAGAACCCAGAGCTACAAGTGGATCAGAACCTAGGGTTGCAAGTGGATCAGAACTCAGAGCTACAAGTGGATCAGAACCCAGAGCTTCAAGTGGATCAGAGACAGGACAGAACCTGGACAACGAGGAAGGTGTAGTTTTATCGGGATCAGGCACACGTGATGATTTAGAAGAAGGGGGAAATGGTAAATCGACTCCACTTGAGCCTATAGAAAGTACAGAAGCTCCAAGAAGTCAGGTTGACACAACACCGGTTCCCGGTGAGATTATTGTGTTTGATTTACCAAAGAACAGACGTTCAAAGCAGTCTCGTCCCAATTATGAGAATGTGAAATTCATGCCCAAATACAATGTGAATACGTGTCTGGAATAATTCGCCAGTGACAACATCCATGTGAAATTTATCGTGGGTTCGAATCCCAGTTCGTCCCGATTATGCTTCTGGGCTTGTGAGCACCATAGCGGCCTTAAAAGCAACTCACTCACTATGCTCGATTAGGGGATTGGGCAGTTAGGCAAGAAGTTGGCATCAGTATGGGTACCTGTTTTTCCCTTCTTGCTGATCTGTTTTTTATGCATATGTATCGAAGTTTTGCTCAGATTGACAAAAGCAAATTACGGAAATTTTCATCAGAAGGTTAACGTAAGCTTTAGGTATATCTTCATATTTAAATCTACGCATACAGAGTCAGAGTGGCAAAAACGCTTTCCTCCAGAGGGATGGCTTAAACTTTCCAATAGTCAACTTCTCCCTTTATGTCGATCAATATTCCAGCAGCTCCAGCATTTGGTGTCCATTTATCACATCTTTTGCAGCTCGTCACACGACTGAATGATTATATCTTGTCATTACATCTGTAATGAAATTGTTGCACTGCCTTTGTTGTGCACTCGAATCGTCTGATTTCCTCTGGACATCATAGAAGTTCGACTGCATTTGAGGCTATCAAATGAATGGGAATGGTTTCATGCGAGTGAGTGAGTATGGTTTTACGCCGCTTTTAGCACTATTCAAGCAATATCACGGCGGGGGACACCAGAAATGGGCTTCACACAATGTACCATGTCGGGAATCGAACCCGGGTCTTCGGCGTGACGAGCGAACGCTTTACCAGCTAGGCTACCTGACCATCCCTTCATGCGAAGGATGGCGTGATTTTCAGAATTGACATGTCAGTTAGTTTGTTGTTAACGTCACACTAAGCAATATTCCGGCTATTTGAAGGTGGTCTGTAAATAATCGAGTCTGGACCAGACAACCCAGTAGTGGACATCATGAGCATCATGTTGTCTCTCAAACTTAAAGCAATCTACTGAAAGAACACTTTTTGGTTGTTAGTAAATGGATCTTTGTATTTGAAGTACAAGATGCCTTCATGTTGCACATATATGTTCTTGATTTTCCGAAGCAGCACCAGAGGACTGACATGTAAACCATGTGTTCTAGCAGTCACATTTGCAGCACAATGGGGCCAGGTTTACCCTCATTTCTGTGTGACACCACTTTCAACATTAACATTTGACGGAAGTCCTATCTTTTTTATCATATGTGAACCATGGTTGGTCCAGTCGCTACACACAAAGAAACACGCAACACCACGCAAAACCATGGCGCTCCTCAGGTTCTGTGACCTGGTGTTCGAAAGCTCGAATCATAGCTTCACCCGGATAATGACCATTTGGCCTGTCAGCCCCTTCCTCGTGCTCCAAACTGTAAACGTCTGTATTTTGGAGTTTCCTCCGACATTACACTGACGCACCGTCATATTCCTAAAAATGTCAAGGGTTACAGGGTTACAGTCAAACCCATTGTTAGCAATAGATAGCGTTACATATACAGTAAACCACGGTTATAACGAACACGCTTATAACGAACTGACGGATATAACGAACTTAGTTTTTGTCCCCGACTACTTGCTGTAGTCATGCTGTATATGTACTTGTAACGAACTACGATTATAACGAACTAAAATTAGTAATCCCTTTGAGTTCGTTATAACCGTAGTTTACTGTACAGTAAACTGCTAAAGTCAGCAAGTTCTTCGTATAACGTTGAAATTCATCGCCAAATGTACACTATATCAGACTTCGTTGTAATTGTGATTGGTAATGTAGCGTGTAAACTGTCCCTTAACAATCAATGAAATTACATTACGTTTTCAGTAACTGAACTCTGAAATTCAATCAGGAAGCTATGTATTATTGCCAAAAGGGTCGGAGACTTAATTTTAGTGTTATGCATTGCGTAAACTGTATTTCCTATGTACTCAAACTTGATTTGTGAAATAAATTACGTGTACTAGAGTATGTTAACTGTTGTAATAGGGCCCATTATTTGTTGCTGCTGACCCATTTATGAGCCATTGTATTGTCTTTTAAGTAAGCCTTTTCCGGTGTTTTTCCATATTTCTGCACACTCAGACTACGCAGTTCTGAGCGGTGGTGAGTGTGATCTGACTGTGCGGTTGTGAGTGTGATCTGACTGTGCAGCGGTGAGTGTGATCTGACTGTGCGGTTGTGAGAGTGATCTGACTGTGCAGTGGTGAGTGTGATCTGACTGTGCGGTGGTGAGAGTGATCTGACTCTGCAGTGGTGAGAGTGATCTGACTGTGCGGTGGTGAGTGGGATCTGACTGTGCGGTGGTGAGTGTGATCTGACTGTGCAGTGGTGAGAGTGATCTGACTGTGCAGTGGTGAGTGTGATCTGTCTGTGCAGTGGTGGGTGTGATCTGACTGTGCAGTGGTGAGAGCGATCTGACTGTGCCGTGGTGAGAGTGATCTGACTGTGCGGTGGTGAGAGCGATCTGACTGTGCAGTGGTGAGTGTGATCTGACTGTGCAGTGATGAGAGTGATCTGACTGTGCAGTGAATAGAGTGATCTGACTGTGCAGTGATGAGAGTGATCTGACTGTGCGGTGGTGAGTGGGATCTGACTGTGCAGTGGTGAGAGTGATCTGACTGTGCAGTGGTGAGAGTGACCTGACTCTGCAGTGGTGAGTGTGATCTGACTATGCGGTGGTGAGAGCGATCTGACTGTGCGGTGGTGAGAGTGATCTGACTGTGCAGTGGTGAGAGTGATCTGACTGTGCGATGGTGAGAGTGATCTGACTGTGCAGTGGTGAGTGTGATCTGACTGTGCAGTGGTGAGAGTGATCTGACTGTGCAGTGGTGAGTGTGATCTGACTGTGCAGTGGTGAGAGTGATCTGACTGTGCGGTGGTGAGTGTGATCTGACTGTGCGATGGTGAGAGTGATCTGACTGTGCAGTGGTGACAGTGATCTGACTGTGCAGTGGTGAGTGTGATCTGACTGTGCAGTGGTGAGTGTGATCAGACACCATTGGTAAGACCTGCATCACTTCGTGCATCTCCCACATGAGGTTGACACAGGAGATATAATTGAATACTGATCAAAGCAACGTTAAACCCACAAATGGAAAACAATGAAGCTTGCTCGGACGTATATATGAAAAAGATCATCTTTGAATTCGGAAAAACAAAACGTCAACGCTAAAGAATAACCGTGATTATCAGCCGAAACAGATTCCATTTGGCAAAATTATATGAATCGATCACTGAATATCAGTGATGCATATGACGCCAGGTGTTCGCAAAAGTCAGATACGCATGTGTGATCCATACACATCTTACAATTACTACATTTCAGGCTTTATTATTCTCATCTCACAACAGGACAAGGGTTTGCAATTAATATTCTGCGCGTTTTTATTTACGCAGACAGACTGGGCACGAGTGCGATGAAGCGTTCTCACCTTTGTGCACAGCTGTGGTATCAATAAAACAACACCACATGCCTAACCTATCATCTAACACCAACATTGTCGGTTTCAGTGAACATGACAGGGTACAGTGACACGAGGATATGTACATTGTTTTCCGTTTAGTTATATCATGCACAGTAAACTACGTTTATAACGAACACGCTTATAACGAACTGACGGATATAACGAAATGTGTTGATCCATTTGCTGTATATATGCTCATAACGAACTACGGTTATAACGAACGAAAATCAGTGATCCCTCTGAGTTCGTTATAACCGTAGTTTACTGTACTTGATAAATCACTTGGAAAGCCCCGCGTTAACACTAGATCCTTTTTGTTTTAACACTAGCACACCCACGAACACGGGTATGGTGCTGACAAATCTAAAAACATAATTGGGGCGAACCGGGATTCGAATAGGTTTCTGGAGAGATGGAGAGAGAGAATGAAATTCACTAGTATACTGTAGAACACGACACGAATTGTTAGAGTTTTGTTCTCAGGGAAAAGTGCTTACAGCTACAGATTCTGAACATCAAAGATTTAGTTTAGAGTTACAGCCTAACAAACGTTTTACCTTCATGAAATGAAACATTTTGGCATTGTGTGACAAAATGCATACAGCTGATTCGATCTAAGAATTAATATAAAACAACTTAATCCGTCTTGCTACAATACAATGTCTTTATAGTGGAAATTAAATTGACTAAATATTTTGTCGATGTATTGTTTACCTCACCATGTCAGTTCTGTCAATCATCGAGCAATCGTTTTTTCTGGTAGATTAGCTGCATGAAAGCGAGTGAGTGGGTTGGGTTTAACACCGCTTTTAACAGTATTACTGTTATATCGCGGCGTGTCAGCTTATGTGGGAGGAAAGACCGAAGTGATGCAGGTCTCAGACGTTTACCACATCGGCGAAACCCACGAGTTGTAGAAACATAATCAGGGCAAACCGGGATTCGAACCCACAATCATAGGGTTCTGGCGTGCCCAGTGGGCGCAAATCTGGACAGCGAATCGTGACGCCTTAGACGACTAGGCCCCCCGTGCCGCCTGCATGCAAGCCATGTTTGATACCTTAAACTACAGGCATGCCACACACATCAGCTCATCTGTAGATACGTTTCCGCTGTGAATAGATGGTGTGGTAACTATATTGCCTGTAGATAATCTGCAGATATCTCGGTGCACGGGCTGTCCTGCGTTCTAAGGTGCGCTGTGCAGAGATTCCGTTTGTTTCTTTGTTCTTTAACGCCGCGTGATGGCGTGACTTTCAGAATTAAAATCTTAGTTTGTTTGTTGTTTAACGCCATACTCAACAAAAACCCAGCCATATGACGCGGTCTGTAAATAGTCTGGACCAGACAATCCAATGATTGACATGAGCATCGATCCACGCATTTGGGATACGGTGTTTGTTTGTTTTTTAACCCCGCACTCAGCAATATTACAGCTCTTGACGGTGGTCTTTAAATAATCGAGTCTGGACAAGACAATCCTGTGACTGACATGCATCAACCATGTCAGTCTGCTTGACCACCCGATCCCGTTAGTCTCCATTTACGACAAGTACATGTTTATTCTACTTTTACGGCAAGCATGGGTTGCTGAAGACCTATACCACGCCGATCTTCACGGGTCGATTCCGTCCTTTGGTGGCGTCAAGACTCTTTGATCATAAGTTCGAATCCCCGAATACAATCCTCGGTGTGTCAGCACCTTACCCATGCTTACTAGTCATCGCTAAACGACATACTGACACGCCATCATATATGGCTGAAATACCCTTCAAAGATGCATTAAACCAAACTTATTTAATGTTGTTTAATGTGCCATCTTTCTGTTGGATAGGTTTTGAAACAGCTCGTTTAAAGATAAATGATATCTGACCCTCGTGTCGTAATCTCGATATATCAGACAACACAAAAATATTTGTATATTTAGTTTGCATGACGTATAAACGTAGTGCAAAATGTTTTATCATACCTCCATGTCAGAATTGGTTCTCGTGATCTTGATAAAATACCATGTATCCCGCCTTGGAGGAAAATACATTTCTGTGCCGGAGAATAAGTTCATTATACCCCTCCACGGAGAAATCAGGCTTCACTCAGATTTCTGAACAGGAGAAAATCACTCATCACTCGAAGCAAAAAGCCGCATACTTTTTCAGGCTCAGTGAAAGTCAGCTCAATCGAACAGCTGTCGTGGACCAATGTTAATATGACACGAGCGTGGTAATACGAGGGTTTGAACGTGGGTCTCAATGGTGTCACACATGTTCCGGATCTGACGAGTACAGATGAGAGCGAAGGTGTCAAATCCGTCTGCACGCTCAAAACAGATGCTTCATTACAGTTCACACTGTGGGATATCGGATACAACATGGGACTGTGGAACGCTCTGCTGCTGATGGTTATAGTTTGTGTATTTCCAAACGAAGGTAAACACATTTCTTTATTTTAAAAATGCACTATTTAATCATCAAGGAATGTTAGGATCATCGTTAGATTACCAGTCACAAACGAAACGTGTCATTGTTGACATAGCAAGCTAGTGCATGATCTCACATTTAGACTTACACGTACACAACGTAGTCGTACTGTTCTAAAAGAAATCACACACCTGGGATTCAGAAGAGTGAGTGAGTGAGTGAGTGAGCGTGTGAACGAGTGAGTAGAGCATAACATTGCTTGTTGATATAGTCAAGCCATTTCACAGAGGGTTTCACCTGAAATGGCTTTGACATATTGTAGGTTTTGTTTGTTTGTTGTTTAACGCCACACTCAGCAATATTCCAGCTATTTGACGGCGGTCTATATATATATAAGAGTCTGGACCAGACAATCCAGTGATTGACATCATCCATCTACGCAAATGAGATACGATGACATGCATCAACCATGTCAGCGAGCCTGACCACCCGTTCGTCGCTTCTTATAACAAGCGTAGTCGCCTTTTAGGGCAAGCATGGGTTGCTGAAGACCTATTCTACCCCTGATCTTCAAGGGTCCATATTGTAGGGAATCGAACCAGGGTAACAAGCTAACGTTACATCACTACTAGAGTACCCAATCATACAAAATGACCATGAGTGCATGTACCGCATAAATGCCGCTATATTTGATACATCATGGCGTGTTAAATATGTGGTTAGAATGTCTTCACTGAGACAATTTAACCACGATGATAAAACCCACGTACACAAGCACGGGTATGGTGCTGATAGCGATTCGATCCTATTATCAACTATTTATTTCTCGGAAAGAGCACCCATACATGCTATTTAATAATATACCATTTTCAATGTGTACACAACGGCAGCATTAAAAAAGAGTAATGAAAATTGGTTACGTAGATATTAATTAATGACGTACATGTAAATGTATTATACACATGGTTAAGGCATTTAGAGAGATCTTGTAGATCTCTTGTAGATCTCTTACACTGTCAGTGGTAATACTTTTTTTAAATTGGAACAAATTTGGAAACTTAAGATATTGTTTATTGAAGAGTTTATAAAAGCTTCTACTTTGCAATAAATTAAGTACCTAGTATGGCAATGATTTACGCATTATTAGTCTGATTCTTTTATTGAGCGGATGTTAACGTTTATCTTCCACACCCCAGGAGCCCGGTGTCAACTAGGCTTTGTACCACACAAGCATTCCTGCTACTGGTTCTCAAATGAGAAAGGATCCTTTGCAGAGGCTACTGTAAGTTATAATATATATAATTCTCAACATATCTACTACAGAGCCTTTTGTAACTTTACTTAGGACATGAATGTTGTAACCTTGATTAAACAATTTTTTGAGCAAAAGTCGTATGACGCTTTTTAAATTCTTCGTGAGAAGTGCATGCTCGATTGTATCTCAAAAGGCTGGAGCTGCTGGAATATTGCTCGTTATAAAGGGAAAGTTTACATTAGGAAAGTTGAGTTCATCCCTCTTTCGGTGAGTTTATTATCACTCTTTATGCATAGATCTAAATACGAAACAGATGAGGCCATCTCACTGGTATCTTCTTTTTATAGTCCACGTTGGTGAACATTTATGAGTCTCGTAAATTCACACGTCAAGATATTATTGGATATGGAATATTATGTTACAGCTTTCAGAAATAGAGACCATAGACGTATGATGTGCCTGTTGCGATTAAGTGAATTGCCTATACGGAGTAATCTGGGCAGAAGAGAGGATATTGATTCTTCACAATGCTTTTGTCGGCTATGTAACAATGGTTGTATTGAGGATGAAGTCCATTTTGTGTTTGTCTGCCCGTTTTACGCAACATTAAGACAAAAGTATATTCCTGTAAGATTCTATAGCAATCCATGTATTAAGACTTTTAGTAATCTCTTAAATAGCAAAAATGACTGTATACTCAGAAATGTAGCTAAGTGTGTGAAGGAAGCCCTATTATTACGTACCAAGTCGTAATATTCTACCCTTAAGATTGTTTGCAATGTAAATTGTCTCAATTGTATATTACTATATATAACTGAAATGTACATGGGCCTATATGGCCTCCCATACATGAATAAACACACTGAAGAAAGTGATCACCAAGAAGGGGAGCACAGTTTGTGTACACGGGGGTGCCTACTTCTTGTCCGTATGTCTTACCCCAAAATGTACATGGAATGTTATCAGTGAGGAAGTCCAGCATTTAACATATTATTTTCTCAGTAAACTGGAGATGTTTTTTGCTTTCATTTATAACGATTTTTTTCAACCAATCAGACAGCCTGGACCTCTGAAAGATAGATATGAAGTTATATCTGCGGTCACCACGTTTAGTTAATAACGTTCCATGAATCAGGGAATGACGTTTTTGTTTTGCTCTTTCGAGTACAATAGATAGAAAACTCTGACTCAAACATAAAGCGTTACAGATGAGTATATTCCTGTGAATACTCCAAGCAAACGCAAATAGAACAGTAATCGGTAAGTTTCCGTATCACACGTTTTCAACGTGCACTGAGGGGCGGTCGGGTAGCCTAGTGGTTAAAGCGTTCGCTCGTCACGCCGAAGACCCGGGTTCGATTCCCGACATGGGTACAATATGTGAAGCCCATTTCTGGTGTCCCCCGCCGTGATATTGCTGGAATATTGCTAAAAGTGGCGTAAAACCATACTCACTCACTCACTCAACGTGCACTGAAGCAGCTCGGAGAAAAATATGACGTCCCTCATATTGAAACAACGCCTTGAAACTACTTTTTTCCCGACAACCATCACCTCCTCAAATTAATTCGATTTAGGGGCCATCATGTGGAACTCGCCTTTTAAAACTCTCTTAATGACACTGATGGATATCGCCAGGAGTGTATCATAAATGGACATCAAGCTGCACATCCATATGATTCTGCCCTACGATACTACTATACTATATCTACATCATGAATGTACATCAGTTGTGGAATTTCCATGATTAAATTTCTTTTAACGAGAATGGCTAAATCTTTCTAAGTTTTTCTATTTCTTGTTGACATCAAATTTATACACTTTGTCTTGATGGATAACGATGATAGTATATCGGTAACAACATATTTCTCCTTGACCTGTAGTAGGGACACACTAGATAAACATGGTGTTCATCTTCGATCTCCAAGTTACATTTTTTCACAAATGAGGCATCTTGAATCATACACTGTTTTCACTGTAGCGTTGCATTTGTATTTTCAAACCAAGTTTTCTCATAAGATCCTAATCAAAATTTGAAATTGTATATTATTCATGTTCGAGTAAAGTTTTATACGTTTCATAATATACAAGAACTACAGAAGTATTTTTCTTTAGAAACCAAGTTTAAAGTTGAATATCAATGCGTGTGCTACGGAATATACTCAAAAATCAGATTCATCATCTAATTCATGGGATATCCAGACGCGTGAGAATCCGGTTTGGAATAATAACATTTTGACATGTGACGCCCAGTTTACTCCTGCATTATCCACATGTACCGTTGACCCGTGAAGATCTTGGGTAGAATAGGTCTTCGATTATTTACAGCCCGCCGTCATACAGCTGAAATATTGCGTAAAACAACAAACCAACCAACGTGTACTTTTAGCATGTCATAGAAAGCCGAGGATAGCGTGTTGGGTTTATACGCACCAACCTACAGCAACACGTCATGCAGCGTCAGAAATACTTAGCACACAATATGAATATCGCCCCACTTCCCCAAGCCCAGCATGGTTGATGTGCGTTTACAAAGTAAAATGAATCTTTTGAAAAAATCACTTTGCTCTTTTTCAACACTTCCCCTAACAGTGTATCGCCAGATCTCACTGCCATAGCATGCGATAGGGCCTATCTTTGTCTCAAAAATAGAAACAATTAATGAAGGATTCGGAGATTTCCTGATAAGATTATATATGGGAACACATGCTTCCTTGGCCTATACAGCTAACGTCACACAACTTTTGACAATACTAAACGTGAAGAAAATTATAGACCAATATATTTATAATAAGATACTATATTCATTTTTGCCATGGCCATAAAACCATTTTTCTACACTTTTGACATACGTACCCTCAGTCATATCAATTTCAAAGATACCATTTGCTTCACTTTCCATCATATCAGTAGCCAACTGGTTGATTAAAAATATGAAAAGTACAGGACGAAGCATACAGCCTTGTCTAACACCGTATGACGTTGAAACGACATCTTTCTTGACTTTCCAGAGCGTAAACAAGCACAAACATTTCTGTACATTTAACCATGAATACCCTTATGTAATAACATATGAAACAACGATTCCTATCAACCTTACCACCGGCTTTACGGAAATCAATGTAAGATGCACAAAAACGATGTTTAGGCTTTCGTAAATATTTCTGAGGAAGTCATTGCAAGACAAAGATATTATATATCGTAGAATATTCCTTTCTAATCCCAACTTTAAATTGGGCTACCAATTCATTTAACTCGAACCAATGTCGCAGTCTCGACTCAACTATTGATGAAAATACGTTTGGACACCTGTGAATCCGTAGACGTACGTGGTCTACTTCGTCTTGTTCTGACTTGACCTAAACTGTTGTCAACTTTAGCTTTAACATACACTTTATCACCAGTTACTAGCCTGTCGTATGATAAATAGGCTTTCTTTTGTGTTTCATGATCTTTAATCATAAAAGGATGAGAGATTTACGAATGTTTCTAACAACCTCTGTATAGTCGTTTGTCTCTCTGAAAACTTTAGTAAGTTTGAGATGTGTTATTACGCACTAAATCTGTCTGTAAATGATGAAAACGTCAGAATTATTGCACCACTTTTCAATCCATGTGCTCTTTCTATGTGAATGATTTCAGTTTCAGTTCATACATGCAGTTTATCTTGTATGAAGGACCTTGCTTTTAGCTCACAAATTGTTTCTTCTACTCTGTGCCTCTGTATTATCCAGTTTTAGTACTAAATTTAGCCCTTTTCTTTCAGTTCTTTATTTTACTCTTAAAATTTTCTGTTTTTTCTTCATCTCTATGGATAACACTTTAAACTACTTAAACTACTCAAAACCGTCTTTTGGCTTCGTTGTCAATTTCAACATTGATGATGTTATAATGTACATAAAACTCGGACCGTGAAGATCCGCGTAGAGAATAGGTCTTCAGCAAAACATGCTAGCCGTAAAAGGCAACTATGCTACAATTGGATAGGGTGGTCAGGCTCGCTGACTTGGTTGATGCATGTCATCGTTTCCCAGTTGCGTGGATCGCTGCTCATGATGTCAATCACTGGATTGTCTGGTCCAGACTCGATTATTTACATACCGCCTCCATGCAGCTAGAATATTGCTGACAGCGGCGTTAAACAACAAACACGGAAACTCATGCTATAGTTTCCTACAGGCTGTTTGCCGCTACTTAAAGAGTCGCCTGGCTGAGATAAATAACCGAGATGAGGATGAATTCGTCACAGGTCACATAAAGCGTCATGGGAAATGTAAGTATGAACTGTTCGCAGCTACTATCCCTTGAGGGTCTGGTTCTTATGCGTGCCGCCCCGTGAAGATCCGGGGTGGAATAGGTCTTTAGTAACCCATGCTTGCCGTAAGAGGTGACTTACGGGATCGGGTGGTCAGGGTTGCTGACTTGGTTGATGCACGTCATCACATCCCAATTGCGTAGATAGATGCCCATGATATCGATGGGGAGGTCGGGTAGCCTAGTTGTTATATACATCCGTGAATATCCGGGGTAGAAAAGGTCCTAACAAATATACCCGTGAATATCTGGTGTAGAAAAGATCTTCACAAATATACCTGTGAATATCCGGGGTAGAAAACGTCTTCATCAATATACCCGTGAATATCCGGGGTAGAAAAGGTCTTCACCAATATGCGTCGAGTGTTGGAAGTCAAAAGTAGCGTTGTGTAAAGCAGGACTCGTTTATCTTGTTAATTTATAGTTAGTCTGAAACATACCATTTAAATGCAGCACCTTACTACCTTCTGGGGGGTACCGATCTGCGACTGGAAGGACGCTTTACGTGGGAGGGTCAAGTGACCCCTATGGTCTACCAGAACTGGTACCCTGGGCAGCCATCCAACTGGGGCGGCCAAGAGAACTGTATGGGCATAGACAAAACTATGGCCTACAAATGGAATGATTGGCCATGTAAGGACAGTCATAACTTTGTCTGTGAAAATTAGGGCCAGCTGCTGTACACGTGCGTAATAAATGATACAGGTCCAAATCAGTATTCGTTGCTTTGTTGGTTTTTATTATTGTGTTGTCATGTGTAACACATGCTAATAAGAGGGATAGTTTCGGCGTATGTACTGACACCGTTATTAAGCAAGTGATGTACAGAATGTGAAGTAGGAAGGTGAAATACATGTGGATAATGGATGTTTATACAAGGTTGAATGATCATAGGTTGATGATTTACACAAAAGATAATGTGTAAGTATAAACATAATGTATAAACATCAAAGTAGACACAATTCATGGATAACAACTTCTTTAATACTGTAAAGGCGACGTTTCGCTATAGATCCTTATACCGTTGCACATTGTACAGAATATATATAACAGTAGAGGATTAACAGTAACAACAATGCTCGAATGGGTGGGATAACATAAATAAGTGTTGACAACAGAAGGAAAATACTGTCACTACATGATGAACAGAGAACACACAGGTGGAAGCCAATGGGACATGAAGCCAATTAAACAGGATAAGTTCATATAGGTGTAATGATTATTGCTTAATGAGTTCATAGTAGGCGGTTGGATAAAATTGCCTCATTCAGTCTTGCTTGACAACGGTATAAGGATCTATACCGAAACGACGCCTTTACAGTATCAAAGAAGTTGTTATCCATAAATTGTGTCTACTTTGTCACCCGTCAACTTCTAAGTAAAGCCTAATCAAACAATTAAAGTATAAACATCAATCATCCACAAGTTATATACTAGTATCCACAGATGCATCTCTCTTGATCATCATACTAAATTCTAAATGCCACTTAAAAACGTTACACTGAAACACTTTAAACATACACGTAATCAACTTGAACTCTTAATCAGAAAAGATTTGTTTTTGTGTTTAAGTCCATCTCCAAGCACATCGAATGAGATTCGAACTCTTGCGACGAAATTGTTGTGTTTGATTACCTCATGCCTAAATACCCAGAACTACTTAATTTGTTTTCAGTGTCCATTTTCCCAAATATTACGCACAAAAAAAACAATTTGAGTTTTCTAAATGTTTCAGTGAATGTTTTCAGTAGGACAAGAACTTTATTGTAGAAGAAATCTGAGATATTTGTCCGAAGTTATCGTACCTTATGCCGAGACAAAACTGATTTTGTCTTACAAATCATTTGAAAAACCTTTACTATTGAAAAAAATACATTTAACTATTGTGCATTAACACTGAGGCGAGACATGTAACTTAGGACCCGTGAAGATCCGGATAGAAAATAGGTCTTCTCCAACATAAGAGTGAGTGAGTGAGTATGGTTTTACGCCGCTTTTAGCAATATTCCAGCAATATCACCACCCGAAATGAGCTTCACACATTGTACCCATGTCGGGAATCGAACCCTGGTCTTCGGCGTGACGAGCGAATGCTTTAACCGCTAGGCTACCCACCCCCTTGACATACTATGCTTGTAATAGGCGACTAACCGGATCGGGTGGTCAGGGTTACTGACTTGGTTGATGCATATCATCGTATCCCAATTGCGTATATTGAAGCTCATGGTGTCAATCACTGGATTATCTGGTCAAAACTCGATTATTTACATGTAGACCGCCGTTTACAAATGAACAGAAATTACAGCACATAAATTACAATGGCATTACACAATAGAGCGGTAGTACAATATCCACCGAGAGTATATAATATGATGGCAGTGGTCATTATTAAATACAAAAATACAGTGGTGATAGCAAAAGTCAGTGATAATAATATATATAGTGGCCAAGCTTCCGAGATGGGGTAGGCAGGGAATCAGTCATGGTGAGCGATCCTCACATGGAAGCTGGTTCCGATGGGATACAAATTCATGAGAGATACGTACAAACGCTATTGTTCTCTCACATAAAACCTACCTGGCAAATGAAAAGTTCAACATACTGCCCTCACCAGTCCATCGGCACTAGAACATTAAAAAAGTTTCCATATCATACTACCATTGTCCGCGGTATACCGGACCAGAAATTTACACACCACACTAGCATCTAAACTTCCTGACGACTGGTCACTGTCCAAACACAATGTAATCAGCGTCTACCGAAAAAAGAACTCGGCTACAATCAATTTTGAACAATAAGCTAAACTGCCATATAACAACACAGGGGCTATAGATCAATTAGAAAGGCTACCATACCTGGGGACCATAGGGACTCACGGTACCTCAGCTACCTTCATGGTACCCAATCAGGATTTACACCACCCCTCTAGTTGTTGGCGATTGTCAACAAATGTAGTAAAATAATTAAAACAAATAATTATTCTACGATTAAAATATTACTCGGAATAACTTTACTGTGAATGGTGAGGTGAGGTGAAATGGGGTTTAACGTCGTGTCCAAGATTATTGCACTTATATAGCGACGTGCATGCACGTGTATATGTGTGTGTGTTGCTGCTTGTACTAGTCCGGACTGATGGCGATTTATAGTGCTAGCACAATGAGATACCATGCCGTAGTTCAACATGAATATCCCACTCAGACACAGTATACTGACTCCCAGCCGACCAGTCCTTGTTTTAGCCCCTTAATGCTGAGCGCCAGACAGGGTAACAACAAGTACCATCTTTTAACGTCTTTTGGTATGACGCGGCTGGGGATCGAACCCCGGACCTTCCGCTCTCCGGGCGGACGCTCTACCACTAGACCACGGAGACGGTCTTACTGCGAATGATGTGCCCTGACATAACAAGTTTTTTACGCTACTTCAACCCCCTTTGAGGATACAATCTCAGTGAAATTTAATTTGCTAACATGTAAATATTTACTTCAAATGAAATGATTTCGTTAAAGTACACCCTTTTCATGACATGCGGTAACAAGGATGCTCAGATGAATTAATTTGTCAACCAGATTGACCCATTAGTAACAGCCTCCTGGACGTACAACTTCAGACAAACTACAAACTTATTGAATTTACATTTGAAATGGGGATTGCCTAAAAGTCGGGCCAAGAAAAGTCGGGCCGGGTCGGGCCAGCGGTTAATACTACAAATGGATTGCAGAATAATAAAACGAAACGCGCATATCAACGTATAGTTTTGCTCATTTAATTGAGTTTGAATAAAAATGCACCTTCAACAATGTAATAAACTGTTGATTATGACTACATACCGTGAGTCTCGTAGAAAAGTCAGTGTCTTGACTGTGTGTATTCTTTGATTAGAATGCTTCTCACCGACCTTGGCGTGTAGGGGTGTGATGTCCTGGGCAGGAAACGACAGTGTTTTGACTACTCTTCTTTCATTAGTTAACGTATTGGGCATCCCTAATTAACCTTTACATTCTAACATTCTTTATATCTAAAGACTAGTATTATATCTAATTATATACCACTTTATTGTCTCATATTTCAGTAGTTAAAGAAAACACAGAGCTCAAAGTGAAGCCTTTTTCACTCTACATTCTCAACATAGTCTCTATCAGAAGTGTTTGGCTTGTGTTGGGTCCGACTTGGCCCGGGCTGTCAAAATGCACTTTAAACACACAAATGTATCATCAAATGTCTTTAAATCTATAGACTATATTATATCTACCTATATACAACTCTATAGTGTCTCAGCTCGCTGTATTTAAAGAAAGCAAGGTGCTCAAAGTGAAGCCCTTTTTCCCTCTACATATTCAACATAGTCTCTATAAAAAGTGTTTGGCTTGTGTTGGGTCCGACTTGGCCCGGGCTGTCAAAATCAACTTTAAACACATAGAAGTATAATCAAATGTGTTAACATCTATAGATTAGTGTTATATCTACCTATATACCACTTTAAAATGTATCAGTACATCGTCTTTAAAGAAAACAAGGTGCTCAAAGTGAAGCCCTTTTCCCTCTACATCCTAGACATAGTCTCTATCAAAAGTGTTTTGCTTGTGTTAGGTCCGACTTGATCCGGGCTGTCAAAATCTTCTATAAACACAAAAATCTATCTTCAAATGTGTTTACATCTATAGATTAATATTAAATCTACATATATACCACTTTAAAATGTCACAGTACATCGTATTTAAAGAAAACAAGGGGCTCAGAGTGAAGCCCTTTTCCCTCTACATTCTCAACATAGTCTCCATCAGAAGTGTTTGGCTTGTGCTGGGTCCGACTTGGCCCAGGCGGTCAAAATCTACTTTAAACGCACAGATGTATCTTCAAATGTGTTAACATCTATCGATTAGTATTAAATCTACCTATATACCACATTATAATGTCACGGTACATCGTATTTAAAGAAAACAAGGTGCTCAAAGTGAAGCATTTTTTCTATATTTTCTTAAGAAAATCTCTGTCAGAAGTGTTCGGTCCGACTTGGCCCGGGCTGTCAAAATCAACCTAAACCTCACAGATGGATCATCAAATGGATTCACATCTATAGATAAGTATTATATCTACCTAAATACCACTTTATAGTGTCTCAGATCGCAGTATTTTTAGAAAACAAAGGGGTCAAAGTGAAGCCCTTTTCCATCTTCATTCTCAACATAGTCTCTATCAGAAGTGTTTCGCTTGTGTTGGGTTCGACTTGGCCCAGGCGGTCAAAATCTGCTTTAAACACACATATGTATCTTCAAATGTGTTTACATCTATAGATTAGTATTAAATCTACCTATATACCACTTTATAATGTCACGGTACATCGTATTTAAAGAAAACAAGGGGCTCAAAGTAAAGCATTTTTACTGTATTTTCTTAAGGAAATCCCTGTTAGAAGTGTTCGGTCCGACTTGGCCCGGGCTGTCAAAATCAACTTTAAACACATAGAAAGTATAATCAAATGTGTTAACATATATAGATCAGTGTTATATCTACCTATATACCACTTTATAATGTATCAGTACATCGTCTTTAAAGAAAACAAGGTGCTCAAAGTGAAGCCCTTTTCCCTCTACATCCTAGACATAGTCTCTATCAGAAGTGTTTTGCTTGTGTTAGGTCCGACTTGATCCGGGCTGTCAAAATCTTCTATAAACACAAAAATCTATCTTCAAATGTGTTTACATCTATAGATTAATATTAAATCTACCTATATACCACTTTCTGTTTTTCAAGCGATTTACTCCGAATTACTTAATTATGGTGCATTTTTTTGTTTGGTGATTGTTCATTAATGTCATGTGTGTATGTTGCATCAATTATATGTAGGTATGATGGCCGATAATGAAGTAATTAGCCAATAACACTTTGGCCCGTCTTGGCCCGGCCCGGCCCGACTTTTAGGCAATGCCTCAATATATGCATGTCCATTCACAATATCCAATATCCTGCCATATGTGATACCCACACTATGATACTACTGTCCCTATACTGATCATATTCAAGCATTGTTGCCCGGTCATACCGTTCGCCTCTATGTCACCAGCAACATTTTCAGACATCTGAGAATTGGAGGCAAGAAATTAAATCGTCTGTAACCATTTTGTAACGACATTGCTGCACGGTCCGTCCGGTGTTGCCTGGCCCACCACAATCTGTGCCGCCTATGGTATATGGTAAGTTGTTAGGGTAACATCCTTCACAGGGCGCCTTTCATTCAGGTGGGTTGCATCCGGATTTTAAAGGTAAACGCTTAATGTTCACCTTCCTGTTATTGTATGGAGTTCTCTATCCATAGATTTGAATTATTGCATAGTGGATTCATCCGATGAGACGATCTTGTCTTGCTTTCGGTTGTTAAGGCCTGCCACGCCCAGGTATCATTGCAACACCTCCGTTTCACGGTACTTGCGTCACATACAATAAATTACACATATCGGTGTGCCAAACATCAAAGTTTTGTTTAGATGCGTTGCCTTGGTATTATAAATGTTCACCTCAACAATGGCTGCATTCAAATCATTAGTTCCCTAACGGTTTGTCGGAAGTGTAGAACAGTCGACAGCTGCACTGCTCACAGTATACTATTGTATCGGTATCGTTTTCAATTTTATCATTTTAAAGTTCATCATTGTATGAACATAATGATACACATAGTGGCGTGTGAAATAACACAAAGGGGTGATAAACGAAGTAACTGATTCATGTTGGAGAGAAACAACAGAAGTTATCGAAACGAGTCGGCAAGTTAAACATGGTTTCTCTTTTGTTTGTTCAAGATTGTTTGTAAAATTCTACCAAGTTGGGGTTACATGTTTCGGGGTCAAAATGACCATATCCCACTAAATTATTATGTCTCTATAATTATTTTCCAGTTCTGAATATTGCCGCTCTGTGCGATCTACGTCCTCTCGAGGAGCAGTTGTTCGCAGCTAATCTGGACATCACTGTGAAGTCTCTTTTCCCGGGTGAAAAACTTGCCGAGGATCTGGGGGTGAACAAAACACTCATTGCAAGTGCCCCACCTCCAACCAATCTGACGGGAGACTTCATTTACGTTCGGGATGCCACATTCAGAATGGAAGGTAAAATCTATCACCAGTTTCACTGTACAAGGTTGCATTGTTGTGCTTCAACGGTACAAATCAGGTCTTACGTCTACGGCATAATTGGTGTCATGGTTTATTTCATTTGTAAGGCGTCCCTTTATACATTTCAATGCTTAAACCAACAATCATACCTGTGTCATGGTGTTAACATGTTTAATTCAGGTCTAAGCAGTGAAGAATACAAAGAGGAAATCCGAGACAATCTGGAAAACAGCCTTAAGTACAGACTGGACAATCCCCGGGCCCAGAATCTCATGTACAGAGTTCTCGGAGTGTTTCCTATTCAGGTAAGTGACTTTTCAGGCTTGTCTTTGAGTCTGGATCGTTTGTTCTCGTTTCTTTAACTGATTGCCTGGTCCAAACTCGATTACCTATCATGCGGAATATGCCGAAAACAGAAGATTGCATAAAACAACACCCGCTCATACTCACTTCAGTGAACCCAAGTAGATTTCTCAATCAGCTCAATTTCCAACTCGCGTCCAGTATTTAATGAACAAATTGACCCATAATTATTAACGAAAACAGGCACTAGGCACTATTAACGAAAACACATTGTTATCACGTCATCATAAAAAAGTGAAAAAAACACCTGATTATGTATTTTTCTTTTTGTTTTGTAGATGATGTACTTTGCGGTCCAGAAACCAGAGGATGCTGAGCTTGTTCTTTGGCGCTTTAACCGCCAGAAACTCATTTACACAGCATGGTGGAGTACCTCGACGTCTATCTTAATGGCTGTCAGTAGAAATCTGTACCTGTTGCATTAAAGACGTCGGTTTCAGACAGTTAATTTAGCTTCAGTTGGCAATTGTTACTCCTAAAAAACCCACAGGATACATTCTCTCAACATCTGAAAATCTTCTTTGCACTTAGCGTTACAATGAATCTTACAATGTTTCTTCATCAGACAATGGAACGGGTTACAATGCAAGTTTCATGTTTAACGCTGCACTCAGCTACATTCCAGCTGTTTGACCTGTAAATAAGCGAATCTGGATCACACAATCCTGAGATTGATATTGTGAGCAACGATCCACGCCGCTGGGGTTCGTTGGCAAGGGGAAACGATGTCACCGAGTGTAACCAAGCCTCCCGATCCATTAAGTCGCCTCTTACGACCAGCATAGTTTGCAAAGGACCTACAGTAAACTACGGTTATAACGAACTGACGGATATAACGAACTTACTTTTTGGGTCCCGACTATTTCCTATAGTTATGCTGTATATATGCTTATAACGAACTACGGTTATAACGAACTCAAATTAGTAGTCCCCTTGAGTTCGTTATAACCGTACTTTACTGTATTCTAGATCCAGAATGCCCATGGGTCTGAAGAGCATTATTGAAATGTCAGCATTGGTCCTTTGTAAACCATATAATTAACAACGCCACTGGTTTAACTGAAATCTGCAAGGTAGTTAATCATACAGATCTAGAGGACCAATCCTGACATTTTAATTTATTTTCCTTCTAGCTAGGTACTTTGTCAAGAATGACATTGACATCCTATATTATCTTCCCTGAAGTTAGTTCAATGCAGCTAATCAGTGAGCACTTTTCAAAGAGATATTTTATGTTTGATGATAACGTAAAAAACAGTTAGTACGTATTGTACATGAAAATGTGACGATTTGGGGGACGAGAAGTTTAACTCGGGGATGACATATACTTTATACGTGTATATGACTCTGCCAAACCAGTGTGGCTAAATATACAATAGGTAGATTTGACATTGTGATATGAAGATACTTTGATTAATGCACAAAATGCACACATCCTACAAGAAAGGTAAATAAACTACAGGTGGTAATATTTCAAACTTTGTAGTAATGTGGGTAAAACAATATAACATGCAAACAATGAAGTAAACAATTACAAATATACCAACGACCTTACCCACTTATGGAGTGGAAACAGCACTTATAGAGAGGTAGTTTAAGTGTATGTATGTCTCTGAAGATTTTGCAATCGGCCAATATGCAAAATGCAACAATCCTAGGCACTGTGGTAAAAAAATAACTCATACCCTTAATGTATAATTTATATACTACAATTCATTTATGTTCCCAAACTACTTTAACCCATTAATACACCCAAATCCTACTGATTGAGTGAGTGAGTTTAACTTTTACATATCTCAGCTGTACAGTGACAAGCACAAATTGTACACTAACAATATCTAAACTCTTGTCTACGATGAACAGTATACAAATTAGATTTTCACAAATTTTATGTAAAACTCGTATATAGAGCAGTTAATAGTTATGACTATTATTTGACAGAACAATATAGATCACCAGCAAAAATAAGCAGAATACACGGTGAAAATGGTATAAACGAATCAGTGAATAACATCGATGACAATAGGTGTTTGCAAATGTTTAGGGACCAGACGAACTTCCCCTACACCGTCCCTCCAGCTGAAAATTAAAATGAAGTAGTCTGTTTGTTTGTTTATTTGTTTGTTGTTTAACGCCGTTTAATATTCAAGCTACATGGCGGCGGTCTGTAAATAATCAAGTCTGGACGAGACAATCTAGTGATTGACATCATGAGCATCGATCCACACAATTGGGATAGATGACATGCATCAACCAAGTCAGCGAGCCTGACCACCCGATCCCGCTAGTCTAATAAGTGGTACAAATAAACATACATGTATATGGTTTCACAAAACCCTTTCAGGAAGACACTAATTGTACACTACTTCCCCATCGATGTCAAAGCCAAGACCAAACTCGTTTATAATTGTTTTACTACCAATTTATTTACTATCTGTGTTCATCAGAATGTACCACATAATTATTATTTTTAAAAATCAACAACAACAAAAAGAGCTTGTATTTTTTTTAATGCTTGGAATTATTTATTAGGAGGAAGACATCAACACAGTTAAGCTGGACTTGGTGCAGCATGATTGTGATTCTGTCATAACATGGGTTACACATGAGGATCCTCTCCTTTCAAAAGATATCCATGTGAAAAACGCGAATAGTCTATACATCTCGCCTGGCAATCCATGTAGGTGTTACCAAAAGTTAGTTTCATGTAATTTGTTTATATCTACCCAATGTGACACCACCAATGGAATCAAACATGGATTTATAAGTGTCGCGTGTTGTTTTAAGCTGATTATGTGCTTGTTGGTAGATTATTTGATTTTTTTAGGGTTTCTTTAATTCAGAAAATTTGGTTGTCCCAACTGCCATGGAGGAAAAGACAGAAGCTTAGGCGGAGTTATAGTTTCGAGTTTGATACGGGCAGCAGGAATGGCAGGTTTTATTGTTATTCCAAGTGAGGGAATGTGCCGTTTTCGATTGTATAGGTCCTATCAGATGAATTAGAAACGCAGTCATACGCAGGATTAGATTTACTTGAATATAGTTTTGTCATACATTAGAAAGATAGTTTCAGGCGGCGTTCTTTAACGGATGGTTCATGAGCACCATATGCAGACTATATTTGGAGATGTTCGAAAGGTACTACGGCAAAGTCTTAGGCATTGATTCAAGTTGTTTTACATTACCTTTGCACTCTCCTTCATAAACGGTGAAGCCATAATTCAGTTTGGAGCGTATAAGAACTCTGTATTATTGGAGGAGGTGTTTTTGGTCCCCTTCACACTCTGCATTTGAAGAGCCCACAAGCATTGTTTCTTTAAATATTTACTTTGTGATAAAAAGGTTAAATAATGGTGGGAAATAATGCCAAAGAACTTGCTTTCAAATGTCTTTCATCTTGTATTTCAGTTAGTCTTTTCTTTCGGAACCTTTTGATAATATTCATATTCGTACCCACATCAGGGAGTGTTAAGACATCTACAAAGAACATCCATCAATAGAGTGTGTGTGTGTGATAAAAACGTGTCATTATTTATTTTATCCAAACAGTGTATTATGCTTTTCTAGATCTAAAAATATAGACACTGCATGTTGCCTATTTATATATTTTTCCTCGTGATATGGCGGAAATATTGCCGATGGGGCATCAAACAATAACCCACTCACTATTTCCTTTTTTTTAAGAAAATGACTATAAACGAACATAACGATCAATGGTACCTCTGGCTTTTTTTCTAATTAGATTGTTGGTTTCCATACTAATCGATTATTGATCGTGCATTCCATGGACTTGCAGAAGCAGCTAGTCAGTAAAATTGGTTAATAGTTGTAAGGATCGACATGATCTTGTCCAGGTCGATGTATTGAACCAGCTATGGCATAATGTCATGAAGACAAAAATGTACTGACGTCCGAATTTCATCAACAATATGTAATCGTGTTTGTAAACATGATTCTGGTCAGTGTTTCAGGACTTGATAATGTATGGTATCAGCAACACTTGAGCATATATCAATAGTTTGTTGTGTATGTCACTGTGACTCCTGAAATGGTAGGCCTATTTGCCCATGTTTAAGTACGCATTCCAAGAAAGCACCGTTTTCAAAGTGCTCTTGGCGTCATGGCAGAATGTTGTTGCCATTGAAAAACATTGCTGTCGCAAAATCCGAAACTATCAAAAGATTCACCACTAGACCTGTCTATGTTGCAAGTTTAGCGAAGAATTATTGAACGTTGTTTAAGATTTCCGGAAAAGGGCACTTCCACCATATCCAGCCTACGTCAAAATTGTCACCCTAAAATCTCGAAAACATTTTCCCCCGAAAATCCACAACTATCAAAAGGCACCAGTTCACCACAAGACCTATCTCCGTGCAAAGTTTGGTGAAGACATAGTATACGTTTTTCAAGATCTGCAACGGAAATCTTGCATAGAGTGACGGATGGACGAAGGGATTGACGGTGTACATTTTAATACCCCCTCAAATCGCGCCGCAAGGGATAATATAAAATAGCCAACAGCTGAAAGTAAGGTTATCAGGAGGCGAAAGCGTTCGCTCGTCTGAAAGAGTTCAATTTCCCACCTTGGTTCATTGGTTACTCATAGTAAACGTTCATGAAGCACGGGTACTGTGACATTTTTATAAACCATATCATTAGAACAATTCCAAATCAGTATAAATAATTTGCAACAGACCTTTCCAAATGAGATGAATTTCACATATCACAAGAATAGCTTACCATATACTCGTAGTTTTCCCGAAATGAACAACAAAAATATGTTATTAAATACCGACACGACAATGTACAAAGATACAACTTCTTTTGAGCTACTAGTTGAGGCAAGTACTTTTGTCACAACAGTTTTGCAGATGTAATATAATGTATCTATGTTCGTAACAGGACAAACTGAAAACAGATGATGCTTTGAAACGTAATTAACAACATTATCCACTACATAAAATTTCAGCTTGATCGCTGTGCTATCCATTACATTAATTTCAAAATCACGTTTATTTCAATGTTAAGAAAAACATGAAAACTTGAATAAAATGTGTATCCCATTGCAACGTTACATCGTTCTTCCAAAATATGAAAGGATTTACCTCGTACAAACAATAGCTCCAATTTTGTTTTTGTAAACTGTATCCATGAAGCTGAGACTGTTGATCTTCCAGTGCCCCATATTTGTAGTAAACATCGACAAAGTGGAAACAATGGTAGCAATAATCTTGATGATTAAGAGCTAGCGTGGGTCGATGCTATGGCTTTCTACCACGGATAGCACTAAAAGTTGATTATAAAGTTTAGAGATGTCGTTGTTAGTCTAACAGAATGACCAGTTTTACAGGCGTTGCCAGGTGATGTCAAAGTTATTCAGCTAGTTTCTATGTTCTTAAGCATCATATATCTATTTCTGGCTAAACATTTGGACAATAGCAAATTCAAATCATGTCAGGATAATATCATTTTCGATGTGCGCCCCACTGAGTCGCAACGGATCAACGAAGGTCATTGAACAGCTGCAAACAAGTGATTAGCTAAACAATTACTCACGAGTGTATTTTGTTATTGACATTTCTTCATTTGGCAATAATTGCAAAATAATAATGATAATGCATTTTATTTGTATTGCGGCAGCCTCCATAAATACATAATCGACAAGGAAAACAACAACCATAATCAATATTTCTTCAGACACTACAAAGTTATTAAAATGTGTTTTTGTTTATATGGCCTGAAATAATTGTAAGTTAATGTGATCATTCAAAAGGCACAACTTAAATACTAGACACGAAGTGGAAAGTGAGCTTTTGATAATTCTACTTGGATTCATTGAAGTGAGTGAGTGGGTGTTTTTTATGCAATCTCCCATTTTCAGGCAATTCCGGATGGTAGGTAATCGAGCTTGGACAAGGCGATCAGTGACACAAAGCTGAACCAACGACAAAGACAAGCAGAGCCTTATCGAGACAGCAATGGTAGTCACTTACCTGAATAGGAAACACTCCGAGAATTCTGTACATCAGATTCTGGTGATTGTCCAGTCTGTACTGAAGGCTGTTCTACAGATTGGCTCGGATTTCCTCTTTGTATTCTAGACCTGAATTATGCACGTTAACATCATGACACAGGTATCATTGATTGTTTCTTAATCACTAAAATGTATAAAGAGACTCCATTTATTTTTTGTTTGTTGTGTTACGCCGCACCCAGCAATATTTCAGCCGGCGGTCTGTAAATAATGGAGTCTGCACCAGACAATCCAGTGATTGATGGGTGAGTGAGTTGGGTTTTACGCCGCTTTTAACAGTATTCCAGTTATATCACGGCGTGTCAGCTTAATGTGGGAGGAAAGCCCGAAGTGATGCTGATCTCAGACGTTTACCACTTCGGTGAAACCCACGAGCACGGGTATGTTGCTGAAAAACCTAGAAACATAATCGGGGCGAACCCGGATTCGAAACCACAATCATAGGTTTCTGGCGTGCCCATGGGACGAAACTCTGCACAGCGAATCGCGGCGCCTTAGACGACTGTCCCACCCGTGCCCCCCAATAGAAGGTACATCCCCGAAAAACGGCAAACAGCATATAATCGTTGCAGCTGAAAGACGCTGTCGAGAAATTGTCGGGCAAAGACAAATTGCATATATTCCAGGAAGATACTGCACTAAACCCAATTCTGAGAAATATTGATTTAATCTACCAGAAGTAAGGGACAATGCAGAATTTCCAAAAAATGATTTCCCATCTACTCCTAAGCATATCTAAAGTAGTCATCACGCAGCCCACATGAGGGTCCATTGGGCTCACAAATAAATAATTCCAAATAAATCTCATTCCTGTGGTTTGTCTTTATATTAGGTTACCTGACCTAAGGTTGACTCCTCAGTTCCAGCCGGGACGATATCCTGCCCCAGCAATCCAGCAATATATACCTACATTCACTAGTGCACCAAAATGAATACGGCTGCAGCTGATAATCCATTAAATCATGTAAGTGCAAGTCAAGATTGCTGCAAGAGCATCAATTGTTCCCCGCAATATAATTCTCTGTGCAGAGGAAGGCAGTGTAAGCTATAGGAGGAGAGATTTGGCGTTAAGTACAAATTGGTTATTATTAATGTAGTTGTCTTTGAAAAGCACAATAAAAGAAACCGTGTCTTTAAATGGTCTGCACAAAGAAAACCCGAGCAAGAAAACTGGGCCTTTAAGGCAAAACTTGACATATATCCACTATTAGTACCAATAAAAAATGATTTCAAGCTCTATATAGATAACACAACAAATGTCATTCTGAAAAAATGCTTTTGCAGCAAATATCAATATTCCTGGTCAAAATGTTGGCTGGGTTAAATAAAACAAACTTTTTAAATAATAAACATAAAAGAATGTAATGAATCCACTGTAAATAAACTTTAGTTCAAATGTAAATATTCACGTATTCATTAATGGGTTTCCATTCATCTAGCAGCAAGTTAATAACATATAGTTTTCTCAAGTGATCTACAAATATTGAGAATTATCTTACATATTGTAAAAATAAAGGTCATATGTCATTTTCTCAAAACTTCGTTTAAGCAATCATTAACTAAAAATTGAAAAATTGGTAGATATACAAAACCACCAACCCCATTGGAACAACGTCTCTGTGAAACATATGATGTCTCAGAAGATGAACAACATTACGCACTGTCTAACATCATACAACCAAGAAAGAGAATACAAATACTCCTCAAACATGATAAAGAATTTGTTACACTCTGTTAAAAGGAACAGTTCTTAATAATTTTACCAACAGTTATCAAGAAACAACTTCCAAGATCTGTTATCATATCAACAATTAAAACCAAATTCCTTGTATGTACAATATTACCATAGTTTTGCTCTATTCTCATATTGTTTCCATATCATTATAATACACTTGTTTTGAAATAAAATTGTTATTATGTACCTCCTGTGTAAGTTGAATGTTCCTGTGTTTTTTAATTGTCGTTTCTTGTGCATGCATTTTGTAGTTTGTGATAGTGTAATATTGTCACTGTTTCTTCATGGAATGTTCCGCAATACATATCTCATCTAAAACATCTTTGTTGTGTGATAGTTTCTTACAGTTGTGTACGGGGACACGGTTGGCCCAGTCGCTGCAATTCGCTATGCAGAGTTGTGTCCCTTGGGCACGCCAGAAACTCACTTACTCACTCTTGTGTACGGTTCCGTTTGGTGTGTGTTGTGATTGCTTCCGGTTTAGATTTGAAGTTTGCTTAGAAGAATGTTACTATCTTCAACCCAAACATCCTGAAGATATCATGCAACCGTATTATCTTTTAGGAAAATAATTGCCACCAACAGGCCAATCTGTTGATTTCCTATGTATCCAGAAGCAAACAACATATACGGATGTATTATCTCTGGCGGATGTTAACACGAAAACTATCAAAGCAGTAAACCATGCAGAACTGTAAACTGCCGCATGAAACGGTATGAATCATAGATTACAGACAGTGAACTATTTGAAACAAAACTGTGCTCAACTGTGCACAGCAAGCGCCATACATTTGATTATGAAGACAACTAATTAAACATTTCTCATATCAAACCCGTTGTTTTACATGTGTTGTTTATGGAACAAAGTCATACTTTATAGAAGTCTGGTATTTAATCGTGTTGAATAATATGTTTCAATAGCAATGTAAAGTTGAAAGAATTAGTGCGCGTGACAGGCTTGACCTAAATTCCCCCCTTGACCTTCTCTGGAATGCTGCTTGAATAACAGACGATACATTGCAAAGGGAGTTCGCAATAGAGCTGTTAGGGAAAGGGAGATAGATAATCACTCTCTCTCAGTGATACAGTTTGAATAAGATACGATGTTCAGCATTGCGAGGTCAGTGCTTGATAAAGCTAAAACATACGCCTATAGTTAAAGGAGATAATTGCTCAATTCGGAATAGTATATTCTTACAAAATATAGACCGGTTAACTTTAGCGAAATGAGATATATATTTCCCTTAAAATTTGTCAGCTCTTTTAAAAACAAAATGAACAAATTTGAAGGGTTAACTGCATTACGAAAATCTCAGAAGAGCTAAACGATTTTGAAGTATATCTTATTGCTGAAAAAAATTAGCATCAACATTTCACGAATATGATTTGTATGTTTCGTTTTGGTAACTGTGTGGCTTGAAATTTCAAAGAAACCAACATGTCGACATACATGCTATAAAAGATCTTCAACAACGCATGCTTGCCATAAAAGGCGACTAACGGGATCGGGTGGTCAGGCTCGCTCACTTGGTTGATGCATGTCATCGTAAATCAATTGCGTGGATCGATGCTCATGGTGTCAATCACTGGATTGTCTGATCCAGAATCGATTATTTACAGACTGCCATCATATAGCTGGAATATTGCTGAGTGCGGCATTAAACAGCAAACAAACAGCAAACAAAACAAGTTTAAAGACATAGATTTCTTGAAGGAATCGTAAAATCACGACACAACCCTAACTAATAATAATCATTAGAGCGATCCAGCTCGAAACTAGTCACTGCTTATTGAGATTTCTCTTGTGTGTTAGCTCCACACCTCACCTAATCTATTGAACAGTTATTATCATAACACGAAGTTTGTCCGTATCTCCGCCCAGCCGTCTTTCTGTCCGTCCGGACATGCATGAAAATTTGCATGCTTATTAAATAGACAATTGTCCAGACTTTGGTCAAAAATGAGTCCGGGCGGTCGGGTAGCCTAGTGGTTAAAGCGTTCGCTCGTCACGCAATATGTCTGATATGATGTACAATTTTAACTCACTCACTCACTCACTCACTTTAAGTAAACAGTTCGTCTACATTATGCATTACAGCAAACATGTGCGTGCATACATCTTGAAACCCTTGGATCCACAGACTACCTATCGCGCAGGAAACAGGAACATGACAAATACAACTTCGACTGAAGCGTAATTAAATTTTGGTAAGAACAAGCAACATACGGTCATTGCTCTACAATGACATGATCTGATATAAATGTAATTGAGTACATATTATTATATTTTAGATTGATGCCGTTGGTGTGAAAGTATTTATGATCTGACTGATATTGGATTATGGAACGATGATATTGTTATTATTATGGTATTATCTGGCTTTGAAATTAATATATTTCTTTTTAAATCTAATTTACAATAGAATAGGTATATATACCACAGTGTATATTGCAAACGTGTATTCAATATCATGTATTGATAAAAAACATTAATTATTTTTACATTATTTGTATTTTCTTTTGTCACAGCAAATGGCTCACACGTGTCATTCTTGTATGTGTTTCATATACAATATTACAAATATAATATATCACGTTATAGTCACAAACGTGTTACGCAACCGTGGTGAAGTAAATAGAGCGCCTGCGCGAAGAATGGCAGGTCGGTGGTCCGATCTCCTGTCCAGTCACACAATACAATCTTCAATCACATGTTAAAATATAAGCAAACTTTTACTTTCTGAACTCCTTAACGCATCATGTTGACAAGCAACGTGTCAGATTTAGAAAAATCTTCTGAATGTCTTCCCGAATATATCTAGAATAACGTTTTAAAAAGGGTTTTAAAATATAGCGTGATATGTCGATCAGCAGGTCCGTACGTCCCTCTGTCCATCTTCCGTTTCCGGAGCAGAACTCCTAAACCGTTGAATATTTCTTGTGGAAACTGGCTATACAGATCAGTGGTGCACTGGTGCCTTTTGATTATTATTATTTTTTGTTTGTTAGCATGACAGGTTGGACTGAAAATGAGGGTTGTGCTTGTTTACTGAGCGGAAATGCAAAACCTTTAATATTTTAAGGAGGAAACTGGCTAAACAGGTGAAAGTGGTGTCTTTTGATGATTTGGGATATTGAAAATACTGAACAGCATTACGTATTTGTTTACTGAACTGATGGCGACAGTAGCATATTAGTAGCCAAACTTCATTTAAAAACTGTACAAGGGGTGTATGATCTGATGACTCTTGTATTATTATTATTATTATTATTATTATTATTATTATTATTTACAGATTAAAATAAAAATGCAGCAAAGAGGGTTTGGGTGATCCTATCACAGTCAGGCTGGTTTGGCTCATCATCAGCTCCCCTCTACACGCAGCCATGACAGCGAATGGGACTTCTCCCAGGAAGCGCTGCCTAGTCAAACCCACCAAGAACTTTTCGGAGAAAATGAAGACTCCCCAACACTGCAACCTGCTGCACTACCCAGATTGTCTGAAGGGTTGTTTTCCTGGTAGCAAACCCGGTTACTCTCCCAATGTCAGTCAACAGATTGGGAGGTACCAAACCTAAGGTACAATATTTTTATCTTGTCAATCAAATTCGTGTCAAAAGGGACAGAAAATGCAATGAAATAAATGATTTCATTGGATTGATAGACAAGGACAAGATCAGGTTTGTTGGCCTTGATGGGTCTGAAGCTGTAAACGGGCCTATTCCAAAGAATTTTGTAATTATCATTTTCCATGACATCCTATACATATCCCGGGTCGTTCCATGGGTGGACCTCTGTGTCAAAACCACAAGCATCAGAAGGACGGTAATAAAATGATCGAGCTACGCCATCATGTCGCTTAAGATACTGTGTTTGTGCCAAAGCGGGGCATTCACTGACAATGTGTTGGACATTCTCATTAAATTCATTGCATAATCTACATTTCATATTTACAGTTTGATGCAAAATCACACACTGACGGTTTCGAGTGGGAAGTGACTTGTCCTGAGCAGCAAACAAAAAGCTTTCTGTTTCACTTTTCAGGCCGACTTCATCCAAGTGAAGGCCTGCAGGATTGCATTGACACCTTGAGAAAAAAGCTTTCCGGGAAATTTGAATAGCATAAACATGCTCGTATGTTGCCCTAAGCAACAAGGAAATGCAGACGCCATAACGTGCACCTGGTGGTGCACTGCTCGTGAAGAAGTGGAAATTCACGATGTCATTCCTGTTGTCATAGAGATTAGTACAGATTTTGCCTTCACTTTGCATTTGTGTGAATCTCTATTCATGGTTTTGGGACAGTATATCATTTTTCTATTATAGTATCAATGGGGAGATCATGGTCAAGGCCTGGGTCAAGGAGGAGCATTAGAAGTGTTGTAGGACAGTAATTTCCATAGACAGCTGAGAAACTGTCTGGTCCATACAAGGTTTGATAAGTGGACTGACATAATAGTATAATCTCACTCTTATGGCATAAGTGTTTGCATTTTTTAGTTGGTGTATGATGGTGTCTATAGAGGATAGGAGCCTTCAGTTATGTCTTGTTTTTTGACACATACCGACAGTTCTGGTAGATCCAGCTATATGACGACGGTCTGGACAAGACGATTAAATTGTTTGATAAGCATCACTTAGAAGTTGACGGATGACAAAGTAGAGAAAATATATGGATAACAACTTCTTTATTTACTGTAAAGGCGACTTTTCGGTATATATGTTTATGCCGTTGTCAAGCAAGTGAATGGAAAAGTTGTTATCGATAAGTTATCTCTACTTTGTCATCTGTCGACGGCTTAGTAATGCCTGTCAAACCATTCATCCGTCGTCTACATTGAGACGTGGCAATCAACACCATAAACAACCTCAGACGACTAGAGAAAAAGCACATTCAAACCAGCAATCTTTGCTTGAGCATTGATCCACGCAGTTTGGATACGATGATATGCATCAACCTTGTCAGCGAGCCTGACCACCAGATCCCGTTACTACTCTTACGATCAGAATGGGTTGCTGAAGATCTATTTTAATCCGGACCTTCACGGGCTTTACAGCTGTGACTTCAGTATGACACTTACACTAGCTAATTTTCGGGTTAATATTCAAAAAGAGGCCAAAATTATCGATATCCCCCGCATGGTAAATACTTGTCGTGAATAGTTCAGCTAGTAAAATCAACCACCTAAAATCCCAAACTATCTTTGTGTGCAGTTTGTTGAAGAAATAGTGTACGGTTTCCAAGATCTGCTCCTGAAACGAGCACAAACGCCTTTAGCAGTCTAAGTCAAGTTGGTGCAATGGAAACTCGAACTGTCTTTTTTAAAAACATCCCAAGCTTTCAAAAGGCACCCGCTAACCACTAAACCTAGGTATGTGCTAGGTTTGGTGAAGAAATTTTTTACTGTTTTCAAGATCTGTTCTGGAAACGACATTTTTCCGACAAACAGACGGACTGACGGTGCCCATTATGTACCAGCTGAAACAAACTAGATTACATTATACTTTTCTATAGTATAATACTGAGTGAGAGACATAGATAATCAGTAATCCAATAAGTCTAATCTTTTAAAGGTGAGCTTATTTGAACATATTATTCTGATATTTTGGTAAAATTTAGACTCAATCGTATACAATAATACAAATATATATCACAGCGTATTTTGAAAACATGTAATTAATATCATGTTTTGTTCATAATATTCATTATCTTATCATTGTTAGGATAGTTCACGCTTCACACATTTCATTCCTATTTGTGTTTCATATACAATATTAAAAATATATATCACTTTATAGTCAGAAACGTGCACCGCCTCCGTGGTGTAGTGAATAGAGCGCCTGTCCCAAAAATGTCAGGGCCCTTGTCCTGGTCATCCAAAAAGATGTTACTTGTTGATACACCGTCTGGCGCTCGACATTAAGGGGAAACATATAAGGACTTGTCTGTTCGGTAAAAGATGTCTGAATTAGTTATCAATTTTAACTGCGACAATGTATTTCATTGTGCTTGCACACTGTCCGGACTATCACCAGCAGCCACAAAACGTGAAATATTTTTCGATGCGACGTTTAAACTTATTACAGATAAAATGATGATAAAAGATAAGATATAAAAATCACATGTTAAACCCTGATTCCTAAACATGAGCACGTTTTACTTTCTGAAAAATATAGAGGTGATATGTGACTAAGTGAGATTTTGCACGATATATATGATAGAGATTTCATTAAATTCAAAACGTCAGCCGGAGAATATTCAGTCTCGATTATCTGCCGAAACAGATTCCATTGAGCATAAAAGTACATTGTGAATACAAGTATATGAATGGACACTCAAATTGATTGAGTGATGACACCAGGTGTTCAGGTGCTTCCTGCTCTTCTGGATCACCCACACACTTTTTATATAAAAGTATGTGTTAGTATGTTGCCTTACGCCACAATCAGCAATCCAGTGGTCAGTATCATAAACAATGATAACCGTCATTGTGGTACGTCAACCAAACATGACCACTCGGTCCATTAAAGTAATTTCCATGAAGAAGGCTTGCTAGGACTCTTTCTGTAGTTTATATTCACAACTGTTTGAACAATGGTAGGTGACAGGTTTTTTTAAAACAATCGTGTGACCTATAACTTGGAAAATACTGCATGGATTCTTTTCAAGTTTAAGGAACCAGTTTACAAGTTGTGAACATAGAATATTATATTAATCAACATTTGTGCGACCTATCACTTGAGCGAGTTACAATTTAAGTCGCTTCGGCCTTATTTCAGCCATTTAGAGACGAGAACAAGTTGATATATACGCAAGTGAGTCATGAATGCAAAGTTATATTTAAAAACAGATTTGTGAAACATATTTCAGCATAACAATATGATTTTTTACAGAATAAAACACCAGTATAGGACACCAGTAACCAAAGCAAGGCAACCTTGCTGGGGATCATGGACACTTACGGTGCCTCAGCTCAGCTTCCTGCAAGATACCCCGGCAGGATTTACGTCATCATTTTGGCTTCAGGTGGTTGTGCACAATACTAGGCAATATTAAAGAATACTTCGCAGTGAGGTGGCTTAAAACACAGGTTGATCATCACTCCATACATTTTTTAAAATTAATGATACACACCAATTTCTTTCAAGTAACTTAAGATGAGGTGCCCGATTACACCAGAAAAGAGATGTTTCAGATTTACTGTGGGATAACGTAAAACCCTTGCAAATGCAAGGTCCACACAGTCAAGCAATATATGCTTGATGGTGAATCTTTCATCACAATGGATACACTTAGTAGGTTCGTTTGCATCTATATTCGTGGGTAAACCGACTGTAGCTAATACGACATAGTCGTAATAACGACCTCATCATGTCTTGAATAACAACCCAAGTAGGTACGACCGATTGTTGATTTATTTTTATGAAGTCTATTGTCCCACCTCTTTTGCATGAATTCCCGAGTAATATGTTTTGATGGTCGGTTTGAATTCATTGTACGGGATAAAGAGTGACGCACCTATTATGCCTAACATGACTTGGCGACAAGCAAAGGACGATGTCAGAAAGGCCAGGAGAAAGATCACTGCAAAGTTCGGAAATTGCTGGGATTATAGGGTGATTTGAGGAGAGACTTTTATGTGTCTGAAGTCAAGACAACGAATCTGAAAAGATAATGAAATGTTTGCATTGATATTGTTGTTTAGTATAGGTCAATATATTGATCAGCAGGAGAATCATTTAAAAGAATCAAGAAAATCAACAATTTCAAGTACAAAGTATGGAAAACGTTTTTGTTTAGGTTGGTTGTTAATTCTAACTGTTTGATTGGCATTCTAGAATAGGGCAAATAAGTATGGAAAATTTACAACAAATCTATGGATAAAAACTTCTGGTTGATGCATATAACAACATTTCGATGTAGATTCTTACACCGTTATCAAACTGGAGTGACAACAACAAAGTGATGTGATTTATATGTGCATGACATGTTGTGATAAGCAGCACTTGAACATAGACAACAACAGTAATAGATAACAAGCAGATAATGGATGAACATTCATTAAATCAGGAGAGCACCTTCATTAAAAGCATGAAAACATTTAGAAAATATATGTTGACGGCCACATGCTACACATGCTTGCAAATCAACAGAAATCTGCAGTCTATGAACCAAACGTCGATTTCGTTACACGGGTTTGATTGGACGAGCAGGCAACATACTGTAAACTTCGAAATGTGATTGGTTGTGGTCACAAATTGGCAAAGCAATGGCCTGACCAATGGTTGCTCATACTGGATGTAGATAGGTAGAGTTCATTACAACTTCCATGGGCATCTCCTCATGTGATTCTATAATAACGTTGATTGTTTGCACATCAACGTACCTAACCACCCTTTTCTGTAAATGGACCTACCTATGGATAAATTATATACATATAGGGGGGTTTAGCTGTGCTGAAGCAGTGAATCGGTTGTTCAATTGCAACAGATAACGATGGAAAATCTCGGGCTTGTCGTATTAGCTGTAATGCTTATGTTGGGTCCTGTCAGATGCGAAGAGCACACTCGTTTCCTTGTTGACATCGTTGAGCCAAGAGGTGTTGCTGATGTAAAGACCACCATGGCCACTGTAAAGAGCATCTTGGACAAAACAGAGGGTGTTGAATTCATGTTCAAGGTTGGTTCAAATTGATATACTGTATTTGCTGAAAATGCACTGTATGAATTTTGAAGAATGTAAATTCAAATTCATTTTAATTTATCTCTGGAAGTATCACTGCAAATCATGTTGAAGAGGTGAACAGGTTTTACAATACACAATGATGCGTCTTCGTTTCTTATTGCAGGAGGTTGGTGAACCAAGAGTATTAGTGAGTAAGTACAAACTTGACAGTCTATCAGAAAATTGGAAGTTTTGTTGTTCACAGAAAACAAATCAATGGGGTCCAATTCATACTTCCTTGGTTCGCTTTTCTGATGTATGCTTTTCTGCTGTGTTTTACTCTTGAAGATCCGCGTAGAATAGATCTTTAGCAACCCATGCTTGCAACTATGGCGACAAACGGGATCGGGTGGTCAGGCTCGCTGACTTGGTTGATACATGTTATCGTATCCTAATTGCACGTATCGATGCTGGTCAAGACTTGATTAGTTACAGAGCGCCGTCATATAACTGGAATATTGCTGTGTGTTAAACGACAAACACATTCTGATGTGTGCGCTTGATAATGAGTATGGTGAGATCATAAAGAGTATTTTTTGACATATTTGGAAGCTTTTGACCCCACATTGTCATGTGTGGAGCCAATCGGAAATGTGATACCCACACTATGACACTACTGTCCCAATACCGATCATATTAAAGCGTTGTTGCCCTGGCATACCGTTCGCCGCTACGTCACCAGCAACATTTTCAAACATCTGCGAATTGGAGGCAAGACATTATATCGTCTGTAAACATTTTGTAACGACATTGCCGCACGGTCCGTCCCCGGTGTTGCCTGGCCCACCCCATTGGTATGGTAAGTTGTTAGGGTAACATCCATTACAGGACGCCTTTCATTCAGGTGGGTTGCATTGACCCAGTTTTTAACGGTAAATGCTTAATGTTCACCTTCCTGTTATTGTATGGAGTTCTCTATCCATACATTTGAATTATTGCATAGTGGATTCATCCGATGAGACGATCTTCTCTGAAGTAACTGATTTATGTTGGACAGAAACAAAAGAAGTTATCGAAACGAGTCGGCAAGTAAAACATGGTTTCTCTTTTGTTTGTTCAAGATTTTTTGTAAAATTCTACCAAGTTGGGGTTACATGTTTCGGGGTCAAAATGACCATATCTCACTAAATTATTGTGTCTCTATAATTATTTTCCAGTTCTGAATATTGCCGCTCTGTGCGATCTACGTCCTCTCGAGGAGCAGTTGTTCGCAGCTAATCTGGACTTCACTGTGAAGTCTCTTTTCCCGGGTGAAAAACTTGCCGAGGATCTGGGGGTGAACAAAACACTCATTGCAAGTGCCCCACCTCCAACCAATCTGACGGGAGACTTCATTTACGTTCGGGATGCCACATTCAGAATGGAAGGTAAAACTTATCACCAGTTTCACTGTACAAGGTTGCATTGTTGTGCTTCAACGGTACAAATCAGGTCTTACGTCTACGGCATAATTGGTGTCATGGTTTATTTCATTTGTAAGGCGTCCCTTTATACATTTTAATGCTTAAACCAACAATCATACCTGTGTCATGGTGTTAACATGTGTAATTCAGGTCTAAACAGTGAAGAATACAAAGAGGAAATCCGAGACAATTTGGAAAACAGCCTTAAGTACAGACTGGACAATCACCAGAATCTCATGTACAGAGTTCTCGGAGTGTTTCCTATTCAGGTAAGTGACTACCATTGCGGTCTTGATAAGGCTCTGCTTGTCTTTGAGTCTGGATCGTTTGTTCTCGTTTCTTTAACTGATTGCCTGGTCCAAACTCGATTACCTATCATGCGGAATATGCCGAAAACAAAAGATTGCATAGAACAACACCCGCTCACTCTCACTTGAATGAACCCAAGTAGATTTCTCAATCAGCTCAATTTCAATGTCGCGTTCAGTATTTAATGAACACATTAACTCATAATTAATTTAGGCACTATTAACGAAAACACATTGCAATCACGTCATCGTCTAAAAAGTGAAAAAACACTGATTATGGTTTTTTCTTTTTGTCTTGTAGATGATGTACTTTGCGGTCCAGAAACCAGAGGATGCTGAGCTTGTTCTTTGGCGCTTTAACCGCCAGAAACTCATTTACACAGCAAAGGCGACCATGGTGCAGAACCTCGACGTCTATCTTAATGGCTGTCAGTAGAAATTTGTACCTTTTGCATTAAAGACGTCAGTTTCAGAAAGTTAATTTAGCTTCAGTTCGCAATTGTTACTCCGAAAGAAAACACAGGATACATTCTCTCAACATCTGAAAATCTTCTTTGCACTTAGCGTTACAATGAATCTTACAATGTTTCTTCATCAGACCATGGAACGGGTTACAATGCAAGTTTCATGTTAAACGCTGCACTCAGCTACATTCCAGCTGTATGACCTGTAAATAAGCGAATCTGGATCACACAATCCTGAGATTGATATTGTGAGCAACTATCCACACCGCTGGGGTTCGTTGGCAAGAGGAAACAATGTCACCGAGTGTAACCAAGCCTCCCGATCCATTAAGTCGCCTCTTACGACCAGCATAGTTTGCAAAGGACCTACAGTAAACTACGGTTATAACGAACTGACGGATATAACGAACTTAGCTAGGTACTTTGTCAAGAATGACATTGACATCCTATATTATCTTCCCTCAAGTTAGTTCAATGCAGCTAATCAGTGAGCACTTTTCAAAGATATATTTCATGTTTGATGATAACGTAAAAAACAGTTAGTACGTATTGTACATGAAAATGTGACGATTTTGGGGACGAGAAGTTTAACTCCGGGATGACATATACTTTATACGTGTATATGACTCTGCCAAACCAGTGTGGCTAAATATACAATAGGTAGATTTGACATTGTGATATGTAGATACTTTGATTAATGCACACAATGCACACATCCTACAAGAAAAGGTAATTAAACTACAGGTGGTAATATTTCAAACTTTGCAGTAATGTGGGTAAACAATGAAGTAACCCATTACAAATATACCAAAGGCCTTACCCACTTATGGAGTGGAAACAGCACTTATAGAGAGGTAGTTTAAGTGTATGTATGTCTCTGAACATTTAGCAATCGGCCAATATGCAAAATGCAACAAGCCTAGGCACTGTGGTAAAAAAATAACTGATACCGTTATAGTATAATTTATATACTACAATTCATTTATGTTCCCAAACTACTTTAACCCATTAATACACCCAAATCCTACTGATTGAGTGAGTGAGTTTAACTTTTACATATCCCAGCTGTACAGTGACAAGCACAAATTGTACACTAACAATATCTAAACTCTTGTCTACGATGAACAGTATACAAATTAGATTATCACAGATTTTATGTAAAACTTGTATATAGAGCAGTTAATAGTTATGACTATCATTTGACAGAACAATATAGATCACCAGCAAAAATAGGCAAAATAAACGGTGAAAATGGTATAAACGAATCACTGAATAACATCGATGACAATAGGTGTTTGCAAATGTTTAGGGACCAGACGAACTTCCCCTACACCGTCCCTCCAGCTGAAAATTAAAATGAACAAATATTCGTCGATTTAACAAGGAGTCTGTTTGTTTGTTTATTTGTTTGTTGTTTAACGCCGTTTAATATTCAAGCTACATGGCGGCGGTCTGTAAATAATCAAGTCTGGACGAGACAATCCAGTGACTGACATCATGAGCATCGATCCACACAATTTGGATAGATGACATGCATCAACCAAGTGAGCGAGCCTGACCACCCGATCCCGCTAGTCTAATAAGTGGTACAAATAAACATACATGTATATGGTTTCACAAAACCCTTTCAGGAAGACACTAATTGTACACTACTTCCCCATCGATGGCAAAGCCACGTCCAAACACGTTTATAATTGTTTTACTACCAATTTCTTTACTATCTGTTTCATCAGAATGTACCACATAATTATTATATTTAAAAATCAACAACAACAAAAAGAGCTTTTATTTTTTTAATGCTTGGAATTATTAATCCCTTGTGAGGAAGACATCAACACAGTTAAGCTGGACTTGGTAAAACATGATTGTGATTCTGTCATTACATGGGTTACACATATGAGGATCCTCTCATTTCAATAGATATCCATGTGAAAATGCGAATAGTCTATACATGTAGGTGTTACCAAAAGTTAATTTCATGTAATTTGTTTATATCTACCCATTTTGCATTTGATCTCTTATTTATCTCATAACAGATTTGATATCAGTGTATCGGTGCCACTGATATGTTAAGTGCAGTTTGTCCAACAGCATCAGTCATTGCATCACCAATGATTCCAGCATGGCTGGGTAACAACCGTATTGACCAGTAGCAAGATCGTTAAATAATTCGACAGTTTCAAGTAAAAGGTGGATGTGTACATGACATAAAGACACAAAAGAGAGTACGAAACATTACGTTTAAAGTAGTTAAAATTATCTTGGATTCTGCTTTAAAAATTGAACTGTCATTGGGTTATCTCGATGATATAGTGCTGGATCCAGTGGCAATCCTAGCGAATGTGACACCACCAATGGTATCAAACATGGATTTATAAGTGTCGCGTGTTGTTTTTAGCTGATTATATGCTTGTTGGTAGATTATTTGATTTTTTTAGGGTTTCTTTAATTCAGAAAATATGGTTGTCCCAACTGCCATGGAGGAAAAGACAAAAGCTTAGGCGGAGTTATAGTTTCGAGTTTGATACGGGCAGCAGGAATGGCCGGTTTTGTTGTTATTCCAAGTGAGGGAATGTGCCGTTTTCGATTGTATAGGTCCTATCAGATGAATTAGAAACGCAGTCATACGCAGGATTAGATTTACTTGAATATAGTTTTGTCATACATTAGAAAGATAGTTTCAGGCGGCGTTCTTTAACGGACGGTTCATCAGCATCCACATGCAGACTATATTTGGAGATGTTCGATAGGTACTACGGCAAAGTCTTAGGCATTGATTCAAGTTGTTTTACATTACCTTTGCACACTCCTTCATAAACGATGAAGCCATAATTCAGTTTGAAGCGTATAAGAACTCTGTATTATTGGAGGAGGTGTTTTTGGTCCCCTTCACACTCTGCATTTGAAGAGTCCACAAGCATTGTTTCTTTAAATAATTACTTTGTGATAAAAAGGTTAAATAATGGTGGGAAATAATGCCAAAGAACTTGCTTTCAAAATCCTTTCATCTTAAAAGGAATGCCATCCAATACTAGGTTCGGGTATTCGTATTAATCTAAACCCACTTTCTAATTACCATTTATGTATTTCAGTTAGTCTTTTCTTTCGGAACCTTTTGAGAATATTCATATTCGTACCCACTTCGGGGGCACGGATGGCCCAGTCGTCTAAGGCGTCTAAGGCAGAGTTGCGTCCCTTGGCACCACTGAAACCTATGATTGTGGGTTCGAATCCGGGTTCGCCCCGATTACGTTTCTAGGTTTGTCAGCACCATACCCGTGCTCGTGGGTTTCACCGAAGTGGTAAACGTCTGAGACCAGCATCACTTCGGGCTTTCCTCCCACATTAAGCTGACACGCCGCAATATGACTGGAATACTGTTAAAAGCGGCGTTAAACACAACTCACTCACTCACTCACTCGTACCCACTTCAGGGAGTGTTAAGACATCTACAAAGAACATCCATCAATAGAGTGTGAAGCAGCTAGTCAGTAAAATTGGTTAATAGTTGTAAGGATCGACATGATCTTGTCCAGGTCGATCTATTGAACCAGCTATGGCATAATGTCATGAAGACAAAAATGTACTGACTTCCGAATTTCATCAATAATATGTAATTGTGTTTGTAAACATGATTCTGGTCAGTGTTTCAGGACTTGATAATGTATGGTATCAGCAACACTTGAGCATTTATCAATAGTTTCTTGTGTGTGTCACTGTGACTCCTGAAATGGTAGGCCTATTTGCCCATTCCAAGAAAGCACCGTTTTCAAAGTGCTCTTGGCGTCATGGCAGAATGTTGTTGCCATTGAAAAACATTTCTGTCGCAAAATCCGAAACAAAAGATTCACCACTAGACCTGTCTATGTTGCAAGTTTAGCGAAGAATTATTGAACGTTGTTTAAGATTTCCGGAAAAGGGCACTTCCACCATATCCAGCCTACGTCAAAATTGTCACCCTAAAACCTCGAAAACATTTTCCCCCGAAAATCTACAACTATCAAAAGGCACCAGTTCACCACAAGACCTATCTCCGTGCAAAGTTTGGTGAAGACATAGTATACGTTTTTCAAGATCTGCTCCGGACATCTTGCATAGATATACGGATGGACGAAGGGATTGACGGTGTACATTTTAATACCCCCTCAAATCGCGTCGCAAGGGATAATATAAAATAGCCAACAGCTGAAAGTAAGGTTATCAGGAGGCGAAAGCGTTCACTCGTCTGAAAGAGTTCAATTTCCCACCTTGGTTCAGTGGTTACTCATAGTAAACGTTCATAAAGCACGGGTACTGTGACATTTTTATATACCATATCATTAGAACATTTCCAAATCAGTATAAATAACAGACCTTTCCAATTGAGATGAATTTAACATTTCACAAGAATAGCTTACCATATACTCGTAGTTTTCCCGAAATGAACAACAAAAATATGTTATTAAATACCGACACGACAATGTACAAAGGTACAACTTCTTTTGAGCTACCAGTTGAGGCAGGTACTTTTGTCACAACAGTTTTGCAGATGTAATATAATGTATCTATGTTCGTAACAGGACAAACTGAAAACAGATGATGCCTTGAAACGTAATTAACAACATTATCCACTACATAAAATTTCAGCTTGATCGCTGTGCTATTCATTACATTAATTTCAAAATCACGTTTATTTCAATGTTAAGAAAAACATGAAAACTTGAATAAAATTTGTATCCCATTGCAACGTTACATCGTTCTTCCAAAATATGAAAGGATTTACCTCGTACAAACAATAGCTCCAATTTTGTTTTTGTAAACTGTATCCATAAAGCTGAGACTGTTGATCTTCCAGTACCCCATATTTGTAGTAAACATCGACAAAGTGGAAACAATGGAAACAATAATCTTGATGATTGGGAGCTAGCGTGGTCGATGCTATGGCTTTCTACCACAGATAGCATTAAAAGTTGATAATTAAGTTTAGAGATGTCGTTGTTAGCCTAACAGAATGACCAGTTTTACAGGAGTTGCCAGGTGATGTCAAAGTTATTCAGCTAGTTTCTATGTTCTTAAGCATCATATACCTATTTCTGGCTAAACATTTGGACAATAGCAAATTCAAATCATGTCAGGATATTATCATTTTCGATGTGCGCCCCACTGAGTCGCAACGGATCAACGAAGGTCATTGAACAGCTGCAAACAAGTGATTAGCTAAACAATTACTTACGTTTGTATTTTGTTATTGACATTGCTTCATTTGATTCAGATTCAGATTCTGGAGATTGTCCAGTCTGTACTGAAGGCTGTTCTACAGATTGGCTCGGATTTCCTCTTTGTATTCTTCACTGTTTAGAAGATGCACGTTGACATCATGACACAGGTATCATTGATTGTTTCTTAATCACTAAAATGTATAAAGAGACTCCATTTATTTTTTGTTTCTTGTTTTACGCCGCACCCAGCAATATTCCAGCCGGCGGTCTGTAAATAATGGAGTCTGCACCAGACAATCCAGTGATTGATGGGTGAGTGAGTTGGGTTTTACGCCGCTTTTAACAGTTTTCCAGTTATATCACGGCGTGTCAGCATAATGTGGGAGGAAAGCCCGAAGTGATGCTGATCTCAGACGTTTACCACTTCGGTGAAACCCACGAGCACGGGTATGGTGCTGAAAAACCTAGAAACATAATTGGGGCGAACCCAGATTCGAACCCACAATCATAGGTTTCTGGCGTGCCCATGGGACGAAACTCTGCACAGCGAATCGCGGCGCCTTAGACAACTGGCCCACCCGTGCCCCCCAATAGAAGGTACATCCCCGAAGAACGGCAAACAACATATAATCGTTGCAGCTGAAAGACGCTGTCGAGAAATGGAAGGGCAAAGATAAATTGCATCTATTCCAGGAAGATACTGCACTAAACCCAATTCTGACTGAGTAGTCGGGTCTTAGGTTTTTTATAAATATTGATTTAATCTACCAGAAGTAAGGGACAATGCATTTCCAAAAAATGATTTCCCATCTACTCCTTAGCATATCTTAAGTAGTCATCATGCAGCCCACATGAGGGCCCTTTGGGCTCACAAATAAATAATTCCAAATAAATCTCATTCCTGTGGTTTGTCTTTATATTAGGTTACCTGACCTAAGGTTGACTCCTCAGTTCCAGCCGGGACAATATCCTGCCCCAGCAATATAAACCTACATTCACTAGTGCACCACAATGCATATGGCTGCTGCTGATAATCCATTAAATCATGTAAGTACAAGTCAAGATTGCTGCAAGAGCATCAATTGTTCCCTGCTATATAATTCTCTGTGCAGAGGAAGGCAGTGTAAGCTATATGAGGAGAGACTTGGCGTTAAGTACAAATTGGTTGTTATTAATGTAGTTGTCTTTGGAAAGCACAATAAAAGAAACCATGTCTTTAAATGGTCTGCACAAAGAAAACCCAAGCAAGAAAACTGGGCCTTTAAGGCAAAACTTGACATATATCCACTATTAATACCAATAAAAAATGATTTCTAGTCCTATATAAATAACCCAACAAATGTCATTCTGAAAAAATGCTTTTGCAGCAAATATCAATATCAAATGTAAAAATTCACGTATTCATTATGGGTTCTCATTTATCTAGCAGCAAGTTAATAACATATAGTTTTCTCAAGTGATCTACAAATATTGAGAATTATCTTACATATTGTAAAAATAAAGGTCATAGGTCATTTTCTCAAAACTTCGTTTAAGCAATCATTAACTAAAAATTGAAAAAATGGTAGATATACAAAACCACCAACCCCATTGGAACAACGTCTCTGTGAAACATGTGATGTCTCAGAAGATGAACAACATTACGCACTGTCTAACATCATACAACCGAGAAAGAGAATCACAAATACTCCTCAAACATGATAATGAATTTGTTACACTCTGTTAAAAGGAACAGTTCTCAATAATTTTACCAACAGTTACAAAGAAACAACTTTCAAGATCTGTTATCATATCAACAATTAAAACCAAATTCCTTGTATGTACAACATTACCATAGTTTTGCTCTATTCTCATATTGTTTCCATATCATTATAATACACTTGTTTTGAAATAAAATTGTTATTATGTACCTCCTTTGTAAGTTGAATGTTCCTGTGTTTTTTAATTGTCGTTTCTTGTGCATGCATTTTGTAGTTTGTGATAGTGTAATATTGCCACTGTTTCTTCATGGAATGTTCCGCAATACATATCTCATCTAAAACATCTTTGTTGTGTGATAGTTTCTTACAGTTGTGTACGGGGACACGGTTGGCCCAGTCGCTGCAATTCGCTATGCAGAGTTGTGTCCATTGGGCACGCCAGAAACTCACTTACTCACTCTTGTGTACGGTTCTGATTGGTGTGTGTTGTGATTGCTTCCTGTTTAGATTTGAAGTTTGCTTAGAAGAATGTTACTATGTTCAACCCAAACATCCTGAAGATATCATGCAACCGTAATATCTTTTAGGAAAATAATTGCCACCAACAGGCCAATCTGTTGATTTCCTATGTATCCAGAAGCAAACAACATATACGGATGTATTATCTCTGGCGGATGTTAACACGAAAACTTTCAAAGCAGTAAACCATGCAGGACCGTAAACTGCCGCATGAAACGGTATGAATCATACATTACATACAGTGAACTATTTGAAACAAAACTGTGCTCAACTGTGCACAGCAACCGCCATACATTTGATTATGAAGACAACTAATTACAAGTTTCTCATATCAAACCCGTTCCTTTACATGTGTTGTTTATGGAACAAAGTCATACTTTATAGAAGCCTGGTATTTAATCGTGTTGAATAATATGTTGCAATAGCAATGTGAAGTTGAAAGATTGAGTGCGCGTGACAGGCTTGACCTAAATTCCTCCCTTGACCTTCTCTCGAATGCTGCCTGAATAACAGATGATACATTGCAAAGGGAGTTCGCAATAGAGCTGTTAAGGAAAGGGAGATAGATAATCACTCTCTCTCTCTCAGTGATACAGCTTGAATAAGATACGATGTTCAGCATTGCGAGGTCAGTGCTTGATATAGCTCAAAAATACGCCTATAGCTAAAGGAGATAATTGCTCAATGCGGAATAGTATATTCTTACAAAATATAGACCGGTTAACTTTAGCGAAAAGAGATATATATTTCCCCTAAAATTTGTCAGCTCTTTTAAAAACAAAATGAACAATTTTGAAGGGTTAACTGCATTACGAAAATCTCAGAAGAGCAAAACGATTTTGAAGTATCTCTTATTGCTGAAAACAATTAGCATCAACATTTCACGAATATGATTTGTATGTTTCGTATTGGTAACTGTGTGGCTTGAAATTTCAAAGAAACCAACATGTCGACATACATGCTATAAAATCAACCTCTCCCGTATACTTCGTCGCCTTAATGGCGGGGAAGAATAAACATAACAGGGCACAAGTTTAAAGACCCGTGAAGATCTTCAACAACGCATGCTTGCCATAAAAGGCGACTAACGGGATCGGGTAGTCAGGCTCGCTCACTTGGTTGATGCATGTCATCGTATGCCAATTGCGTGGATCGATGCTCATGGTGTCAATCACTGGATTGTCTGATCCAGAATCGATAATTTACAGACCGCCATCATGTAGCTGGAACATTGCTGAGTGCGGCATTAAACAACAAACAAACAGCAAACAAAACAAGTTTAAAGACATAGATTTCTTGAAGGAATCGTAAAATCACGAAACAACCCTAACTAATAATAATCATTAGAGCGATCCAGCTCGAAACTAGACACTGCTTACTGAGATTACTCTTGTGTGTTAGCTCCACACCTCACCTAATCTATTGAACAGTTATTATCGTAACACGAGGTTTGTCCGTAACATTGTGAAAAGCCCATTTCTGGTGTCCCCCGCCGTGATATTGCTGGAATATTGCTAAAAGCGGGGTTAAATCAAACTCACTCACTAAAAAATGAGTCCCCTTTATTATTTATTGCAGAGTAAAAAAGCCTTGATCCATGTTACCTCACTTGGCGCATGTCAGCAATGAGGACAGGTTTTCTCAGAAACTTTAAGTCAGCTCATCTAAGAGATACATGTGACCCATGGCATGTGATAACGCTGATTTCAAGTTTGTTTTAATTCTGTTTTCGTGTGTTTTATACCTGTGATATTTACCTTACTATTTTATTGTCAATAAAATAACTAACCTCTCATCGCGATAGGACTGCAATATGTCCGATATGATGTACAATTTTAACTCACTCACTCACTCACTTTTAGTAAACAGTTCGTCTATATTTTGCATTACAGCAAACATGTGCGTGCATACGTCTTGAAACCCTTGGATCCACAGACCACCTATCGCGCAGGAAATAGGAACATGACAAATACAACTTCGACTGAAGCGTAATTAAATTTTGGTAAGAACAAGCAACCTACGGTCATTGCTCTACAATGACATGATCTGATATAAATGTGATTGAGTACATATTATTATATTTTAGATTGATGCCGTTGGTGTGAAAGTATTTATGATCTGACTGATATTGGATTATGGAACGATGATATTATTATTATGGTATTATCTGGCGTATATTTCTTTTTTAAATCTAATTTACAATAGAATAGGTATATATACCACAGTGTATATTGCAAACGTGTATTCAATATCATAAACAATAAAAAACATTAATTATTTTTACATTATTTGTATTTTCTTTTGTCACAGTGCATGGTTCACACGTGTCATTCTTGTATGTGTTTCATATACAATATTACAAATATAATATATCACGTTATAGTCACAAACGTGTTACGCAACCGTGGTGAAGTAAATAGAGCGCCTGCACGAAGAATGGCAGGTCGGTGGTCCGATCTCCTGTGCAGTCACACAATACAATCTTCAATCACATGTTAAAACATCAGCAAACCTTTCTGAACTCCTTAACGCATCATGTTGACAAACTACGTGTCAGATTTTGAAAAATTTTCTGAATGTCTTCCCGAATATATCTAGAATAACGTTTTAAAAAGGGTTTAAAAATATAGCGTGATATGTCGATCAGCAGGTCCGTACGTCCCTCTGTCCATCTGCCGTTTCCGGAGCAGAACTCCTAAACCGTTGAATATTTCTTGTGGAAACTGGCTATACAGATCAGTGGTGAACTGGTGCCTTTTGATGATTTGGGATTATTATTATTTTTTGTTTGTTAGCATGACAAGTTGGACTGAAAATGAGGGTTGTGCTCGTTTACAGAGCGGAAATGCAAAACCTTTGAATATTTTGAGGAGGAAACTGGCTAAGCAGGTGAAAGTGGTGTCCTTTGATGATTTGGGATATTGAAAATACTGAACAGCATTACTTGTTTGTTTACTGAACTGATGGCAAGAGTAGGGTATTAGTAGCCAATATTCATTTCAAAACTGTACAAGGGGTGTATGATCTCCTGATGACTCTTGTATTATTATTATTATTATTATTATTTACAGATTGAAATAAAAATGCAGCAAAGAGGGTTTGGGTGATCCTCACACAGTCAGACTGGTTTGGCTCATCATCAGCTCAGGGCCCTTGCCCCCTCTACACGCAACCATGACAGCGAATGGGACTTCTCCCAGGAAGCACTGCCTAGTCAAACCCACCAAGAACTTTTCGGAGAAAATGAAGACTCCCCGATAGTGCAGCCTGCTGCACTACCTAGATTGTCAGAAGGGCTGTATTCCTGGTAGCAAACCCGGTTACTCTCCCAATGTCAGTCAACAGATTGGGAGGTACCAAACCTAAGGTACTGAAAGCGAGGTCCACATTTTTGCCATATTTTTCCGCAATCTTGTCAATCAAATTCGTGTCAAAAGGGACAGAAATTGCAATGATATAAATGATTTCATTTGAATGATAGACAAGGACAAGATCAGGTTTGTTGGCCTTGATGGGTCTGAAGCTGTAAACGGGCCTATTCCAAAGAATTTTGTATTTATCATTTTCCATGACGTCCTATACATATCATATTTCATATTTACAGTTTGATGCAAAATCACACACTGACGGTTTCGAGTGGGAAGTGACATGTCCTGACGGCAAACAAAAAGCTTTCTGTTTCACTTTTCAGGCCGACTTCATCCAAGCGAAGGCCTGCAGGGTTGCATTGACAGCTTGAGAAAAAAGCTTTCCGGGAAATTTGAATAGCATAAACATGCTCGTATGTTGCCCTAAGCAACAAGGAAATGCAGACGCCATAACGTGCAGCTGGTGGTGCACTGCTCGTGAAGAAGTGGAAATTCACGATGTCATTCCTGTTGTCATAGAGATTAGTACAGATTTTGCCATCACTTTGCATTTGTGTGAATCTCTATTCATGGTTTTGGGACAGTGTATCATTTTTCTATTATAGTATTAATGGGGAGATCATGGTCAAGGCCTGGGTCAAGGAGGAGCATTAGAAGTGTTGTAGGATAGTAATTTCCACAGACAGCTGAGAAACTGTCTGGTCCATACAAGGTTTGATAAGTGGATTGACATTATAGTATAATCTCACTCTTATGGCATAAGTGTTTGCATTTTAGAGGATAGGAGCCTTCAGTTATGTCTTGTTTTTTGACACATACCGACAGTTCTGGTAGATCCAGCTATATGACGACGGTCTGGACAAGACGATTAAATTGTTTGATAAGCATCACTTAGAAGTTGCCGGATGACAAAGTAGAGAAAATATATGGATAACAACTTCTTTATTTACTGTAAAGGCGACTTTTCGGTATATATGTTTATGTCGTTGTCAAGCAAGTGAATGAAAAAGTTGTTATTGATAAGTTATCTCTACTTTGTCATCTGTCGACTGCTTAGTAATGCCTGTCAAACCATTCATCCGTCGTCTACATTGAGACGTGGCAATCAACACCATAAACAACCTCAGACGACTAGAGAAAAAGCACATTCAAACCAGCAATCTTTGCTTGAGCATTGATCCACGCAATTGGGATACGATGACGTAGTTTAAGGAACCATTTCCATAGTAATAGAGGTGCAGTGCAAAGTTTGATTTTGTTACGTGTATTTTCTGTAAAAAAATATGTTTTCAAGTTGTGAACATAGAATATTTTATTAATCAACATTTGTGCGACCTATCACTTGAGCGAGTTACAATTTAAGTCGCTTCGGCCTTATTTCAGCCATTTAGAGACGAGAACAAGTTGATATATACACAAGTGAGTCATGAATGCAAAGTTATATTTAAAAACAGATTTGTGAAACATATTTCAGCATAACAATATTATTTCTTACAGAATAAAACACGGGCTATAGGCCACCAGTAACCTTGCTGGGGATCATGGAAACTTACGGTGCCTCAGCTTCCTGCACGATACCCCGGCAGGATTTACGTCATCATTTTGGCTTCAGGTGGTTGTGCACAATACTAGGCAATATTAAAGAATACTTCGCAGTGAGGTGGCTTAAAACACTGGTTGATCATCACTCCAGATTTAAAAAAAAAATCAAGCAGTAAGTTATTCACATACATTTTTTCAAATTAATGATACACACCAATTTTCTTTCAAGTAACTTAAGATGAGGTGCCCGATTACACCAGAAAAAGACATGTTTCAGATTTACTGTAGGATAACGTAAAACCCTTGCAAATGCAAGGTCCACACAGTCAAGCAATATATGCTTGATGGTGAATCTTTCATCACAATGGATACACTTAGTAGGTTCGTTTGCATCTATATTCGTGGGTAAACCGACTGTAGCTAATACGACATAGTCGTAATAACGATCTCATCATGTCTTGACTAACAACCCAAGTAGGCACGACCGATTGTTGATTTATTTTCATGAAGTCTATTGTCCCACCTCTTTTGCATGAATTCCCGAGTAATATGTTTTGATGGTCGGTTTGAATTCATTGTACGGGATAAAGAGTGACGCACCTATTATGCCTAACATGACTTGGCGACAAGCAAAGGACGATGTCAGAAAGGCCAGGAGAAAGATCATTGCAAAGTTCGGAAATTGCTGGGATTATAGGGTGATTTGAGGAGAGACTTTTATGTGTCTGAAGTCAAGACAACGAATCTGAAAAGATGAAATGTTTGCATTGATATTGTTGTTTAGTATAGGTCAATATATTGATCAGCAGGAAAATCATTTAAAAGAATCAAGAAAATCAACAATTTCAAGTACAAAGTATGGAAAACTTTTTTGTTTAGGTTGGTTGTTAATTCTAACTGTTTGATTGGCATTCTAGAATCGGGCAAATACGTATGGAAAATTTACAACAAATCTATGGATAACAACTTCTGGTTGATGCATATAACAACATTTCGATGTAGATTCTTACACCGTTATCAAACTGGAGTGACAACAACCATGACATGTTGTGATAAGCAGCACTTGAACATAGACAACAACAGTAATAGATAACAAGCAGATAATGGATGAAAATTCATTAAATCAGGAGAGCACCTTCATTAAAAGCATGAAAACATTTAGAAAATACATGTTGACGGCCACATGCTACACATGCTTGCATATCAACAGAAATCTGCAGTCTATGAACCAAACGTCGATTTCGTTACACGAGTTTGATTGGACGAGCAGGCAACATACTGTAAACTTCGAAATGTGATTGGTTGTGGTCACAAATTGGCAAAGCAATGGCCTGACCAATGGTTGCTCATACTGGATGTAGATAGGTAGAGTTCATTACAACTTCCATGGGCATCTCCTCATGTGATTCTATAATAACATTGATTGTTTGCACGTCAACGTACCTAACCACCCTTTCTGTAAATGGACCTACCTATCGATAAATTATATACATATAGGGGGGTTTAGCTGTGCTGAAGCAGTGAATCGGTTGTTCAATTGCAACAGATAACGATGGAAAATCTCGGGCTTGTCGTATTAGCTGCACTGCTTATGTTGGGCCCTGTCAGATGCAAAGAGCACATTCGTTTCCTTGTTGACATCGTTGAGCCAAGAGGTGTTGCTGATGTAAAGACCACCATGGCCACTGTAAAGAGCATCTTGGACAAAACAGAGGGTGTTGAATTCATGTTCAAGGTTGGTTCAAATTGATATACTGTATTTGCTGAAAATGCACTGTATGAATTTTGAAGAATTAGCTGTAATGCTTATGTTGGGTCCTGTCAGATGCGAAGAGCACACTCGTTTCCTTGTTGACATCGTTGAGCCAAGAGGTGTTGCTGATGTAAAGACCACCATGGCCACTGTAAAGAGCATCTTGGACAAAACAGAGGGTGTTGAATTCATGTTCAAGGTTGGTTCAAATTGATATACTGTATTTGCTGAAAATGCACTGTATGAATTTTGAAGAATGTAAATTCAAATTCATTTTAATTTATCTCTGGAAGTATCACTGCAAATCATGTTGAAGAGATGAACAGGTTTTACAATACACAATGATGCGTCTTCGTTTCTTATTGCAGGAGGTTGGTGAACCAAGAGTATTAGTGAGTAAGTACAAACTTGACAGTCTATCAGAAAATTGGAAGTTTTGTTGTTAACAGAAAACAAGTCAATGGGGTCTAATTCATACTTCCTTGATTCGCTTTTCTGATGTATGCTTTTCTGCTGTGTTTTATTCTTGAAGATCCGGGTAGAATAGATCATTAGCAATCCATGCTTGCAACTATGGCAACAAACGGAATCGGATGGTCAGGCTCGCTAACTTGGTTGATACATGTTATCGTATCCTAATTGCACGCATCGATGCTGGTCAAGACTTGATTAGTTACAGAGCGCCGTCATATAGCTGGAATATTGCTGAGTGTTAAACAACAAACACATTCTGATGTGTGCGCTTGATAATGAGTGTGGTGAGATCATAAAGAGTATTTTTTTACATATTTGGAAGCTTTTGACCCCACATTGTCATATGTGGAGCCAATCGGAAATTAGCGCCAAGATCAATTACTAAATGAATGAACGTGTGATTGACATTTTGCATGGCAAGCAATAGTTCTAAAAGTATTGGAAAGTAAAACCTTTTTAGTCCATAACAATGCATCAGGCTTACTTTTAGCATGAAGATAGAGTTTGCTTTTGATTAGTCGACATAATAAGTGCTATTCTATGTGCCGATACCACTGCTGACGTTGTAAGATTGTTTCCAACTTGATATATTCGTCTCAAACTCATGTCCGATTCAATTCCCTATTTTGACCATATGTTCCGGAAATATTCTGACATCGACACAAATATTAAATTATTGATCTTATTAATGCCTTTTCAAGTTACATATTATGCGACAAAAAGTACCGGAACTGAAGAAATGATAGTAAAGGACCTGATGTTATAAGGATGAATGTGTTAAATTATCTGTGTGTCAATATCTGGTGTGTCCACCATGTTGGGCGATACACACTCGACACATTTATGGATACTTTTGATGAACTTACATATGGTTGTCCTTTCACTTGCCCGTCCTTTCGCCCGAAGAAGCTACCCCAGGCTGGGCCAAGTTGGTGGGTGCTGGGTCTGTGGTGTACACTCTCCACCCGAAAATATCCCACAGCTCCATAAAGGTTCAGAATTTTTACCGATAATCAAACAATTGGAACAACGATAGAACCCAACATTTCGTCAATATATGCATGTCCATTCACAATAACCAATAGCCTGCAATGTGAGATACCCACACTATGACACAACTGTCCCAATACCGATCATATTAAAGCATTGTTGCCCTGGCATACCGTTCACCGCTACGTTATAAATGTTCACCTCAACAATGGTTGCATTCAAATCATTAGTTCCCTAACGGTTTGTCGGAAGTGTAGAACAGTGGACAGCTGCACTGCTCACAGAATACTATTGTATCGGTATCGTTTTCAATTTTATCATTTTAAAGTTCATCATTGTATGAACATAATGATACAAATAGGGGCGTGTGAAATAACACAAAGGGGTGATAAACGAAGTAACTGATTTATGTTGGAGAGAAACAAAAGAAGTTATCGGAACGAGTCGGCAAGTTAAACATGGTTTCTCTTTTGTTATTTCAATTTTTTTTGTAAAATTCTACCAAGTTGGGGTTACATGTTTCGGGGTCAAAATGACCATATCTCACTAAATTATCAAGTCTCTATAATTATTTTCCAGTTCTGAATATTGCCGCTCTGTGCGATCTACGTCCTCTCGAGGAGCAGTTGTTCGCAGCTAATCTGGACATCACTGTGAAGTCTCTATTCTCGGGTGAAAAACTTGCAGAGGATCTGGGGGTGAACAAAACACTCATTGCAAGTGCCCCTACTCCAACCAATCTGACGGGAGACTTCATTTACGTTCGGGATGCCACATTCAGAATGGAAGGTAAAATCTATCACCAGTTTCACTGTACAAGGTTGCATTGTTGTGCTTCAACGGTACAAATCAGGTCTTACGTCTATGGCAAAATTGGTGTCATGGTTTATTTCATTTGTAAGGCGGCCCTTTATACATTTTAATGCTTAAACCAACAATCATACCTATGTCATTGTGTTAACATGTTTAATTCAGGTCTAAGCAGTGAAGAATACAAAGAGGAAATCCGAGACAATTTGGAAAACAGCCTTAAGTACAGACTGGACAATCACCAGAATCTCATGTACAGAGTTCTCGGAGTGTTTCCTATTCAGGTAAGTGACTACCATTGCGGTCTTGATAAGGCTCTGCTTGTCTTTGAGTCTGGATCGTTTGTTCTCGTTTCTTTAACTGATTGCCTGGTCCAAACTCGATTACCTATCATGTGGAATATGCCGAAAACAGAAGATTGCATAAAACAACACCCGCTCACTCTCACTTCAATGAACCCAAGTAGATTTCTCAATCAGCTCAATTTCCAACTCGCGTTCAGTATTTAATGAACACATTAACTCATAATTCATATCAACGAAAACACATTGTAATCACGTCATCGTCTAAAAAGTGAAAAAATACTGATTATGTTTTTTTTCTTTTTGTCTTGTAGATGATGTACTTTGCGGTCCAGAAACCAGAGGATGCTGAGCTTGTTCTTTGGCGCTTTAACCGCCAGAAACTCATTTACACAACAAAGGCGACCATGGTGCAGAACCTCGACGTCTATCTTAATGGCTGTCAGTAGAAATCTGTACCTTTTGCATTAAAGACGTCAGTTTCAGACAGTTAATTTAGCTTCAGTTGGAAATTGTTACTCCCACAGAAAACACTGGATACATTCTCTCAACATCTGAAAATCTTCTTTGCACTTAGCGTTACAATGAATCTTACAATGTTTCTTCATCAGACCATGGAACGGGTTACAATGGAAGTTTCATGTTTAACGCTGCACTCAGCTACATTCCAGCTTTATGACCTGTAAATATACGAATCTGGATCACACAATCCTGAGATTGATATTGTGAGCAACGATCCACGCCGCTGGGGTTCGTTGGCAAGAGGAAACAATGTCACCGAGTGTAACCAAGCCTCCCGATCCATTAAATCGCCTCTTACGACCAGCATAGTTTGACATGGGATGACATATACTTTATACGTGTATATGACTCTGCCAAACCAGTGTGGCTAGATATACAATAGGTAGATTTGACATTGTGATATGTAGATACTTTGATTAATGCACACAATGCACACATTCTACAAGAAAGGTAATTAAACTACAGGTGGTAATATTTCATACTTTGTAGTAATGTGGGTAAAACAATATAACATGCAAACAATGAAGTAACCCATTACAAATATACCAAAGGCCTTACCCACTTATGAAGTGGAAACAGCACTTATAGAGAGGTAGTTTAAGTGTATGTATGTCTCTGAACATTTAGCAATAGACCAATATGCAAAATGCAACTATCCGAGGCACTGTAGTGAAACAATTACTCAAACCGTTATTGTATAATTTATATACTACAATTCATGAATGTTCCCAAACTACTTTAACCAATTAACACACCCAATTCCTACTGAGTGAGTGAGTGTAACTTTTACATATTCCAGCTCTACAGCGACAAGTACAAATTCTACACTAACAATATCTTAACTCTTGTCGACGATGAACAGTATACCAATTAGATTATCACAGATTTTATGTAAAACTCGTATATAGAGCAGTTAATAGTAATGACTATTATTTGACAGAACAATATAGATCACCAGCAAAAATAGGCAAAAAACCCGTGAAAATGGTATAAATGGATCACTGAATAACATCGATGACACCAGGTGTTTGCAAATGTTTGGTAACCATACCAGGGACCAGACGAACTTCTCCTACACCAGAGACAAAATTTCACGTTCATACGTTTTTCACGAAACCGTGTTCTTGAAATGACATAAACACCGACGGACTACTTCCACATTCCTTGGGAACCCCCCCTGGGAATTCCCTAGCACGAAACCATACATAAGTATTCTTTCTGATCATTTAGAACCTTCATTCTTTGTCTCAGCGTTTCAGTATACATTGAGAATTGCCAGAGAGCGTGACCGCATGATTGTTCACGAATATTCTCGCTACAGCCTATCCTAATGAACAAACGAAGAAATGCACATCTAAACTATCGTAGCATCGACTCGATTCGTGTCTAGGCTGACACTGACCGTCTCCAGCAATCTATGAATTTACCTTAGTGTCTTTTTGACGCATCTTTATTCACCTTTAAATGATCGGCCAGTTGATCAATGATGAGTAACACATGTAACCGCCACAGGTTCATTAACAACTTCGGAAATCTCTCCCGTCACGTTTATCGTGTCGGCCATTTTGACGTCTTGTACTTGATGTAAATGTATTACGGCGTGCTGTCATTGTGACTTACTGAGGTAGTTCTTTACAGAACTTTCTCATCTAATGAGGATATGATTTGAACACATGTGCTGCGTAACGTGTTTTTAAAGAGCAAGTTGTGCCTCCATACGCTCATGTCACCTCTCTTTTTGAGGAACTATTTTACTCCGCGATATAGCTGGTTGTTGTATGGCTGTCAGTGTAAACATGAAGTCACACAACGTCGTACTAAATCAAATTGTGTGTAGATCTTGGCCTACATCCTTTGAGGTAAGAAATTGTGATAAAAAATTATAAGAATTGACTTTCACTCAATCCGACGTTCATACAGTTTGGCCCTCACTCTATGAAGGTTCATACTCCAATGAACTCACACAAAGTGAAAGTCAATTCTTAAGTTATTTGTTTATATCTACCCATTTTGCATTTGATCTTTGATTTATCTAATAACAGATCTGATATCAGTGTATCGGAATCGCGATGTCACAGATATGTTAAGTGGAGTTTGTTCAACAGCATCAGTCATTGTATCACCAATGATTCCAGCATGGCTGTGTAACAACCGTATTGACCAGTAGCAAGATCGTTAAATAATTCGACAATTTCAAGAAAAAGGTGGATGTGTACATGACATAAAGACACAAAAGAGAGTACGAAACATTACGTTTAAAGTCGTTAAAATTACCTTGGATTCTGCTTTAAAAATTGAACTGTCACTGGGTTATCTCGATGATATAGTGCTGGATCCAGTGGCAATGGTCCTAGCGAATGTGACACCACCAATGGAATCAAACATGGATTTGTAAGTGTCACGTGTTGTTTTTAGCTGATTATATGCTTGTTGGTAGATTATTTTTTTAGGGTTTCTTTAATTCAAAAATATGGTTGTCCCAACTGCCATGGAGGAAAAGACAGAAGCTTAGGCGGAGCTATAGTTTCGAGTTTGATATGGGCAGCAGAAATGGCAGGTTTTATTCTTATTCCAAGTGAGGGAATGTGTGTTTTTCGATTGTATAGGTCCTATCAGATGAATTAGAAACGCAGTCATACGCAGGATTAGATTGACTGAAATATATTTTGGTCATACATTAGAAAGATAGTTTCAGGCGGCGTTCTTTAACGGACGGTTCATCAGCATCCACATGCAGACTATATTTGGAGATGTTCGGAAGGTACTACGGCAAAGTCTTAGGCATTGAGTCAAGTAGTTTTACATTACCTTTGCACTCTCCTTCATAAACGATGAAGCCATAATTCAGTTTGGAGTGTATAAGAACTCTCTATTATTGGAGGAGGTGTTTTTGATCCCCTTCGCACTCTGTAGAGCCCACAAGCATTGTTTCTTTAAATAATTACTTTGTGATGAAAAGGTTAAATAATGGTGGGAAATAATGCCAAAGAACTTGTTTCCCTTTCAATTGCCTTTCATCTTAAAAGGAACGCCATCCAATACTAGGTTAGGGTATTCGTATTAATCTAAACCCAGTTTCGAATTACCATTTGTGTATTTCAGTTAGAGTGAGTGACTGAGTTTTGTTTTACGCCGCTTTTAGCAATATTCCAGCAATATCACGGTGGGGGACACCAGAATTGGTTTCACACATTGTACCCATGTCGGGATTCGAACCCGGGTCTTTGGCGTAACGAGCGAACGCTTTAACCACTAGGCTACCCGACCGCCCCTATTTTTTTTCAGTTAGACTTAACTTTCTGTGACTCTTTCATAACTTGTCCTCTGTAGCTGATGTTGTGTGCCAACTAACAGTGTCTCAGTTTTTTGTCGCCGTCAGCTTCAGTGTGCACTCTGTCATCCAAGTCTTGATGTGTGTAGTGTAATCAGTAGTCCTGCCCAGTACATCAGCGATTTCTGTCGGTTCAAATCCATACATGACCTGTGTAACATACTACTGGTGATCCACGTCATGTTCTTTTGTTATCTCCTTGAACTCCACAATGCAGAGCAGCAGAATTTGATCTCTCATCCGCAATTACCATACAGAGTTGTCTTCCATCTCGATAGGACCTTTTGAGCTCCAAAGCAACATTTCTTATCAGTAGATATGTTGAGAAGTATCACATGAACCACAGTGTCTAATGCTGCCGACAAGTCGAGGAGGATTAAAGTAGCCATATTTCCTTGTCAACATGATACTTGAGCTCATTAACAACTTGTACCAGTGCTGGTTCCATACTTTTGTTCCCGGGGCATACTGATTGTAAGTCGTCCTAAGGACTCATATTAACAGCTTTCTCACTAACCTTTGGAGATAACTCAAATTAGAAACTGGTCTATAGTTTTAAGTATACCTGTGTCAAGATCTTTCTTTTTCTAAAGAGGCCTGATAACTGCATGCTTCAATGGTGCCTGTACTGAAGCTGAGATTTACAATCTACGTTATGACTGGCAGCAGCAAATGCAAATAGTCAAAGATCAGTTCAGTAGGCACTAGATGAAGGAGACATTTTGTCATCTTTGATGATCTTATAATGTTTACTATGTCAGGTTCATTAAAAGAGTCAAATCTCAAGATCACCTCTCCTGGTGGTGGAACCATGTCTTTAATATGAACTGATTGTAATTTTTCTACTTTGTTGTTGTTGTATCAAATAAACGAGTTTAAAGATCCCCCATGCTTTCATCAGCAGTCAATTTTGGGACATCTTTTCTTCCAAATAAAGTACCCATGTACGAATGGAATATTACGAAATACTTTGCAATGAGTTGTTTTAAAACACTGGTTGATGATAGTTACCTCGATTATGATAGGAATCACGTGTCACACAGGGGGACAATAATTTTACAGTACTTCAACCTCACATTAAATTTAAGTTGATGATACAGACCAATTCTTTCAAGTAACTTAAGATTACATGCTCGCTTACACAGGAATAGAGATGTTTCAGATTCACTGTGGGGAAATGTGAATCTCTTGCAATTGAATAACAAGGTTCACCATCAGGCAAATATTGCTGTCAGCTTGTCATTTCAAATTCCGAGTGGGGAGGGGATCTGACAACCCTCCTTCACTTGTACAGATTCGCTCCTAACTAGACTATGCTTCCATTGTCTATAGTGGGGCATGCAAAAACAGTTTACAAAAATTAGACACTATATATATACGCCACCAAGGCCAAAAGCTCTATTTTGGAATTTTAGATACTTTAAAGTATCCCCTCAAATCATCCTATAATTCTTGACATTTTATAACTTTTTAACGATCTTTTCACTGGCGTAGCTCATATCGTCTTTTGCTGGCTGCATTTCATGTGGGCACAGCAGGTAACTCAAAAGCCGATGCTGCAGCTCAGCTCTAGACAAACTGGTATTTCCAACCTTTATTCTGCACAGTGATTTCAAACCAACCATCTAAAACATACACTCGGGATCTCATGCAAAAGAGGTGGGACACCAAGGTAGGGATCAATAAACTTTAATGAAGTTTTAATCAACAATCAGTCGTACCCACTGGGCCTCATACTTAACCGTCATTTCACATTCTCACTACAGGTCAAATATCTAAAGGGAAAGTGCATGAAGGCTCTCGACTTGTTAAAAGTCGTTTCAAATCACACAACCATCCTTCACTTGTTCAGATCTTTAATACGCTCTGAACTAAACTATAGTTCCATTTTCTATTGTAGAGCTTACAAAAGCAATCATAAAAAAATAGACACCATACACTACTAAGACCTAAGGCTCTGTCTCCTGCAGACAACCCCACATTAAACTACCACTGCAATACATACCTAAATTACATTCCAATCAATCAAACCCAGCATACAATTGTGTTTTCAACTCTCCGTATGAAAACCTGTGTGGAAATTTGTCCAATCTGGTTCCAATCAGAATTCAGCCACACATCGCAGCAGCTAAAATAGATCTAAATATTTTATCACCTTAGCGACGTCTGCCGTCTCCTCCCGGCAGATGGTGAAGCCAGATATTTCGAAACAAATCCCTTGGTATATCAACAAGAATACAACCAATTACGAGGAAATTCTCACAGATTCACTTTTACATACGGTCCAAGGACACTGATAATGTTGCAAGCGCCACCATCATTGGGTCAAAACCTGTTTCTTCAAGAATCTCCGATGATAGTTCAATTTTCACCGCTGAGGCCAAATCTATCTTAACAGCTTTCACCTATATTTAACAACAATATCAATGCACAAATTTCATCATCTTTTCAGATTTATTGTCTTCACTTCAGACACTTATAAGTGTCTCCTGAAATCATCCTATAATCCCAGAACTTTGCAATGATCTTTCTACTGGCTTTTCTTACAACGTCTTTTGCTGGTCATCAAGTCATGTAGGCATAATAAGTAACTCAAACGCCGATGCTGCAGCTAAAACAACCCTTGAATATCGTTATCTTCACTCTTTATCCCGTACAGCGATTTCAAACTGTCCATCAAAACATATTACACGGGAATGCATGCAAAAAAGGTGGGACAATAAACTTCATGAAAATAAATCGACTTGGGTTGTCAGTCAAGACATGAAGAGGTCGTTTTTACGACGTTGTCGTATGAGCCACAGTCGGTGTACCAACGAATATCTCCTTAAAGATGAAGACGAACCTACTAAGTGCATCCCTTGTGATGAAAGGTTTATCATCAAGCATATATTGCTTGACTGTGTGGACCTTGCATTTGGAAAGGATTCACATTATCACACAGTAAATCTGAAACATCTCCTTTCTGGTGTAAGCAGGCATCTTGTCATACGTTACTTGATAGAAATTTGTCTGTATCATTCACTTTAAATATGTAAATAAATATGTAACTAACTGCTTGATTTTTTTAAAAACCTGGAGTGATAATTTTATTAACAAAGGTTATCGAAGGTTCTGGCCAGGAGATTAAAGTATCCTGTATTGATTGTCTAACTATCATCAACCAGTGTTTTTAGCCACCACATTGCTAAGTATTTTTTAAATATTGCTTAGTATTATGCACCATCACCTGAAGCCAAAATGATGACGTAAATCCTGCTGGGGTATCGCGCAAGGTATTCAAGCTTTTGTTACTGGTAGCCTATAGCCCGTGTTTTATTTTGTTTAAATGATATTGTTGTGCTCAAATATGTTTCACAAATTTGTTTGTAAATATAACTTTGCATTCATGACTAACTTGTGTATATATGAACTTGTTCTTGTCTCTAAATGGCTGAGATAAGGCCGATGCGACTTAAATTGTAACTCGCTCAAATTATAGGTCGCACAAATGTTGATTAATAACATATTCTATGCTCACAACATGAAAAATATATTTTTTCACTGTCCCCCGCCATTGTACAAATAGTAGTGAATATAAACTACAGAAAGAGTCCTAGCATGCCTTCGTCATCGAACTTACTTTAATGGACCGAGTGGTCATGTTTGGTTGACGTGGTGTTGTAAAACAATGACGCGGATCATTGTTTATGATACTGACCACTGTATTTCTGCGTAAGGCAACACACTAACTCTTACTTTCATATAAAAAGAGTGTGGGTGATCCAGAAGAGCAGGAAGTGCTTAACCCTTTCGTGAACACCTGGTGTCAATGTGAGCGTCCATACACTTGTATTCACAATGCACTTTAACGCTCAATGGAATCTGTCTCGACAGATAATCGAGACTGAATATACTTCGGCGCTGACATTTTGAATTTAATGACATCTCTATCGCTATGTTTCGGGCAAAATTTCACTTATAGACATATATCACCTCTATTTTTTCAGAAAGTAAAACGTGCTCATGTTTATGAATCGGGTTTAAGATGTGATTTACATATTTTGTTCTTTTATTATCATAATATCTTTTATACTGCACAAATCTCTACCTATGTCAACATGGAACGGTACGAGGTACGGTGAGGTGAAATAAGCTTAAACGTCACATTCAAAAATATTTCACGTTTGGGGCTGTTTATGACAGTCCAGACTTATGCTGGTTTTATGTTGCTAGCACACTGAAATACATTGTCGCATTTTTATGTGATATTGTATATGAAACACATATAGGAAGGCAATGATGTGAAGCGTGCACTGTCCTAACAATGACAAGATAATGAATATTATGAACAAAACATGATATTAATTACATGTTTACCAAATTCGCTGTGACATATATTTGTATTATTGTATACGATTGAGACCTTTATTGCTAACCTTTATTAGATTAGACTTAATGGAGTACTGATTATCTATGTCTCTCACTCAATATTGTATGTCGTTTCCAGAACAGATCTTGAAAACCGTACAATATTCCTTCACCAAACTTGGCACATGCATAGGTTTAGTGGTTAACTGGTGTCTTTTGATTGCTTGGGATGTTTTAAAAAAAGAAAACTCCAGTTTCCATGGCACCAACTTTGACATAGACTGGAAATGGTGGTAGTGCTCGTTTCTGGAGCAGATCTTGGAAACCGTACACAATCTCTACACCATACATAGATAGTTCCAGAGGTGAACTGGTGCCTTTTGACAGTTTGGGATCTTCTGTAGAAGTTGATTTTACTAGCTGACTTATTCACGACGAGTATTTCCCATGCGGGGATATCGATAACTGTGGCCTCTTTTTTAATATTAACCCGAAAAATGGCTGTTGATCGCCAACGCTTATGTAACAAGTACAATTGGCCTATGTTCGTCGAAATTGTTTCAAGACATATCAAGAACAAAATTTAAGTTAGTGTCATATTGATGTCACAGCTGGATAACCCGTAAAGATCCGGATTAGAATAGATCTTCAGCAACCCTTGTTGTAAGCAATGGTTGTTGTGAGAGACGACTAACGGGATCCGGTGGTCTGGCTCGCAAACTTGGTTGATGCATGTCATCGTGTCCCAAATGCGTGGATCTATGCTCAAGTAAGGATCGCTGGTTTGAATGTGCTTGGTTGTTTATGGTGTTGATTGCCACGTCTCAATGTAGACGACGGATGAATTGTTTCAGAGGCTTTACTGAGAAGTTGACATATGCAAAGTACAGATAACTTATCGATAGCAACCTCTTCATGTACCTGCTTGACAACGGTATAAACAGTACACCGAAACGCCGCCTTTAAAATAAATAAAGAAGATGTTATCCATAAATTATCTCTACTCTGTCATCTGTCAACTTCTAAGTAATCCCTATCAAACAATATAATCGTCTTGCCCAGACTGTCGTCATATGGCTGGAATATTGCTGAGTGTATTGCTGTGTGCATCTTACACCATAGTGTAGCACTACAGCTACTTAATATTATACAAGCCATACAATTTAATGCTATAAATTCACTTTGTTATGCATGCTGGATCTACCAGAACTTTTGGTATGTGTCATCAAACAAGACATAACTGAAGGCTCCTATCCTCTAAAGACACAGTCATACACCAACTAAAAATATGCAAACACTTACGCAATAAGAGTAAGATTATACTATAATGTCAGTCCATTTATCAAACCTTGTATGAACCAGAGAGTTTTCCAGTAGACTGTGGAAATTACTGTCTTATTCCTCTATAAAGGTCCTCCTTTACCCAGGCTAACCATGATCTGACACTAATGTGATTAACAAGATTCAGGAAAAACATGGCCAATATGCCGACCTCGCTTGTATCCCAAGTACCAAGTTGTCCGACTCCCCATTGTTCTCGGTGCTTTAGGTTAGGTGCCTACTATTCTGTTGATTGACATTGGGAGAGTAACCGGGGTTTGCTACGAGGAATACAGCCCTTCTGACAATCTGGATAGTGCAGAAGGTTGCAGTGTTGGGGAGTTTTCACATTCTCCGAAAAGTTCTTGGTGGATTTGACTAGGCGGCGCTTCCTGGGAAAAGTCCCATTCGCTGTCTGGGCTGCGTGTAGAGGGGGCGAGGACCCTGAGCTGATGATGAGACTAACCAGCCTGACTGTGTCAGGATCACCCAAACCTTCTTTGCTTTATTTTAATTTTAATCTGAACATAATAATTATACAAGAGTCATCAGGAGATCATATACCCCATGCAGTTCGGAAATGAAGTTTGGCTACTAATTCCCTACTCTCGCCATCAGCTCAGTAAACAAACAATTAATGCTGTTCAGAATTGTTCAATATTCAATCATCAAAGGACACAACTTTCATCAATAGACTGACCTGTTTAGCCAGTTTCCTCCATATTTATTTAATGCTTTTGCACAACCCTCATTTTCAGTCATGATAACAAACAAATAATAATAATAATCCCAAATTACCAAAAGGCACCACTTCACCACTGATCTGTATAGCCAGTTTCCACAAGAAATATTCAACGGTTTAGAAGTTCTGCTCCGGAAACGGAAGATGGACAGAGGGACGTACGGACCTGCTGATCGACATATCACGCTATATTTAAAAACCCTTTTTGAAACGTTATTCTAGATATTTTGGGGTAGACATTCAGAATATTTTTTTCTAAATCTGACACGTTGCTTGTCAACATGATGCGTTAAAGGTGCTGAGTTCAGAAAGTAAAAGTGTGCTTATATTTTAACATGTGATTGAAGATTGTATTGTGTGGCTGGACAGGAGATCGGACCACCGACCTGCAATTATTCGCGCAGACGCTCTATTTACTTATTAATAAAAAAACAAATAATGTAAAAATAATTAATGTTTTTCATCAATACATGATATTGAATATAAGTTTGTAATATGCACTGTGGTATATATACCAATACTATTGTAAATTAGATATAAAAAAAATATATATATAATCTCAACGCCAGAGAATATCATAATAACTATACCATCGCTCCATAAACCAATATCAGTCAGATCATAAATACTTTCACACCAACGGCATCAATCTAACATATATCAATATAAACTCAATTAATTTATATCAGATCATGTCATTGTAAAGCAATGACAGCATTTTGCTTGTTCTTACCAAAATTTAATTACGCTTCAGCCGTAGCTGGATTTGTAATGTGTTTGTTTCCTGCACGATAGGTTGTCTGTGGGTCCAAGATGTATGCACGCACATGGTTGCTGTAATGCATAATATAGACGAACTGTTGACTTAAAGTGAGTGAGTGAGTTAAAATTGTACATCATATCGGACATATTGCAGCCATATCGCGATGAGAGGTTAGTTATTTTATTGACAATAAAATAGTAAGGTAAATATCACAGGTATAAAACACACGAAATCAAAATGAAAACAAACAAGAAAACAGCGTTATCACATGCCATGGGGCAAATATATCTCTTAGATGAGCTGACTTAAAGTTTCTGAGAAAACCTGTCCCCATTGCTGACATGCGTCAAGTGAGGTTACATGGATCAAGGCTGTAAGTCTGCAATAATCAATAAAGGGGACTCATTTTTTCGTGAGTGAGTTTGATTTAACGCCGCTTTTAGCAATATTCCAGCAATATCACGGCGGGGGACACCAGAAATGGGCTTTTCACATTGTACCGATGTTGGAAATCGAACGCGAGTCTTCGGCGTGACGAGCGAACGCTTTAACCAGTAGGCTACCCGACCGCCCGGACTCATTTTTGACCACAGTCTTGACAATTATCTATTTAATAAGCATGCAAATTTCATGCACGTACGGACGGACGGACAGAAAGACGGCGTGGCGGAGATACGGACAAGCTTCGTGTTGGGATAATAACTGTTCAATAGATTAGATGAGGTGTGGAGCTAACACACAAGAGTAATCTCCATAAGCAGTGATTAGTTTCGAGCTGGATCGCGCTCATCAGACTGATTATTATTTATTAGGGACGTGTCGTGATTTTACGACTGCTTCAATAAATCTATGTCTTTTTAAACTTGTTTCTTTTTTGTTTGTTTGTTGTTTAACGCCGCACTCAGCAATATTCCAGCTATATAACAGTGGTTTGTAAATAATCGGGTCTGGACCAGGCAATCCAGTGATTGATGTCATGAGCATCAATCAAGTCAGCGGGCCTGACCACCCGATCCCGTTAGTCGCCTTTTACGACAAGCATAGTGGTCTTTCACTGCAAGGATGGGTTAGTATGCTGAATGGGTGAGTGAGTGAGTATTGATTTACGCCACTTTTATCAACATTTCAGCAGTATCACGACGGGGGCCACCAGAAATGGGCTTCACACATTGTAACCATGTAGGGAATCGACCCCGGGTCTTCGGCGTGACGAGAGAACGCTTTAACCACAAGGCTACCCGGCCGTCCCTTATGCTGAATGGGTGTACGGTCATATTGATGATTTTTTAAAATAGTTCCACTAATGAATGTATGCACACACGGGAATAAGTCCAAACAATTGAAGTGATCTTACATTGTGTGTCAATTCGACACTTTGAAGCAATGAAATTAGAGACGATACCTATTTTCATGTTATAATTACTGTTACAGCATATTATTTCTGTTGCACCACGACGTATGGCATGGGGAGTGAGTGAGTGAGTGAGTGCGTTAAACTTTAACAGCATTATTTCAGCCATATAGCGACGAGATCAAGTTTATATATTCACAATGTAGTTTATTTATGCGAAGTTATATTTAAAAACACTTCATATTTGAGCATAACAATATAATGTATATAGTATTAAAACACGGGCTGTAGGCCACCAGTAAGTATAGGATCAAGCACAACTCCGAGGTTATGCTTGGGGATGTAAAACCTGAGGCGACAGGGGAGAGGAAATGTAAGACCGAGGGCGAAGCCCCGAGGTCTTACATTTCCGATCCCCGATCGCCGAGTGTTTTACATCCCCAAGCATAACCGAGGAGGAGTGATTTATTTAGCTTAGAAACTGTGGGGAAACTTCTATCTTTCTTTTTTGCAATAAAATGCCAAAATTTGCTTTATATTGTCCTGAAAAATTCGAGTGTATGAGAACTACGTTTTGATTCGCTGTACTGACGTAAGTTATAGAAAGTTGATCAGATCATGCATGTGCCGATTATCACGTACTGCACGTGCAGATTGCTGGTACTTGGGAGAGGTTTTACAATTGTCATGTCACGTGACTAGGACGTAACCAAACATATCCTAGCTGACCGGATTATCCCGCACTGCACGTGCAGATTGCCGATACTTGTGAGAGGTTTTACAATTGTCATGTCACGTGACCAGCTTCTTTTTAAACGTGCGCATTCCCACAGTAACCACACACTTTTACCGTGAACACGATGAGCGACGAGGACATCTTTCTCACCCGATCTACCTATTCCCAAGAGGACGCTGATGTTGGTTCTAAAACGGGTAAATTCTATCGTTTGCGAAATCCCTTAAGTGAAAAAGAATTGGGTGATAAAATGAAATGTAGAATCCCCAAAACAACGCAGTATAAAAATGAATGGGCCCTGACTGTATTTGCCAGATGAGTCCCAAAAATTTGAACATTGCGCTAAAGTATTTTGCTTTCGAAACAAGAAAGCAAGATGGCACAGATTATCCGTCCAATACCATACACTGCAAACACGAAAACGTCGTTTTTTTCCGTATATGGTCATTGGACGGAAAAACGACGTTATTTGGACGTTTTCAAACCATCGTTTTTCCGTCCAAATAACGTCGTTATTTGACATCGGAATTTACTGGGAGAGAACGATAGCGTTAAGCTCCTCCCTTTCTTGATTGACACTGTCAATCAAGCAACAGCGACTACCGGTATTTCTACTTCTCAGTTTTCATTGGTCAGTCCCCGCGTGTTAGATTACAGGCCCGCGTTTGACGCTGCACTCGAAGCGCTTAGCGGAAGTACTGAAATCAATCGTTCTGCGCATGCAGATTACTTAATGCCTTGACCAAATTTTCCGTTCTGTGCATGCGCGATTTCGCGTATTGTTTCCTAGAATTAATGTCACCACTATTTTTACAATGGTTCATAAACACAGTCACGTGAAGGTTCGGAATCGTAACGAGTAACTCCATTTAAATTGAAGAGTATCCCCAGTGATATGGGAGATTCCAAGATGAAACTATTCTATGGCTATCTAGGCTGCCACCCAAACCGATCTAAACGGGACCCGATAGCTTATTGTATGCTATATAGTCATATGGAAGTGGACAAGAACTATACATTGTATTCCGGCCGAATGTTCTTGCATTTACTTATAAGTCAGGAAAATGGACTTAAAAGGGGAGTTGTTAAATGTAATTTTTTTAATTATTAAATGTTGCCTATACACTAATCTGGACGAACTTCTCATTGTTCTGTTTATGTCATCCTATATACTATTAGTATGTTACCGTTCTAAAGTCATCCTCTCACATAACATTATATTGTTCATAGTATCAAAGTTTAATCAACAACATCAAGAGCAGCGATTTAAACCACTGAAACACCAAAACACAAGGCTGTTATCAAGCGCTAGTGCAGACGTGATGCATCGTAAAACTGTATCGTGATGTCTTCAGAAATACAATTATACTACGAGATAGTACGGCTAACGCGTGACTCACCGGTGGAACAAAGACAATATCGCTAATACAGATATAACGTATTTGAATGTTAATACTAAAGACAAACAATCATTATTTTTGCAGTGACGATATAACACGTATACACGTTTATTGTTAACTTTCATCAGTTTTGCTCTTCATTTTAATAACTTTGTTTTCACATATATATGTAGCAATACCCGACAAGCATGTCATACATAATTATGGGGCAGTTTTCAATCTTGCACTGACTTACTCTGGTGTTAATGAGCGAAGTTTATTGGCTTGTGTGTAAAACCCCGTTTTTCTGGTAATCCTATTATTACTTAGTTTATTTCTATCTAATGACACCCTGTACTCTGGATCATGGCTCCGTGACTATCCATAACAATTAAGATGAACATTCAGTTCAAGTAAATGAATGAGTTTGTTTTGACGCTACAGTCAGTCAAAAAACCAATGCTGTGAGGTTTGATAACACACTTTCACCAGGTCGAACATCGTGGATCCTCATTTTCTGCCTAAAGAGAATCATAGTTCATATGCTAATCCATCTGCGAATACCCTCCCACTCAAGATGACCTTACTTGTTGCTGAATCTATCATCTATCCCCCCAATCTCACCCCCCCCCCCCCCCCCCCCGCACGCACGCACGCACGCACACACGCACACACACACACACACACACACACACACAAACAACTGACCTAAATAACCTGGACAGGAAATACTGCTGATAGCCTCTGGTCAACTCAGCCGCGCCACCGCAGAATGTCCGTCCAACTCTGCAGGGGGCATTCTCAGTGGCTTCAAACGCGCTGAAATGTTTTCGCCTTGCATCCACGATGGTGGACAAGTGAAATCGTATGAAATTTGGCTATTTTAGGTCTTATCTCTTTTTTGATTACCCAATAAAGTCAATTCATAGTTACACGGTTGTGAAGCTTACAACTTTATAAAACTTATTCATCTCATTCCAAAAAAGCTACTCGCGCTCACATAAAGTTGTAGTTATTATGTCACTGTTTTATTTCTTTAAAAATATATTACATGTTCAACAATAACAATTAAGATGAACATTCAATTTCCGATATTAGTAAATGAATAAGACATTAGTGTGTTTTACGCCACAATCAGTCAAAGACCAACGTTGTCCGGTCTGATGACACACAATCTACCAGGTAGCACATTGTGTACACCCTATCCCCATTGAAGTCTCCACTGTGGGTATTCCTGGGGACGAAAAGGTCCCATTTACCTAGGAATTTCATCAATACATTCATGCGCGGCATTCTCTGCTTAAAGAAGATCATATAGTTAACATGCTAATCCAACTCGAACTACCATCCCGCTCAAGATGAATGTTTTATGTAACATCCAACAGGCCCACATTTACGCACGCACGCACGCACGCGCACACACATATTTGGATTTACCAATCCCTGAATTGAGAAGACATGCGTTACGAAGCTCCTCCAAGTCATCATCAATATCCGTATATGTCTGTGATATCATTACCCATCCAAAGCCGAATATACATTTATTGTGTTTTCTTGACAACAAAATGTTATAATTGGGATAACACTTTCTGAGTAAAGTACAGATTCTCGTACTTTCTTTGGTTGAGTCCCGTCCGGGATTTGAACCCACACGGTGAGTGAGGCACCCAATCGCCAGAACACAATGTTGGCGATCTAACCCAGCCACCGAACCAAAAATGTTAGTCCAGATGACGTATACTTTGTGTACTCCTCTGACAAGAGAAAAATGGCACGGCTTCTATGACCGAAAGCTTTGAACCAACAATGCCTTTAAGAAAGTGGTCAACAGTAACACACATTATATTTGGATACCACTTTCTCAGTAAACTACATATTTTTAGGGTGGAGATAATAGACGTTGATGGTTGATTATCAATGGACAAATTAAAGCCAAAACTTAACTTATGAATGATTGGTAATGGGAAATGGACAATGGGCAAACGGGAGGCGGGGTAATCAGCGCCATGCCAGTTATCTGTTGGCTTCCCTTGTTGCGTTCCCATCTTTGATATCTTTTTACTTTTGTTGTTCTTACAGGTATAAATATATGTTCTCTGCCTCATAGCATTTAATAATATGCACCTGATGAAGGAGAAAGTATATATTCCGAAACGCAGTGTTCCTCCGTTGACATCCATAAATATTTTTCCTTGTGTGTATCAGTTCTTAATGCCCTTCAAAGACTCAATCTAGCTTTTTTTTTAAATGTGGTGATATTTGCGTAGAATATAATATGGTCATGCCTATATACATTTGGGTCTTTGTCTACATAAGCATTTAGACATACAATTTAAAGCTAAGGACATTGCTAATTCTACAGGCATGAAGTACACGCCATAGCAAGCTGTGATCTTTATTCATACTTTAGATATTCGTAATGGAGATCTGTAACTGAAGTTTACCGTAATCTTCCGCAACTCTCACCTCCTGACCAGTTGAACGTCTTAGTGCATTCAGATGCCATTGTAAAATTCCAGGCTGCCCCTCTTTCTGTGATGTTTTGACGGATGAAATCTATTGCGTTATAATAATCTCTGTATGCTGATATATAATATGTACATGTTGTAAAATATTTACGATATTTTAAACGTGTAATTCGATGCATATGCCAGGCAGTGTGAACATAAGTGCGGATGCACGAAGGCGGTTATAGTCATAGTTATACTGCGATGGATGTAGGGGAATGGTAGGGGGGTGTATGTATGTATGAAAGCACGAATACCGATACATGAGGGCGGATATAGTTATAGTTCGATGGATGTTGGGGAATGGTGGGAGGATGGATTATGTATGAAAGCATGCGCATGGATCCATGATGGCTGACGTAGACATAATGGTGGGTAAAGAAGAATGTGTGTGTGTGTGTGTGTGTGTGTGTGTGTGTGTGTGTGTGTGTGTGTGTGTGTGTGTGTGTGTGTGTGTGTGTGTGTGTGTGTGTGTGTGTGTGTGTGTGTGTGTGTGTGTGTGTGTGTGTGTGTGTGTGTGTGTGTGTGTGTGTGTGTGTGTGTGTGTGTGTGTGTGTGTGTGTGTGTGTGTGTGTGTGTGTGTGTGTGTGTGTGTGTGTGTGTGTGTGTGTGTGTGTGTGTGTGTGTGTGTGTGTGTGTGTGTGTGTGTGTGTGTGTGTGTGTGTGTGTGTGTGTGTGTGTGTGTGTGTGTGTGTGTGTGTGTGTGTGTGTGTGTGTGTGTGTGTGTGTGTGTGTGTGTGTGTGTGTGTGTGTGTGTGTGTGTGCGCGCGTGTGTGTGCGTGCGTTGTGATACGAGGGTTGGCGAACATGTTGTCAGATGATTGTGTGAGTAAGTTAAGTGGTTGAGGATGTGGCGGGTATGAGTATTCGTACATGCAGACTTGGGGTTGGGGGACTGGGTGTGCCTGTACTGAGGTCTTTTGTTTCACTCACTTATAGTGTTTTCTTTCACTCAAATACTGTTTTACGCATTTTAATGACTGAAACAGTAGTGACTCAAAGGTCATACTGGCCGGGCATTCAACATATCTACCCCAACTACATACGTAGCCATTTTTATGGTGTACAATTCTTCTTCTACCTCTCTCTCTCACACACACACACACACACACACACACACACACACACACACACACACACACACGCATTAATTGTTTTATTAAATGTATCTTCGAGAGTCAGTAAGAAACTAGAAATAACTGCCTTTGTTCTGTAAACCTCACCAAGTTTCAGCTTTCGCCTCTTCCTTTGTGGACTGAGGTTTCACATTTGTAAAATGATCTCTCTTATCTGTCTGTACCATCAACTTAACTGCCCTCACCCCCTGCAGTTTTCCCGTCCCATATTGCCAAGCAGGTGACCCACAAGGAGGAATACCGCCCTCCCTCAGTCCAGTGATACTGTTCCTAGCACAATATGTTGGGGATACGTAGCCTAGCTGTGGGCAAACATTTTGTAACAATTTGGCAAACTTTGATATGTAAACAGCAAATATTATTCAGTTTTATTTCAACAAAAACGGAAAAAATCGGATCCTACTTATTTTGTGGATACCATAACAATAAATCAAGCCAATAGATCGTTTGAGCTGGCATGAATATAAAAAATAATTAGCAAGTCGATAGTCATAATTCCCTCTGTTGGTCCCAAGTGAAATGTTCTTCACGAATAGAATAGATGGCTGATAGACGTTCGACCGAATAATATAATTTGCTAACTTCAACTGTTCATCTAATTTCCATGAATGTATGTTACATAGTTCATATGTTCATGGGCTTCTACACTGAATGTATAATGTGGAGGACTACTTCGCTTGAGGATAAGTAACATAAATAATGATGATAATTATGATAGTATTGCCATTATTATTCCTTCAGATTATTAAAAAAAAAGTTATTATGTTTTCATAGAGAGAAAGAGGTATGGAGATTGTGAGATTATTTTTAGCATCGGAATTGTTAACATAATTCTTAAAGATATTATGTTTTGTTTGTTTGTTGTTAAATGCTGCACTCAGCAACGTAAGGATATTAAAACATTACATTTAGGTTCAGTTGTATTTTTATATTTGTATCATTTTGCAAATGTTACAGAGACCTGATAAGAGATATATAATAATGTATAGTCGCTATTCTTGAAGTAAGAATATGTTAGATTTATCAACCAGAAATATTGCACACAAGAGGATAATCATATTTCATGACACTATTCAACGTCGAAGTCAACGATATTTGTGTATGTTATTGCTACATGACACGGATACGTCATGATAAAGCAATTAGAAATTGGCATTTGATGATATAAGATAGCTACGCGATAAATCACAAAGAACAAAGAAGGAAGCGATATTTATTTCACGATAAAAATTGTTCTATCATGACGTCATTTATTGAGATTCGAACATGCACTCGCAACTTGAAAAGTAAAATTTGTAAATTTGACCTTATTTTTGAGAGGTATGTGTCTAGTGAGTTGTTCCCAATAAATGTTGCTGGAGAATCCGAAAGTGAGAGTGATATGACAATCGGTATTGGGAGAAAAGGTACAGATGATTGACGAGAAAATTGTGAGAATATGCGGGACCAAACTCAAATCCTAAAATAGATTTATCAAGCATGGCTGCTGTCGGATTCTATTCAAGGAATCATCATTATTTAAGTACGGGTAAATATTGTAAAGCGTGTATTTTTTCCTAATTTAACACCCTAAAAGAGGCTGTACGTAATGTTGATATCTCATATAGAAATAAACGAGTCTCGGTCGTTGTTTATCGTACAATAAACAACTCCCACTCGTCGTTTGTTTCTTAATTACATGACCATATACACTAACTTTATATCTTTTCATGTTTATCGGTCAACAAAAGCGACATAAGCATTTCCATTATCATGAGAAACTCTTGCCAAAAGTAGCGCCAACTGCACCATTGCGACAACATCAGGAGCATGTTTCATGATTCACCATAATAAATGATGACATTGGATGCTCGCAAAAACGCGAGCTCATTCCGATCCACTAGTGGCACCCGCCACAAACACATCCAAAGGCAAGCCAATTGTTCACCCGAAAAGGCAGAGAATTGCATCTGACATCATTTTTGTCATTGATACGTCAAACCTGGAAATGCCGTCTACACGTCCAACACAAAGCCCAAGCCAGGACCCAAATCCTTCAAACCGGGCCAAAGTTTAATTAATTACATACATTTCCCCCTAACCTTAAATAATCTCTACTAGTTCTGAAGTAAATCGTATTTACCCGTATGAATCGTCTTATGTTGTTTATTGCCGATAAACAGAATATGCACACTTTCTGAAAGTACTGTGTGATAAGTCACGCACCAAACCTATACTCTCGATATACATGCTGCTCTTACTTAAAAAAGAATAACAAGGGTTAACAGGATACGTATATTAAAGTACCATGCTTTCCTGATGTGCTCTCATTCTAATTTGAAATAATGGCATAAATAGTTACCACTCATCTTTCAATATTTTTCAAGGTTGGGTTAATCACGAACATATTTGAATATGTACAACATCTATACTTACTTATCTTTATACTTAAAGGCATCAGGTTTGTCTGTCATAAGACCCCGAAACAAATATGTCCAACACAGTCCAATATTTGGCTCTTGGCTCCTTGTTCTTATATTTTATAAGTATTGTTTAAACAACTGTTTTTTTCTGTAAAATATGTTCATTTCAGAAATTAGATGTTATTCTAGCATCAGGTCTGTGGTACGTTTACTGCATCAGCATTACATTAAAACGATATTACATTATATAAATTCATACAGAGGAAATGCTTAACATTTATCTTTTAGGGAAGAGTGCAGGACGACTTGCTTTATACATATAAATGTGGACATATATGTATGGACATTTGGATGATACAGATATACCTCCTTAAAGATAGTACAGTGTTCGTAGATGACTGTAGACAATGGAATAATTATGTGAGTAATCGGGTTAATACCACATTCAGCAATATTTAGCCATACTGCGATATTGGTTTCCAACATACAAGACGGACCATGAAATTATGACTTGAATTTGGACCTGGCTTTCTGGTGTGATGTAACACCCCAGAATCTCCGGTAGAAAAAGGGCTCAAAGCACGAATTAAGATCACGAGATGATACTGATGTATGCATCTGGACACATATTTGCGTAGTATTACTACCTTAATTCATCAGTATATATGTATTTTGCATAAAAGGATATTATAGGATCGACGCTGACGCGCATATAACCTATTCACCAGTGCTGTAATATTTCATTTCTTCTGACACATATCGACACGAGAAATTATATTTAAATTTAAAAGGAGCCCAAGTGGGATAGAAATTTGAGTCTGAACCTGTTGAACAAGGCTTGTTTCATTTTGGGCAATAGCATTGCCGCAAGGCCTGGGCGGAAGGGAACACCTGTTTGCACCCATCAGATACCAATCACAACTTCTCTCTCCAAACGAAAACAAAATACGAAAAATGTCGGAAGTGTATCCTTCTAATTTTCTATTTAGATACATGTTTTAACTTTAAAGTAATTATATGTATCTCATGTATTATTGGTATCTGTGATGCTGGTACCGTTTTGTTGCCATTGTGTAGCTTTTGTGGAGTTATTATGAATATCAAATACATGCCTTGAAATATGGACTTCCATGACGAAAGAATACAGAGTATACATAACTCGCAATTCTATATATTCAGCAAACAGCCCAAAACCGAAACTCCACAACATATCTGATTACACTGATCAAGGCTGTCCCAGTTCTCCATGCGATACTGACGCCTGTTCGTCTCCCAGACCATACAGAATAAATTTAAAAGGAATCCAGCTCAAGTCTAGAACGATTTGGCAAGCCTAGATTGCCTTAATTCTATCCATGAAAGTAAGCATTAATAAAAAAATATTGTTCTTGTCTGCTTCAGATTATATTTTGTAGATACTTATTTTAACTAGGAAAATTGTACTGACACCGGCGCTGTCCCTATTGAAGCTATCCATAAGAATTTCGAATTGCCGTCCATTGTTCGATGTCAATACATCGATGACAAGTGAGGATATCATAAAGTAATCGTTGATGCCGCGCTACACTTTGATAAAAATTATAATCAAGTTGACTGGTGTGTACATTACTACAGTGAACATGTACATGATCATGCCCTAATAATCAAATGCCGTAATGTCAAATACTAATTTATTATTGTGTGATGAATTTAACTGGATCAGTGGTAACATGTGATATTAATATTCCATCAATTTCTTTCCTGGTTGGTCCATCCATGTCTACAAAATGAAAATAATACAATTAAAATGGAGCATAGAACAATCCTTAATTTCAGGCTAGAGCTGTGGAAATCTAGACTTTCCCAATCATTATAGACTTGAGTTGGTCTCATGTTTTACATTATTCTCTTGGGTCAACGTCACAGCTCATACCATACACTAACAAGACCAGCTTGCCCCCCGCCGGAGCTCCCGGATTTTGGTTATATCATCTAACATGGCCAACTCTGCTCTTAAGTAAACAAGAACCTAATCAGCGAGGGGTCCTTTATCATCCCTATGTGCCTGATTATGAAAATCTGATATCTTTTCCCAAAGACCTGGTTAATAATATATTTTCTGCTGAATATTCGAAACAAATAGAGTGAGTTGGTACTACATGTACATATGTATACGGTTCTATTTTAAATGACTGCAGCGCTCCATTATGAAAACAATTTGTTTTAACGCCGCTTTCAGCAGTATTCCAGTAATATATGACGGCGGTCTGTTGTATATGAAATATATGCAAATTGAATCTTGAATCTTGAAAGTTGTAACATTTCCGCAAATAAGTATCACATGCAGTATACAGTATATCAACTGCAATATACTGTATACATCAGTATACAGTGTGTCGCGAGCTCTGCGCTGGGCTGGAGCACACATTTCCTACACCTCTCCCTTCGGCAAACACCTCATGAGGGTTGCAACGAGGTCACAGGTCAGGTGTGCACTCGTCAGTTGTCTAATACGGTCAAGAGTAAGATCTTCCGGAAGACCACTGCACTGGAGGTATGTGGGTTATTGAGGAGGTACTACGTGTTTGGAACTGGGAGTTGAACACTAAGCACTTTTAGAGAAGAGCTCATAATAAAACGTTATGGACTCGCGGACGGACTTGTGTTTTCATTTCAAGACGTACATTTATCAGGTTGAACTTCCTAACTGTAACAATAACTGAACTTTACGCCTTTTATACACATTTGTGATGGGGCGACAATGCGACAACGAGACATATTTTGACCTTGAAAATGTCGCGTTACGGCATCGTCGCCCTTTTGTAAAATAAAGAAAAGGATTATCAAAGAGCGACAATGCGAACACGCGACAATGCGACAAATGGCCAATTGTCGCGCTTTTGTTAATTTTGACAGGTTTTGCTTGTTGTTGTAAAGGCGTCAATGCGACAATGCGACAACGAGACAATGTCCCTTCCATAGTAATCCGTGCAAATAAAACTGAGTAATGAAATAGAAGTCTGACATGCCAGTTAAAAGATAGAGTGTTGCAGCTTCTGATTTCATAGATCTTCAAGAAGGGGTTATCAATAATGGGATGGGTGATGAGTTCAACTGCATACTCTGTGATTAACAATAATGCTCCGAGTCAATACATTTTGTCAAATGTATGACATGTATTACGTGAATGAACATATTGTTTATACTCGTCCATGTTTTTGACGGACAAAATAATTTACATGCTCGCTAAAACTGAGGACGGGCATCATTGTGTGTTTCCGTGCTTTGTTCAGGTGAACAATTGACTTGTCCTTGCATGTGTTTGTGACGGGTGCCACTTGTGTGGCAGGATACGCTCACCTTTTCCCGAACACCCATTGGATGACCTGAACCACTTCGGATTTTTATCCCACAGCAGTCTGATACACCATGATTTAACTGAAATACTGAAATACTGTACAGTTGAAAATGATGTTTAATGCGATTACCGTAGTGTGTTACTGCAACTGTTCATATTTTGTGCAGTGATGTTATGTAATATGTAAAAGAAAGCATATTCAATTATCCAATTGATTTGAATAGAATATACTTGCGTCAGTGTATTTTATTAACGCCCCAAATCGTAATTTAAACACATAAAATAACAGATCACGCATGGTGCCTTGACTTACTACTAGATTTAATGGGCCACCCCGGAATAAAATAGTTCCCCCCAAAGCGAGGAACATATGTTTTAGTATGCTTACAAGAAATATATTCCAAACAATATCCTCATAAGATGAGAAGATCTTTTACAGAATTACCTCAGTAAGTCAATTACAATGACAGCGTCGTAATACATTTACATCAAGTACAATACGTCAAAATGGCCGACACGATAAACATGACGGGAGATATTTTCGAAGTTGTTAATTAACCTGTGGCTATTTCAAGCCTTTGTCATCACTGATCAATTGGCCGATCATTGAAAGGTGATTGTGAAGATGTGTCAAATAGATACTAAGGTAAATTCATAGATTTCTGTAAATTGTCACTGCGACAGTTTGGATTTTTTTTCGTGTTTTTTTTCTCTCTGGGATGGGTTGTAGCGAGGGTATCCTTAAATGGGCTTGCAACCACGCTTCTGTATGAATTCGTACCAGGGAATTCCAAGGGTTTTCCCCAGGAATGTGGAAGCAGTCAGTGTTTACGGCTTTTCAAGAATACAGTCACGTGAAGAACGTCATGTGACCGACCTCGCGTCCAAGTCGTATATCTTGTAAACTTCACATTAAAAAATTAGTTATTGTTATAACCAAATGAAACACAACCCATTATCCGATAGGGGTAACTGTACATAGCCGTTACCACAATAAACTTAGTAACATTGTTTGGTTTGACTTCTTGGCGCGTGTCTGAATTCCATTAACATGTAACATATCCTAAAACTAGCTTATCAGCAAATCTCGCTGCACTGCGCGCGAGAGATACTAGAGCAAGGCATGCCAGAAATACGAAACCTAAAGCTTCCGAAAGGAAGCCTTGGACATCACGTGCGTCGGGGGACCAGCGCCATCTGATTGGCCGTTAACAGTTGTACAAGGCGGAGCAAAAAGCATCGTTTTTCCGTCCATTTTACGCTTGAAAAACTCGACCCTTTTCTGGACACTTTCTAGACGCTGACCAATTAATCAATTTTAATGAATTTTTAGTCGTTTTTCCGTCCAATGACCATATACGGAAAAAAACGACGTTTTCGTGTTTGCAGTGATATATGGATTATTCGCTGCTTTCCAGTCTATGTTAAAGTCTAACGGATCCTTGGTCAACATCTTTAATGATCCAGCGCTCAGTGACTCAAGGAATGCCTTGGATGCCGTAATGAAAGAGCGATCAGCAGCAGGACTCGGAGCTTCGTCGAGACAGTCAGCTGAAATCATTACCGAAGAAGAGGAAGCTCTACTCTGGGAGGGCGGATTTCTTGGGGACGATTCTCTAGCAATATGCGACATAAGGGTACTACTAAAATTATATTATCATGCTAATGTTTCAATGAATTTAAAATTTAAAAATAACTCGCTAAGCTCCTTTTTGCATGCAAACTCATTCGTCAGCCAGGTCTTACTACATCGTTTACATATTCAGTGATGTAGGTTCTTCGAAATAAATCGGGCCGTCGCCATATGACTGATCTACTATTCAGTGCGACGTTAGGCCCACACACTCGGGTGTTCGCCAAAGAAAGCATTTTCTGCTACACCGGTGTCGCTCTTTCGCCATAAAGATATACAAAAAATGGAAAGTATAGTCAGTGAATCGCACATATTATTCTTTGAACATTCTTTTAGACAGGTTGACACTTTTCCCTGAGAGGTGGGAAAGAACACAGGGACCTCAGACTGTTCAACAATCCACAGATCACTGGGCCATGGTCCGACGATACCCTCGGACGCAGATACCTACTGTACAAGCAGGACGTATCTGAGAGCTGTGCTGGTGGCTTAAAACACAGGAAGATCCTACCGAAAGTTGTTCGCGCATACGACAATCCCCAGAATCCCAGCAAATGTTATGTTACGCTTTTCGAGAAATACAAGAAGCTATGGTATGTTCATGTACACAGGATATTTTCCCATAATAGCTTTACTGATAACAATAATGAAAAGCAGTTGGTCTTATACATTGGTTTTTGTACACATATAAAATTATTATAAACTTATTTGCTTAACGTTTGTTCTAATTTGTTAAAACACACAGAAATGGCCACAAAATGCGAAATGTATTTGTTTTTGTTTTTTAAATTGTTAGCTATTGCTTGAGGATATATGAACTGAATCATTTCTTTCAATTACAGCAGCCCACCTGATGCTCAGAAAATAGACGCTTTCTACTACTCACCATTAGCGAAACCCAAGGCAGACAGATGGTTCAGCAATGTCCCAATAGGACACAACACGCTTCAAGGCATAATCAAGCGACTGTGTCGGAATGCAGGAATCGAGGGCAAGCGAACAAATCACTCTCTCAGGGCAACATCCGCCACCAGACTATACAGAGCCAACGGTGATGAGCAACTTATTTGCGAGCAGACAGGTAAAGCAACATTTTACGGATTGAAGTTTTAAAAATATTTGTACTTCCAAATTGGTTGCAAAGATAACATATAAATTATTTGTGGCCAACTATTTTGCAGTAGTGTTATCATTTGAAAGGTACAATTGATAGCGTATATGTTTCAGGCCATCGAAGCGAAACTGTGCGCACTTATAAACGGACATCCGAAGATCAGAAACTGTTGGTGTCGGACATCATCTATGGTGGGGGAAAGCAGAAACAGTCTATTACTGCCACTGCGACAAGACCACCTCCAGATGATGCTACTGCGCCGCCGTCAGATGCTACTGCTACTGCTATTCCGTCATCTGCAGCACCGCCACCAACCGTTTCCAGTGAAATTGTCTCTGATCACGACTTGCGAGAGAAAACCAAAGACGCTTCGCGGAACGTTTGTGTCACATTCAACTTCAGCTGAACTGTAAATGGTATGGTTTATGGCATCTCAGAATAAATGTTGAAACATGTGTGTGTTGATTTATTTTAAAGAACTAATCCGCTACCCCACGCCTGGTTTGCGCCATGGGTCAGGTTAATAAATCTGTTGGTAAAACCTCACCAGTGACGGACGGGTCAATAAACAACTTGAACAACTCTACCAGAAAGTTGATCAATCTTAAGTATGGACCTCCCTCTGATCAGCAAGTATACTTCAAACCCAAATTCCCCTGTGTAAATTCAAAGCCGTCCCCGGCTTTTAGCTTGTTGGATAATCAGTAGAGAGCGGTACATGCAGACTGGCGGTCAATGCACCCACGAAACAATAGACATAATTTACCCTAGGTTTCTAACCAAAGCTAGGCCACGTCGCTGGGAATCACGAGGACTTACAGTTCCACAGCTTTCTGCATGATACGCCAGCAGGATTTACGTCACCACTTCACTACTGGTGGTTGTGCACAATAAAAGCCTTTATAAAACATATTCAGCAATCACATGGCTTAAAAACACTGATTGATGATAGTTACATCGATTATGATAGGATTACGTGTCACACAGGGGGCCAATGATTTGACAGTTCTTAAACCTTAAAGCCTTCAATAATGTCAGTTGATAATAGCATCACACCAAATTTAAAAACAAGCATTTAATTATTAACATACATATTTAAACTTTATTATACAGACCAATTTATTTTCAGTAATCTAGATGAGACGCCCGCTGACACGGGAAAAGGGATCGTTCAGGTTTACGCTTGATAATGTGAATCCCTTGCGATTGCAAAGTCCACACGGTCAAGGTATTGCATTGTAACTGGGACTGGGGAAGTTACCAACTTCATTAACTTTGTTATTGCATCCACAAGGCATATCCACATTGCGCCCTATAGATTTTCTTGCAGAGATTGATTATTCTCTGGCATTGACGTTTAACGTTAATGCTTTCGGGCAATATTAAGGTTAATTATGTTAGTAGTGGTACAATAAATGTTGATGTAAATATATGTAAAGGTTTGCCGCGTTTAGGCGTGTTAAAGTGTAGGAAGTAGTTTGGGAGAATCTAAAATGGTATTATGTAGAATATAAATAAGTATTTGTTATGTTAGTAGTGGAACAATAAATGTTGATATGTTCGACCATACAGTTGTGATATGCTAACGTTTCATCATGTTTTAGAACATAATTGAGAAAACGTGAGTGGCAACAGCTGAAAAACGTAGATTACGTGAAGTTGTTCAATAGCATAATATTAAACGTGACAGACGTAGAACAATCTGATAAATAGGAATCTGATTAGTTTCATATAATAAAGAAAAGTAATATTGTCTTATTTTGAAAAAATGCTAATAAGGCTTAATCATATCCAATAATACAAAATCTAAAACAGCGTTTTTTGCAAATGTGTAATTAATATCATGTATTGTTAATAATATTCATTATTTTGTCATTGTAACAATATTACAAATATGTATCACGTTATAGTGACAAAGGTGTACCGCCTCCGTTGTGCAGTGAAGGCAACGCTTGTCCGAAAAATGCAGAACATCAGCGCCGGAAAATATTAAGTCTCGATTGTCGAAACATATTTCATTGGGCGTAAAAAACCCAGTGAATTCAAGTATACGAATGGATCACTAGAATGATTAATTGAGATTGAACTGAGATTGGTAGTGACTGTGCCATCAATGGGTGTTGAAGTAGTGTGAATTAGTGTCTTCTTTGGAGGGTTTTGCAAGACCATGTATGGATATTTGTACCACGTTTTAGAATATTTGCTCATTCCAATTTCAGCTGAAGGGATGGTGTCACACAAGTTCGTATGATCCCTAGTGAGGTGGCCTCACATTTGCAAACGCCTGGTGTCATCACTGCTATTCAGTGATCCGTTCATATCATTTCCACCACTGTTTTTGCCTTTTACGTCTCAATGGAGTCTGATTATTGTCTGGCGTTTTGTATTTGGTTGCTTGTGATGTAGTTTGTACTGTCAAATAATAGTCATAACTATTAACTGCTCCATATACGAGTTTTACAAAAATCTGCGATTTCTAGTGAGATACTGTTCATCGTTGACAAGGGTTTAGACATTGTTAGTGTACGATGTATGCTAGTCACTGTACGGCTGGAATAGGTAAAAGTTACAGTCACTCACTCAATTAGTATGACTGTAATGTGTATGAATGGGTTAAAAGTAGTTTGGTGACATTCATTAATTGTAGTATATAAACTATACAATAACGGTACGAGTTATTTTATTACCACAGTGCTCAGGTTTGTTGAACGTTCCATGGTGTGAAGAAGTCCAACTTGTTCGACTCATTGTATGGCTAAGTGCACAGAAAAATATGTTTCGGCATCTGAAGATATTCAGATGTTGACAAATTGTATCGTGTGTATCCCTGGGGAGTTACTTTTGCCAAATTATGACAAACAAATTGTTTGAAAGTGACTTCTTTAATGCGAAAGGTACAGATTGCTACTGACAGCCATTCAGATATACGTCGAGGTACTGCAACAAGGTCGCCTTAGTTGTGAAAGTGAGTTTCTTGTGGTTAAAGTGCCAGATAACCATCTCAGCATCTTCTGGTTTCAGTGATGCAAAATACGTCATCGACAAGGAAAACAACAACCATAATCAATATTTCTTCAGACACTACAAAGTTATTAAAATGTGTTTTTGTTAATATAGCCTGAATTAATTGTAAGTTAATGTGATCATTCAAAAGGCACAACACTAGACACGAATTGGAAAGTGAGCTTTTGATAACTCTACTTGGGTTCATTGAAGTTAGTGAGTGGGTGTTTTTTATGCAATCTTCCATTTTCAGCCAATTCCGGATGGTACCTATAGGTAATCGAGCTTGGACCAGACAATCCGTGACAGAAACCAGAACCAACTATCCAGATCCTAAGTCAAGCAGAGCTTTATCAAGACCGCAATGGTATGTCGTCTCCAAGAACTCTGTACATCAGATTCTGGTGATTGTCCAGTCAGTACTTAAGGCTGTTCTCCAGCTTGTTTCAGATTTCCTATTTGTATACATCACTATTTAGACCTGAATTATACACGTCCATACCACGACTCAAGTATGATTGGTTGTTTAATCGATCTTCTGCATGTTTTTTCACCCGGGAAAAGATACTTCACAGTTACGTCCAGATTAGCTGTGAACAACTGCTCCTCGACAGGACGCAGATCGCACAGAGCAGCAATTTTCAGAACTGTAAAGTAATTATAGGGATACATTATTCCTATGGTATTCTATGTTACTAAACAGTATAACTGTTAATATAGAACTTTACAAAAAGAATAAATGTTTCGTATATAAACTATTGAAGAAAAGAAAGCAGACATCAAAAGAAAACGAAAACAAAATCACATTCAATTTGAAATGAATTTCGAAGTTCAATCATTTATTATAAATCAAACCCAACTGTCGCTTTTCACAAACGAAAGTTTGATAAAACTTCTCAATGCTTCATCAGTATTTCGTGTGACCTTCCAGGGCGCCCACACAGACCTGGACACGATGCCTAAACGATAATGTAATCTTTCCTGTAAAGTCTATAACAAGTCACGTTCCAGCTGCTGTTTGTTTGGCAGGTTTGGACGGTGTCTTATCTGTCGCCCAAGATGATCCCAGAGATTTTTGATGTTGTGAGAGGTCGGGTGGGTTGGGTTTAACGCCGTTTTTAACAGAACGAGAGCTGGTCAAAAAGGTCCTAGCCTGACCAGCTTTCATCTATGGGTCATAACAAAGTGAATTAGTCAATAATGTTCATTGTTTGAGTTGTTCATTGCAAGTGTATGTTGTCTTGTGGATGATTGTATATTAGTGACAGTCAGTTGAACGTTATAGGGGTACAAATGGACACGGAAATGGAAAAAAAACGAGTACCAAGCAGTATCAAATTTTTGACTTCAGATAAAAGTACACCCCAAGAAATTCATGGCCGTATTTCACAAGTTTGTAGGGATAAGTGCCCTAGTTATTCCATTGTTGGGCAGCTATGTTTGAGGCTGGGAGAACAAGCCGTGATGATGACCCTAGGTCTGGACGTCCCTAGGTCTGGACGTCCCTTAACTTCCATCAAGGAAGATTCAATCAAGGAGACAGCAAAACGTATACTCTAAGATAGACGTACTATCATTGCAGAACTTAAAGGAGACACAGGTCTGATGAAACATGGGTCTACCACTATGATCCCAAGTCAAAAGGTCAATCCATGGAACGTAACCATTCCACTTTTCCAGCTCCAAAGAAATTCAAGAAAGCTAAGGACACTATTCTGGGAAGCAAATGATGTGATCCTTTTTGATTACTTAGAAAGTCAAAAGACGATTACCGGTGCCTACTTTACTGATTTTCTTCATCGCCTGAAAGATTCTATTGGAGGAAAGCGGTATGGAATGTTGACTGCTGGAGTTCTACTACTTCGTGGCACTGCCTCTTATCACACCTATCGTTTGCAAAAGGCTCCTGTGCGACAATGTGTGTTCGAAAAGCCTCCTCACCATCCATACTCGCCAGACCTGGCAGCAAGTGATTTCCATCTATTATTTTAATCTGAAAGAACACCTTCTATGACGAAAACGATGACCTCAAAGCTGTCGTGAATGGGTTTTTCAGGATGGCTTCAGAAAACTTCTTCCTAACTGGAACTGAAAAGCTTAACTATCGAGAAGTGTAATAAAAAGCATGGAGATTATGTTTGAAATAAATAAAATTAAAAACACTTTCACAATTGACTTTTTGACCAGACCTCATATTACATTTATATTACGATGTGACAGTTCTATGTGGGAGGAAAGCCCGTTTACCACTGAAACATGCAAATCCCTTCTTTCCACATATATATTAATATGGTATACTTTATATTGAAGCTGAGTCAATTGCTGATGACCATTTTACAGAACAGAAACAAGTTCTATACCCACATAAGGAGCTTCAAGTCCTAGATGTTCTCATGTCAGATGATACCACTGAAGCTGCAGGATAAGATGGAATTATCAATAGATTATTGAAATAATTGCACCCTGAGCCTCTTAAGCAACGTATTACCTGTTGCTAAGACAGTATTTTTTTCCACTTGCATGGAAGGAAGCTTTTGTAATATCCATGTATAAAAAGGATAGCGTTAATGTTCATAACAAGTGAATAGGGCTTTATGCCATAAACCACACAACCAATAACACGCATTTACACATTGATGTCTCGTCAAAAGCCTTCTGAAGAAAACCCGAAATGATAGACCTCATTTTTTATTTATCAAGAGGAGATCATATTTGTTTCTACTCGGCAATATACAAACTGTATGACGGCGTCCTATAAATAATCGTGTCTGGACCAAACAACATAATGATCATTATTTTGATCAAGGGTCCACGCCATCGGGGCACCGTGGCACGCGTGTCAACACATTCAAGGCTCTGAGCCTGACCATGAAGTTGCTGGAGCGTATTCCTACCCGGATTCCCCATTAGAAGTAATTCAAGTTAATGCACCTGCAGAATAAGCAATGATAAGCCATATTCTGATCACAATGCAACTACATTTCATAATAATTTCACACTGTTATTTTTATTCCACATAATACCATTTTTAGATCCGCCCAAACTACTTTCTACACTTTAACACGCCTAAACACGACTAACCTTTACATATATTAATATCAACATTTATTGAACCACTACTAACATAATTAACCTTAAAATTGCCCGAGAGCATAAACGTTAAACGTCAATGCCAGAGAATAACCAATCTCTGCAAGAAAATCTATAGGGCGCAACAGGCAAATCAACGGCGAAAAGCAGCAAAACCATTCCGTAATCACAAAGTGCATTTATCGGCGTTAAATAATCTATCCACTACTATACCCAGCATCAGATGTCTTGGTGTTTCCCTCGTACTTAATGAGATAAGCTAATCTTGGCTGTATTTAAGATAGATAATGTAAAGATCCTAGTCTACGTAGATTAAAGAGTCGTGTGAATCTGTCGCATACTTACTATACTCACTGCACACTGTTGATGGCTGTCAGTAAGTATGTGTACATTGTGCAATGTAGAAATCAGTGATTAATAAGCCATGTCATGTGGATGTACCTTGTGGATGCAATAACAAAGTTAATGAAGTTGGTAACTTACCCAGTCCTCGTACTAACGTGATGACGTCGACGTCACATCCACAGTAAGCGTAGCAAACCAGATAATGTACGAATTAGCAATATCACGGCGGGGGACACCAGAAATGGGCTTCACACATTGTATCCATGTCGGGAATCGAACCCGGGTCTTCGGCGTGACGAGCGAACGCTATAACCACTAGGCTACCCGATCGCCCCTTGTACGAATTAGAAAGACAACTAGATTTGGTCTCCATGAAATCAGCACTAAAGTGTAAGGCTTACATTTCAGGAACTGTAACGGTTACACGATGTGTTATCCAACGGATGTTAAGGGCTGTCACATTTAAAAGATACATTGGTTTTATAAATTCAGGCTTTATATTCATAAATATATCTATATTCCATCCAGCGTTATTAACGAAAAGAAGTCCTGCAAAGTGTACATCAGCATGCATTCGATGGCATATCCAAATGTGAATGTACCGTGCACTTGCTGGAGAGAGTGAGTGAATGAGCAGTATTCCAGTTAAAGGAAGGCGTATCAGCTTGATGTTGGGAGGAAAGCCCGAAGTGATGTAGGTCTAAGACGTTTTCCACTTCGAGCATGGGTATGATGGTGACAAACCGAGAAACCCAATCGGGATGAACCGGGATTCGAATCAACAATCACAGGTTTCAGTCGTACCCAAGGGACGCAACTCTGCACCACGAATTGCGGCGCCTTAGACGCCACGCTTGAACCCTGCATTTGCTGGACATCACTGGTGATACCTCGATACTTGACAATGTTATCCTTCGCCAGTTATTTCAGAGTGGCCCCTAATACAGGGAACAATGCAAAACGAATTGTGAATATAGCTTAAAGTAATCATGGATGCTATTGAGATGTGTGCCAATGGGCACATCAAGTGAATGAACCAGTTGAATGTCTTTCCGAGTGGCTCAAATTCATTCGTAACATGCTTAAAGGAAGGAGTTACATACTCCGTCGAAATTCCCGAATGAATGTTGTAAGGAGCGTAATTCCTCGTGGCTCGTTTATCATTCTCTAAATCTAAACACGGCCACCGTGGTCTAGTGGTGGAGCGTCCGCCCGGAAAGAGGAAGGCCCGGGGTTCGATCCCCGGCCGCGTCATACCAGAAGACGTTTAAAGATGGTACTTGTTGTTACCCTGCCTGGCGCTCGGCATTAAGGGGCTAAAACAAGGACTGGTCGGCTCGGAGTCAGTATACTGTGTCTGAGTGGGGTATTCATGTTAAACTGCGTCATGGTATCTCAGTGAGCTAGCACTATAAATCGGCATCAGTCTGGACTATTACAAGTAGCCACACACATAAACGTGCATGCACGTCGCTATATAAGTGAAATAATCTTGGACGCGACGTTAAACGCCATTTCACCTCACCTCACCTCTAAATCTAAACACCTGGGCTTCTTTGTTTCTGTTTAGCTGAAATGGACGAAATATTATCAACCTAAACGTGTCTACGTGTTTTGTTTCTATGTGGATATTTATCATTACCTTAACGAAATATCGTAAAAGAAAAATACATGTGGTATGTGAAAAAACACGAAGTTCCGTGACTTTCGATGGGTCAAATTTTTGTTTTGTATTCTTTATTATATCTGTCAAAAGTTGTGAAAAAGAAAATAAATATGAACGTTCCTTGGACAAAACTTATCTTCCGTAAATGTAATGTGTTCAATGTCAAAAGCATATCCTCTTCTAAGACAAGTGGGGCGATCGGGTAGCCTCGTGGTTAACGCGTTTGCCACTTACGCCGAAGACCCGGGTTCGATTCCTCGACATGTGTACAATGTGAGAAGCTCATTTCTGGTGTCCCCCGCCGTGATATTGCTGGAATATTGCTAAAAGCAGCGTAAAGCCATACTCACTCACTCTAAACCAATTACATTCACGTGGTATTATTTCCGGTACCTTTGTTAACAGCTGGTATACCAAATTCAAAATTCTGATTGTGCCAATTAGTCAAGTTACTTGTGAAAAAGAGTTTGTGATCAATAGCCTGCTATAATGTTAATAATCAACAAAATTCCCTTATGTTGTGATACCTTTCAGCTGTTCTTTCGCAATATGCTAATGATAGAAAACCGAACGCAGCGACACTGACAACGCTGAATCCGGGCCGATACAGTTCTTGGTCAGTTGTAACCTGGAAAATACACGGTTTTGCTACCCAGGGCATAGACTCTGATAGACATCAAGCTCTGACTTGATTAAGATTCTAGGTTTGTCTGCACCAAAACCATGCTCATGGGTTTCACCAAAGAAGAAAAGCTTTACGACATCTCTTTCCACCCAATTATAATTCCATACCTTGACTGTGTGGACTTTGCAATGGCAAGGGATTCACATTATTAGAGCGTGAATATGAAAGATCTCTTTTCCCGTGTCAGCTGGTATCTCATCTTAAATATATTCCAAGAAATTGGTATGTATAATAAATCGAAATATGTATGTGAATAACTAAATGTTTTTAAATTTGGTGTGATGCTATTATCAACTGACATTATTAAAGGCTCTGTCCATGAGGTTAAAGTACTGTAAAATTATTGTCCCCCTGTTTAACACGTGATCCTATCATAATCGATGTAATTATCATCAACCAGTGTTTTTAAGCCAACTCATTGCTGAGTATTTTTTTTTATATTGGCTAGTTTTGTGCACAACCACCAGTAGTAACGTTATGACGTAAATCCTGCTCTGGTATCATGCAAGAAGAAGAGGTACTGTAAGTCCCCATGATCCCCAGCGAGGTGGCCTAGGTTTGGTTACTGGTGGCCTATAGCCCGTGTTTTAAAGCTGTATACATGAAATTGTTATGCTCAAATATGTTTCATAAATTGCTTTTAAATATAACTTTGCCTAAATAACTACATTGTGCATATAATAATTTGGCCTTATAGCCATGTGGCTGAAATAATGCCGATGCGACGTTAAATATTAATTCACTCACTCACAATGTCATACGTCGTGGAATAACAGAAATATCATGCTGTAGCAGAAATTATAACATGAAAATAGGTATGGTCTCTTATTTCATTGCTTCAAAGTGTAACATCACTTCAATTGTTTTGTCTTATTCCCGTGTGTGCATACATTCATTAGTGGAACTATTTTTAAAAATCATCAATATGTACGAACATCAATTCAGTATAAAAACGCAAAAATCAACAATGAAACTTGATATTGTCTGAATATTTGTACGAGTGCATTAAACAGTTGTCTAACGTTTGGTATGAAGTTTTAAAGTAACTATGCATTCGTGGTAGTAATGATTTGGCTTCGAACAAATGTTTAATTTCTTCATGATTATTTACACATTTTATTTGGATCAATTGCTTCAATCAAACAACATATCAACTAAACCAGGTATATTTTTTTTGTTCTTCAGCAGATCCTGGAACGATTCAGGGACACACCTCTGCAAAGATAACAACGGAACCTCTGATAAGGTCATCTGTGCCCCTTGTGAACCGTTGCATTACACTTGTCTTCACCAGTCTGCTAAATGTTAAGACACCTATCGTAATACCTACTGCAGATGTGGTTATGGCATGTTCTGGAGGGCGCGTGGACACTCCGCCTCTTCAAGCACGCTGTGATATATGTTTCTAATGCTGAGTACGTTGAAACCTGTTTTGAATGTCAATACAGGTGTAGAGAGCAAGGTGTGCATGTTTTATTTGCTCACTCTAACCATCACAAATGTGGATTTTGTTTTGTATGTTCTTCGCCATAGCTGGGAACACATTCTGCTGAATAGGTCCCTATTAACCTTTGCTTGACGCAAGAGGCAATGAATTGATCGGCTGGTCAGGCTCGGTCGCTTAAACCCGGGTCAGACCACATCGCCTTTATAGTAAAATATACTGAACGTAGATGTGTGTTCATGATGTCGGATGATGTTGAAATACGTGCGCGGAAAGTTAGGTGATGTGGGAATGTATGCATGGTGATGTGGAAAGAGTGAGTGAGTAAGTATGGTTTTACGCCGCTATTAGCAATATTCCAGCAATATCACGGCGGGGAACACCAGAAATGGGCTTCACACATTGTATCGAACCCGAGTCTTAGGCGTGACGAGCGAACGCTTTAACCACTAGGCGACTCTACCGCCCCTGATGTGGAAAGATGTCACAGTGCATGGATGTGATGTGATGTTGGAAGATGTGCATGGATGTTAGGTGATGTTGGAAGATGTGCATGGATGTTAGGTGATGTTGGAAGATTTGCATGGATGTTAGGTGATGTTGGAAGATGTGCATGGATGTTAGGTGATGTGGGAAGATGTGCATGGATGTTAGGTAATGTGGGAACTGTGAGCGACCAGATGTAGGTTTAATAGTTACATTTATTGTTCATAGCATTATACGGTCGAACCCCATTGTCTCGAAATCGGATGTGGCGAAACCCCGGTTGTGTTGAACTGATAGTCCGGTCCTGATATAGTCTCTATATTTACCCGTATGTGTCAAAACTGTGTCCCAAACTTAATTTAAAGTCTCAAAAATTAAAAGAAGATAAATCTCACCCTGACAAGTCGAACTAGTTCAGTTAGATGTTATGTGACATATAGGTTGCATCAGCAAATCGTGGCATGTGTGCTTATGTGTGGCGGGCCCAATCTGCAGAACCATTTTTGTTTACTTTAAGACAAAAGATGTGTTGCTCTATAGAATAATGTGTCATTGTGGAGTCCTTTCTGTTTCGTTTCAGCACATGCGTGTTTCGAACTTATAGCATCCGTTTCTCTGAATCTATGCGATGTCTAAATATGTTTCAAAATTAAAACTAATTGGATTTGACGGTTTTCAGAAAACGTTTTTCAAACATTTAATCACCAGCAGGCCTTTGACCGACCCTGGACTCCTTTGGATAAGTAGGTAAACACAGTACAAACAGTATTCTTAATGTACCCTGGCTAAATGAGCAATTGAAATGTCATAGTTTATTAAATTCACATTACACCATTTGTTCTAAGATTCTTTTGATTGTGTGAATATTCCGCAATTCCGATAAATGTTTTTGTGTATTGCCACCAACTTATGCAATGTTCGAAAGAAAACAATTAATGTGTCAAGTCAGCCACCTTATGAGGTTTTTATTTGTAAAACCCCTTTTACTGTTTTTTGGTACGGTAAAATGGTATCTATGTACGTAGAAGTAGAAGTACCGTACATATAACACTATTTTAGTAAACAGCGGAAGTTTCCTTCGTCCCGTCATAACACATGTATTGCATGTTTGTTATTCAGTACGATAAGTGGCATCGGATGCACAAGTTATCCTGACATTGTTTAGATACGTGACGAACACCACCACACTAATGACCGCTTGAATACCGGACTTCGCACTGATTTCAAGCTTCGGGAACAACTGATAGAAGAAGCGAGACCCAACCCATACCATCCCGTTCGTATGTAATTATTTCGGTTCTGTGTTATCTAGCGACGTTTCAAGAACACCACACGAGCACTCCCAATACCACACCTTTCATCGTCTCACAGATGTGACAAGTCGAACATACGCATTCGTTCGTTATAATCAATCCCAACAACCATTGAAACGAGTGTGTGTTTTGTGTAACTGGGGTATTAAAATGTACACCGTCAATCCATTCGTCCATCCGTCAATCTATGCAAGACGTCGTTTCCGGAGCAGGTCGTCAAAAACGTACACTATGTCTTCACCAAATTTCGCACATAGATAGGTCTTGTGGTGAACTGGTGCCTTTTTGATCGTTTTGGATTTTCGAGGTTCTAGAGAATCAATTTTGACGTGGGCTTGATATAGTGGTAGTGCTCTTTTCCGGAAATCTTAAACGACGTACAATAATTCTTCATTTAACTTGCCACACAGATAGATCAAGTGGTGAACCTTTTCATAGTTTTTTGCGACAGAAATGTTTTTCCATGCCAACTCCATTCTGCCAAGAGCACTTTGAAAAAGGTATTTCTAGGAATGCATACTTACACATGGGCAAATAGGCCTGTCATTTCAGAACGTGCCACAAAGGAGTCACAGTGACATACACAACAAACTATTAATATATGCTCATGTGTAGCTGACTCCATACATTATCAAGTCCTGAAACACTGACCAGAATCATGTTTACAAACACGATTACATATTGTTGATGAAATTCGGACGTCAGTACATTTTTATCTTCATGACATTATGCCATAGCTGGTTCAATACATCGACAAATTTTACTGACAAGCTGCTTTTGCAAATCCATGACGCGCACATGCAGTAATCGATTAGTATGGTAAACCAACAATCTAATTATAAAAAAAGCAGAAGTACCATTGATCGTTACGTCTTTTTTTTACGTTCGTTTAGAGTCATATTTTTTTTTTAAAGTGAGTGGGTTTATGTTTAACGTCATCGGTAATAATTCCGCCATATCAGGACGAGAAAAATAGATAAATAGACAACAAGCAATGTCTATATTTTTAGATCTAGAAAAAGCATAAGACACGGTTTGGAAAAGCATTAAAATACATATATGAACGTGTTTTTATCACACAGACAAAATCCAGTTCGTGTGGGTTGTACCCTGTCTGATCATTTAACTGGGATCGGGGTATTCCGCTCGGCAAAAATTTGTCTTTCAAGTTGTTTGGTATAAAACATTAATAGCCTCTAACGTTTCAAGAGTCTCCACTGATGGGTTTTAATGCGTGGATGCCTTAACACTTCCTGTAGCGGGTACAAATAAGAATATTGTCAAAGGACTTAATGCTTGTGGGCTCTTCAAATGCACTGTGCGAAGGGGATCAGAAACACCCCCTCCAAAAATAGCGAGCTCTTATACGTTCCGAACTGAATTATGGCTTCATCGTTTATGGAGGTAATAAGAAACAACTTGAATCAATGCCGAAGACTTTGCCATGGTACCTTAAACAAAACTCCAAAAATAGTGTGCATGTGGACGCTGATGAACCGTCGCTTAAAGAGCGCCGCCTGAAACTATCTTTCTAATATATGAAGGAACTATAGTCCAGTCAATCTAATCCTCTAATTCATCTGATAGGACCTATACAATCGAAAATCACACATTCCCACACTTGGAATAAGAATAAAACCTGCCATTTCTGATGCCGATATCAAAATCGAAACTATGTATTAAAGTTAATGGTTGTATGAACTTAATGACGTAGTTACTGTCGTGTGAAATAACACAAATGTGTGGTAAACGAAGTAATTAATTTATCTAGGAAAGATACAAACGTCTGAGACCTGCATCACTTCGGGCCTTCCTCTGACATTAAGCTGACACGTTAAGGCGACCTTGTTGTAGTACCTCGACGTCTATCTGAATGGCTGCCAGTAGCAATCTCTACCTTTTGCATTAAAGAAGTGAGTTTCAGACAGTTAATTTGTCATAATTTGTCAAAAGTTACTCACACGGGATACACAGGATACATTTTGTCACCAACTGAAAATCTTCAGATGCCGAAACAAATTTTGCGTGCACTTAGCCATGGAACGGTTTTTTTTTTCGCTTTCATTCATCTACTCAAAACATACACATACCTGTTCAAAGAAACGAGCCATCTACATCACTGCATACATGTGCAAGTTCGCTTGGTGTTTAAAACAGTACTCAGCTGTATGACCTGTAAATAAGCGATTCTGAGAATAATATTGTGAGCAACGATCCAAGCCGCTGGGGTACATTGGCTAGCGGGAAACAAACTCACCGAGTGTGACCATGTAACCCGATCCATTAAGTCGCCACTTAAGACCAGCAATGGTTCCCGAGGACATATTCTAAATCCAGAATCCACATGGGTCTGAAAGGCACATTATTGAAAAGTCAGCGTTGGTCCTTTGTACACCATATAACTAACCAAATCACTGGTTTAACTAAAAACATTCATAAAAATAAGTGATGTAATTAATCATATCGTGTACAGATCTAGGAGGTTAATCATGATATTTCAATTAAGTTTGCTTCTAGCTAGGTACATGTACTTATCATGAATAACATTAAAATCTTTCTCAATGCATCTAATCAATGAACACTTTTCAGAGAGACATTTCATGTTTGATGATAATGTAAGAAACAGTAAGTAAGTTTCTTACATAAAAATGTGACCGCTTTAGGGGTGAGAAGTTTAACTCGAGGATGACATATACTAATTGTACACAGTTCAACCACCATCGATGGCACAGCCACTACTAATCTTAGTTCATAATTATTTTACTACCAACTAAAAATAACAACAAATCATTACAGAAGAACTCATATTTGTCAAAAAATCTTTAAGAGATGATGCTTTGAATTATAAGATCACCAGTCTATCTGGTCATACTTAATCGTGACTGTGATTCTATCAACACATGTTCATGTGTTAAACGTGAACGGCCAATACGTCTCGACTGGCAATCTGGTTAGTTGTTTCAAAAAGTTCATTTCATGTAATCTGTTGATGTCCACTTATGTTTCATTTCATCGTTGGTGTACCTAGTAAAAGGTTTGATATCACTGTATGATTTTGTTGAGTACTTAACGTCCTGTAACACCAGCTATTGTGTTATTAATGAGTCCAGCATGGCTGGGTAACCAGCTAAAGTCAATGTCATATTGACCAGTAGCAAGATATTTTAACAATTCAACAATTTCAAGTAAAAACGTTGATGTGTAAATGACATAAACACAGGAAAGAGAGTATGAAAACATTAATTATTTCAGAGCCCTAAATTGCCTTGGACTCTGCTGTAAAAATTGAACTATCATTTGGTAATCTCTTTCATAAAGCAACCTTTGCACTCTCCTCCATAAACGATGAAGCCATAATTCAGTTTGGAGCGTATAAGAGCTCTATATTATTAGAGGAGGTTTTTCAGATCCCCTTCCAACTTTGCATTTAAAGAGCCCTCGGGCATTTTCTCTAAATATTTACCATGTGATAGAAAGCTTAAATGATGGTACGAAATAATAACAAAGGACTTGCTGTCCTTTTCATTTGCATTTAATTTTTAAAGGAATGCCATCCAATACAAGTGAGGGTTAAGAGATGGTGCTGGCAATCCATGTAGGTGTTACCAAAGGTAAATTTGTTTATCTTCAATTATTTTGCATTTGATCTCAACTGGACGTAGTAACAGGTTTGATATCATTGTGTGAGAATACTTGTGACAGGTGTTTTGAGTGCAGTTTGATCTGTAGCACAAGCCATTGTGTTATCAATGATTCCAGCATGGCAGGGTAACCAGCCAAGGACAATGTTACATTGATCAGCAGGAAAATCATTAACAAAAATCAACAAAATGAACAATTTCCAGTACAATGTATGAAGCTTTTTTGTTAAGGTTGGTTGTTCATTTTAACTGTTTGATTGGCATTCTAGAAGGGTCAAATAAGTATGGAAAAATTTACAACAACTCTATGGATAACAACTTCTGGTTCATGCAAATGGTGACGTTTTGATGTAGATTTTTACACCGTTATCAAACTGGAGTGACCAAGTGATGCGATAAATATGTGCATGACATATCGTCATAATTTTTTAATTTGACGTTTACACGATATACGGCTTTTGCATTGGACGAGAAGTCGGTCACATGACCGCGAAATTGACGTTCATAAGTGTATGAACGACACAATTTGACGTTCATACGTTTTTCACGAGACCGTGTTCTTGAAATGACGTAAACACTGACGGACTACTTCCACATTCCTGGGGAAACCCCTGGGAATTCCCTAGCACGAAAACACACATAAGCATTATTTCTGATCATTTAGAACCTTTATCTTGGTCTCAGCAATTCAGTATACATTGAGAAACGTAAGAGAGCTTGACTACATGATTGTTTACGAATTTCCTCGCTACGGCCCATCCTAATGAACAAACGAAAAAATGCACATCCAAACTATCGTCAGTATCGACTCGATCTGTGTCTAGGCTGACAGTGACCGTCTCCAGCAATCTACGAATTTACCTTGGTGTCTGTTTGACGCATCTTTTATCACCTTTTAATAATCGGTTAGTTGATCAATGATGACTAACACATGTAACCGCCACAGGTTCATTAACAACTTCGGAAATCCTCCCGTCACGTTTATCGTGTCGGCCATTTTGACGTCTTGTACTTGATGTAAATGTATTACGACGCGCTGTCATTGTGACTGACTTACTGAGGTTGTTCATTACAGACCTTTCTCATCTAATGGGGATATTATATGAACACATGTGTTGCGTTAGATGTTTCTGAAGAGCAAGTTCTGCATCCATTCGCTCATGTCACCTCTCTTTTTGGGGAACTATTTTATTCCGCGATATAGCTGGTTGTTGTTTGGCTGTCAGTGTAAACATGAAGTCACACGTACTAAATAAAATTGTGTTTAGATCTTGGCCTACATCCTTTGAGGTAAGAAATTGTGATACAAAATTATAAGAATTGACTTTCAACTTCCATGGGCATCTCCTCATGTGATTCTATAATAACGTTGATTGTTTGCACATCAACGTATCTAACCACCCTTTCTGTAAATGGACCTACCTATTGATAAATTATATACATATAGGGGGGTTTAGCTGTGCTGAAGCAGTGAATCGGTTGTTCAATTGCAACAGATAACGATGGAAAATCTCGGGCTTGTCGTATTAGCTGTAATGCTTATGTTGGGTCCTGTCAGATGCGAAGAGCACACTCGTTTCCTTGTTGACATCGTTGAGCCAAGAGGTGTTGCTGATGTGCAGACCACCATGGCCACTGTAAAGAGCATCTTGGACAAAACAAAGGGTGTTGAATTCATGTTCAAGGTTGGTTCAAATTGGTATACTGTGTTTGGTCAAAATGCAATGTGTGGATTTGGATGAATTTAATTGATATTCACTTAAATTTATCTTTTGAAATTTTACTGCAAAAATCATGTTGAAGGTGTAGACAGTTTTAACAATACACAATGATGCGTCTTTGTGTCTTATTGCAGGAAGTTGGCGAACCAAGAGTATTAGTGAGTAAGTACAAACTTAAAAATTCTTTCTTAAAACACAATGTCTCACAAGTCAAGGGGGTCCCATTCAGAATTCTATAATCCGTGTTTTGATGTGTGCGCTTGATAATGAGTGTGATGAGATCAAAAAGAGAGTTTTAAAGATCTCGAATACATTTTGAAGTTTTTGATCCAATATTGTCATGTGGGCAACCAATCGAAAACTAGCGCCAAGTTCAATCACTGAATGATTTAACGTGTAAGTGACAATTTGCATGGCAATCAATAGTTCAGAAAATAGTAGACAGTAACACCTCTTCATGAATTCATGACAAAAGTCATGTCCGATCCCAATTCCCTATTTTGACCATATTTTCCCATAATATGTTTCTGACATTGCCACAAACTGTGAATTATTTATCTTTTTAATGCCTTTTCCAGTTACATATAGAACTGACGAAAAATAGGGGAACTGATGAAATGATAGTGAACAACATGGTGCAATGAGGATAAATGTCTACATTTCTGAGGTGTAGATCAATATCTGATGTGTCCCCATGTTGGGCGATATATGCACGATACCTTCATGCATAATTTTGATTGACTTGCATATGATTGCTCTTTCTAATACCCGCCCTTCTGCCAGAAACGCTACCCCAAACTGGGTAACGTTGGTGAGTGCTGGGTCTGTGGCGTACACTACACGCCCGAGGACGTCCCACAGAAACTTCATTTAGGACATGCCAGGGACTGTGTGCCTCATCACGATTTGGTCTGGCATTACACAAATAGTTTAAAAATTCTACCGACCATTCTTGCGTATGGAACAACAACAGGGCGCAAAATTTCCTCAACATATGATTGACCATGCACAATAACAAATCAGTTCGCCTGCAATGTGTCATACCCACACAAAGAAACTACTGCCCAAATACCGACCGTGGTCAAGCACTGTTGTTCCGGCATACCGCTCGACGCTACATCACCAGCAACTTTTTCTGCCATCTGTGAGTCGGAGGCAAAACATTGAAGCACAGTCTGTTCCTGGTATGCGCATGGCCCATCTCAATCTGTGCCGTCTACATTATGTTGTTAGGGTCATATCCTTCACAGGACGCCATTTTCTCAGGTGGGCTGCTTAGACCCGGTTTGTAGCGGTAGACGTTGAAATAGACCTTCCTGTTATTGTACGGAATTCTCTGTTCATAGATTTGAATCTCTTGCATTGTGCAATTCATGTGATGAGACGATCTTGTCTTGGTCTCGTTTGTTGAGACCTGACACGCCCAGGTCTCATTGCAACCCCACCCGTTTGACGCTCCATAGTCGAGAAATAACACTTTTTGATTTGCTAAACTTTCGGGCAACTTGGGATGTTGACGTCCCCGTCCCTATATCCTTCCCTCAATTCGCCATTTTGCCTGTCGATTGAGATACTGTCTCGGGAGCATTGCTAAGCGTTTGCTTCGCTCATTTGCATTAGTGTTGTGTTCAGATACATGTACATTGCCTTGGTATTACAAATGTTCACCTCAACAATAGTGCATTCAAATCGTCATTGTAGTACATTCGACAGCTGCACAGCTCACTGTTCAATATTGTATCGATATCTTATCAAATTTTATTGTATTAAAGCTCATGCTTATATGAACACCATGATATATACTCTTCAAAAAAAGAAACTTGATATAGATGTAAAACCACTTTTTGCCAAATATCTAAAATAATTTCATTAAATGAGAACCAAATAAGTCAAACAGAAATATGATGTGTCTATAATTCGCGAAAACACATGCAAAGCACATAAACGTAGCGTTTGGGGATCAATTTTACAGCTTCATCCAAACAACCGCCTGTAAAAAAACGTGCAGCACAGGATCCTGCATTTAGGCATGCAGGCCCCCCTGCTGAATGGGTATAAAAATCCACATCAACGGCTGTTCATACAGTCCTTATAACGGCAGTAGAGGCGGTGACAGAATGCCAAGACTGAATGCAGCTCAACGGAACAAGGCCATTGAGAGATTACAAGCTGGAGCAACTCAGCAAGAAGTGGCCAGGCACTGTGGCGTATCCAGACAGACAATCTCCGCACTGTGGACCCGATACAACAACACCAACACAGTTGACAACAGACCAAGGTCAGGAAGACCAAGGGTGACAACCCAAGCACAAGATCGATACATCAGGCTGCGACATCTCCGAGACCGCACTACCACAGCCGTCTCTACTACCACACAGATCCCTGGGGTACGCAGAATATCAGTTCAAACGGTACGCAACAGACTGAGGGAGGCTGGACTTTTTGCACGAAGACCTGTTCGACGTCATGTATTGACCCCACGTCATCTGGCGGACCGTCTGCTTTGGGGCCAACAGAGGGTTAGATGGGCACGTGCAAGGTGGAGAAATGTACTGTTTATTGACTAGTCCCGTTTCCTACTCACACGTGCTGGTGGGCGCGCACGTGTCTAGACGTCGGGGTGAACGTTACGCCCCCAACTATGTGCAGCAGGTTGCCCCATTTGGCGGCGGGAGTGTCATTGTATGGGCCGGAATTCATCACGGTGGTAGGACGCCTCTCGTGCATGTGGCAGGTGCATTGACAGGTGTGCGTTACAGAGACTTGATCTAACAGCCTTACGTTCTTACTCACGTCAACGTTCATGGCGGATAGTTCCGGCAGGACAACGCTCGACCGCATATTGCACGTGTTTGTCAGGACTTCTTACAGCACAACAACATCCAGACATTACCTTGGCCAGCCCGGTCACCAGATTTGTCCCCGATTGAGCATCTGTTAGACGAGTTGGATCGACGCGTTCGCAGAAGGAATCCACCGCCCCAAACACTTCCGGCGCTTCTTGATGCACTTCAGCATGAATGGCAGCACATCCAACAACGTGTTATTGACAACTTGATTGCATCTATGGGTCCTCGGTGTCAAGCGGTGATTGATGCACGTGGTTGGCACAACCGATAGTGACATTTTCTGTACCCCTGTGATATTAACTGTATCGTGTACGTGCGTCTGTCTAGGTGACACGATTACTGTTTTGAACATTGTGTACATTGATCTTCAAACAGTGTTTCAATTATGGTTTCTGTGTCCTATTTTGAAACAATCGCATTATATTACATTTTGAAAGTCAGTGTCAAGTTTCTTTTTTTGAAGAGTATATTTACTGTCGTGTGAAATAACATAAAGGGGTGGTGAACGAGTAATTGTTACTGTTTGTTTGTTGTTTAACGCCGCACTTAGCAATATGACGGCGGTGAACGAAGTAGTTAACTTATCTAGGAAAGATACAAAAGAAATTATCGACACGATAATGCTTACAAGTTATGGTTACATGTCTCGGGGTCATACTGACCATATCTGTCTCAATTATCATGTCTTCATAATCGCTTTCCAGTCCTGAATATTGCTTCTCTGTGCGATATTCGTCCTCTCGAAGAGCAGTTGTTCGCATCTTATCTGGACATCACTGTGACGTCTCTTTTCCCGGGTGAAAAACTAGCAGAGGATCTGGGGGTGAACAAAAGCCTCATTGCAAGTGCCCCACCTCCAACAAGTCTGACTGGAGAATACATTTACTATTGGGATGCCATATACAGAATGGAAGGTAAAACCTATCATCAGTTTGACTGTATACGGTTGCAGTGTTGTGCTTAAAATATACAAATTAGATTCTACGTATACGTGACCAATGATGTCATGGTGTATTTCGTTGATAAGGCGCCTTTAACCGTGAAGACCCAGGTTAGAATAGGTCTTCACCAACCCATGCTTGCCGTAAGAGGCGACTAACGGGTCAGGCTGGCTGACTTTGTTGATGCATATTACCATATCCCCATTGTGTTGATCGATGCTCTATGCGATCAATCACTGAATTGTATGGTCCAGACTCGATTATTTATAGACTGCCGTCATATAGCTGGAATATTGCTGCCTGCGGCGTAAAACAATAAACAAACAAATATATTGAGTCTCTTTATACATTTTATTGACAAGACAACAACCAATCATACCTGTGTCATGATGTTAACATGAATAATTCAGGTCTAAACAGTGAAGAATACAAAGAGGAAATCCGAGACAATCTGGAGAACAGCCTTAAGTACAGATTGGACAATCACCAGAATCTCATGTACAGAGTTCTCGGAGAGTTTCCTATTCAGGTAAGTGATTACCATTTCTGTCTCGATACGGCTCTGCTTGTCTTTGAGTCTTGGTCTGTGGTTCAGCTTTGTGTCACTGATTGCCTGGTCCAAGCTCGATTACCTACAATCCGGAATTTCCTGGAAACGGAAGATTGCATAAAAACACACCCACTGAAACACTTCAATGAACCCAAGTAGAATTATCAAAAGTTCACTTTCCAATTCGTGTCTAGTATTTACTGTGTGCCTTTTGAATGAACACATTAACTTACAATTAATATGGGTCATATTAACGAAAACACATTTAAATACTTCGTCGTTTCTGAAGAAATCTTGATTATGGATGTTTTTCCTTGTAGATGATGTATTTTGCAGCACTGAAACCAGAGGATGCTGAGATGGTTATCTGGCACTTTAACCGCCGGAAACTCATTTTCACGGCAAAGGTGACCCTGGTGCAGTATCTCGCCGTCTATCTGAATGGCTGTCAGTTGTAAGCTGTACCCTTTGCATTAAAGAAGTCAGTTTCAGACAGTTAATTTGTCATAATTTGGTAAAATGTACTCCCACGGGATACACAGGATACATTTTGTCACAATCTGAAAATCTTTAGATGCCGAAACAAATTTGTCTGTGCCATTAGCAGTACAATGAATCGTACAATGGACTTCTTCACACCATGGGAAGTGTTTTTTCGCTTTCATTCATGTACTCAATCCACGCCGCTGGTGTACGATGGCAAGCAGGCAACAAAGTCACCGAGTGTGACCATGCAACCAGATCCATTCAGTCGCCTCTTACCACCAGCCTGTGCTGCTGAGGACTTATTGTAAATCCAGAATGCCCCTGGGTCTCAAGAGCAAATTATTGAAAAGTCAGCGTTGGTCCATTGTACACCATTTAATTAACCACACCACCAGTATAACTCAAAAGACTTTATTACAACAATCAGTGATGTAATTACTTATATCTTGTACAGATCTAGAAGGATAATCCTGACATTTTATTTAATTTTGCTTCTAGCTAGGTGCTTTATCAAGAATAACATTAACGTCTAACATTGTCTTTCCAGAAATTAGTTCAATGCAGCTAATCAGTGAGTACGTATCTTACATAAAAATGCGAGTTTTTTTTTTTGGGGGGGGTGAGAAGTTTAACTCCAGGATGACATATACTATCTACGTGTATATGACACTGCCCAACCAGTGTGGTTAAATATACCAAAGATCTATTTGACATTGTGATTAATAGTTAATTTTACCGTTATTGTATCAATTATATATTACAATTTATGAATGTTCCAAAACTACTTTTAACCCATTAATGCACCTAATTCATATTAATTGAGCGAGTGACTTTAAGTTTTACCTATTCCAGCCGTAAAGTGACCAGCACAAATTGTACACTAACAAGATCTAAACCCTTGTTGAACATGAACAGGATACTAACCAGATTATTACAGATTTTATGTCAAACTCGTATAAAGAGTAGTTAATAGTTATGACTATTAATTGACAGTACAAACTAGATCGCCAGCAACCAAATACAAAACGCCAGAGAATAATCAGACTCCATTGGGATGTAAAAGGCAAAACAAGCGGTGGAAATGATATGAACGGATCATTGAATAGCAGTGATGACACCAGGTGTTTGCAAATGCGAGGCCCCACACTAGGGATCATACGAACTTCTGTTACACCATACCTCTAGCTGTTGTAAAAGGTAGTACATATACACATACATTGTCTTACAAAACCCTTTGAGGGAGACATTAATTGTACACTACTTCAACTCCCATCGATGGCACAGCTCCAACCAATCTCATTTTATAATTATTTTACAACCAATTTGTTAACTATTTAACTTTGTTCATCAAAATGTACCATACTAGAATTTCTTAAAACAAGAACAAATCATTAAAAAAGAACTTATAGTTTTCAAAACATCTTTAAGAGATGATGCTTGGAATTATTAATCCCTTGTGTGTAAAAGATCGCCAGTCTAGCTGGTCATGCTTAAACTGTGATTCTTTCAACAAATATTCATGTGTTAAACCTGAACGGCCAAAACATTTCGACTGACAATCTAGTTTGGTGTTTCCGAAAGTTAATGTCATGTAATCTGTTGATATCCACTTATGTTTCATTTCATCTTTGATGTACCCAGTAAAAGGTTTGATATCACTGTATGATGTGTTGATTACTTTACGTCATGCAACACCACATATTTTGTTGTCAATGATTCCAGCATGGCTGGGTAACCAGCTAAAGACAATGTCATATTGACCAGTAGCAAGATAGTTAAACAATTCAAAAATTTCAAGTACAATGTTGATGTGTACATGACATAAATACACGAAAGAGAGTATGAAAACGTTTATTTATTTAAGAGCCGTAAATTGCTATCATTTGGTAATCTCGATCATGACGCCACCTTTGCACTCTCTTCCACACACGATGAAGCCATGTTTCGGTTTGGAGCGTATACGAGCCCTGTATTATTAGAGGAGGCATTTCAGATCCCCTTCCCACTTTGCATTTGAAGAGCCCTCATGCATTTTCTCTAAATATTTACTGTGTGATAAAAAGCTTAAATGATGGTACGAAATAATAACAAAGAACTTGCTGTCCTTTTCATTTAATTTTAAAGGGAATGCCATCCAATATTTGTTTGGATTTTCAGACATCCGCGAAAAGAAATCCATCAATAGAGTCGTTTAAAACGTTATTGAGGCTATTAATGTTTTATACCAAACAACTTGAAAGACAAAATACTGCCTTGTGGGATACCTTTATCATGGTTACATGATTAGACAGGGTACAAACCACACGAATTTTATTGTGATAAAAACGTGACTTTAAAGCACCTTGACATTGAAATTGGTTGATAATTGTAAGAGCCTGTATGGACTCGTCCAGGTTCATGTATTGCACCAGATACAGCATCATATCATGAATAACGAAACTGTACTGACGTTCAAATTTCATAAAAAATTATGCAATCGTGTTTGTAAGCCTGATTCTGGTTAGGACTTGATGATGTATGTTATCAGCTAAAAATGAATTTTATATATTGATATTTTGTTAGACAGCAGGCCTACATGTATTTGCCCTTGTTCAAATATGCATTCCAAGAAAGCACCTTTTTTCCAAGCGGGCGAACTCGAAAACACTGCCGAAAATCCCAAACTGTCAAAAGACACCAGTTCACTACTGGAACTATCTGTGTGCCAAGTTTGTAAAGAAATATTGTACATTTTTCAAAATTTCCTGAAACGAGCAGAACTACAATTTGTTGCCATGAAAACACGTACATTGTATCAGCCGAAAATAAAAAATTATCGAAAGACCTATCTTTGTGCGAAATTTGGTGAAGACATAATGTACGTTTTTTTTAAGATCTGCTCCGGAAACTGCATCTTCCTCAGACGGACGGATGGACGAACGGACTGATGGTCACCTGTACATTCTTGACATGTTTCTTATGAATTATTTCACCCAAATCGCATAACCTTGTACTGGTAATGTCCATTTAATGTAGGAAAAGCAGAAATCGTCTTTGCACACTCAGGTAGTGGGTTCTGGTAGTACCCCTTCAAAAGGTAAAACTTACAACATGGATGGGGAACGAGTTTGTTTTGCACAAGGAGTTCACTCATTCCAGGTCGTACTACATCGAAAGGGTTTGTTAGATTGTCAACAAATACTGATTACCAAACGTGTTTCTTGAGTACTTCATTTCAAGAACTGATGGACCATATGCAGTCCATGTGTAGTACATGTTCTTTATAAGGGCATGATGAATATATATATGAAGGATGTTTACATTTAAGATGTGTGCTCATCTGAGTCAGAAAGGGGCGTTTGGATAGCCTAGTGGTTTGAGCGTTCGCTCGTCATGCCGATGACCTGGGTTCGATTCCCCACATGGGAAGAATGTGTGAAGCCCATTTCAGGTGTCCCCCTCCGTGATAGTGCTGTTATATTGCTAAAAGCGCCATAAAACCGTACTCACTCACTCAGTCACTGAGTCGCAAAGGGTCATCGTAGGACATTAAACAATGACAAGCTAAACAATTACTTTCGTTGGTATTTTCGAATTGACATTGCTTCCTTTGGCAATGGTTGCAAAATAATAATGATAATACAGTGTATTTGTATCGCACCACCATCCTAACTGGGTAATGGTCTTATGTGAAACGGAAGAATTGTTCGAAAGTTCAGGACCAATTGTGCAACAACCTTTACAGCTATAGTTTGTGAGTTTGTAGTGAGAAGTTTATTGTGAGTCTTGTGGTCGAAGTATTCTCTGTGGATTGTACTGGAAAATTAGACTTGACAGATAGTTTGATCATGGGCTATGTAGAGATTTGTATGTGAGGCAGATTACTTTTTATTGGACACGCTCCAGAGTGTCTAATGCTACCGACAATTCGAGGAGGATTAGAGTAGACTTATTTCCTCTAGATCTGTCAACATGACACAACATCCCATTTACAACTCGTAACAGTGCTGGTTCCATACTGTGTTTGTCATGGTATGTTGACTGGAAGTCGTCGAAAAGACCATATGTAACCAAATGTCCTTGACGTATCATATTATCAGCTTTCTCAATAACCTTAGAGAGGCGGCTTAAATTTGAAACGGGTGTATAGTTTTTAAGAATACCTGTGTCAAGATCTTTTTTTTATGAAGAGGCCTGATAGCTGCTGTGATCTTCAATTGGATCAAGGAGAAATGTTGTATTTTTTTATGATCTTTTTATGTTTGCAATGTCAGGTTCACAAAAAGGCTCAAATCTCAAGAACACTTCTGCTGATGGTGCACGAATGGTCTGTAAATGATCGCGTATAGACCAGACAATCCAGTGATGAATGTCATTCAACATGGATTCACACAATTGGGATCGATGACATGCATCAACCAAGTCAGCGAGCCTGACCACCCGATCCCGTTAGTCACCTTTTATGGCAAGAATGGGTTGCTGAAGACCCAATTTAACCACGGAATCTTCACGGGTCGAGAACTTAAGTAAAAGTTATAATTACTTTTAACACGTTTACAGGGAAGGCTACCGTTAAGTTTCACGTAAGGTAGTCTTATCAGGTTACATGATTCATAATAACACACAAGTGAGTGAATTAAGATTTAACGTCGCATCGGCATTATCTGAGGATAATGCTTTGGCAGAAGTAGATGCTGCACAATTGCAAGAAAAAACACAAAGACTTGAGTTGGATGTAAGGCCACAGGATTATATAAAGAAATGTACAAGGACTGGAGAACACTCCTTGGGGCCCGTTCCACAAAGCCATCTTAGCACTGGCGTAAGTCTATGTTAAAGTATGGGAGTTACGATCGTCTTAGCGCTACGATCGCTTTGTGGAACAGGGCCCTGGGCTGGGAAACGCTAAACACGGCTGACTGTCAACCCTAAGGTGCCAAGACAGAACAGCAAACGCGGCTCAGAGGGTACAAACCATACGTAGCCAAAAGATGGGACCTTATTATACAATTATACAATAGGGCCTAGAGGGCATGCCTCAAATACCCCCAAAACACCAAAATCACTTCTCCCAGCCCTAAAGTGTTCTGCGACGCATACAAACCAATTGTCGTGCGATGTAATGTGTTGAATGTGCTAGTCCTGGATCTTCACCTGTTGTGCACATACAAACCCCTGTGACTTGTTCGACGCATGTTTATGCCAGGACAGCTCTTGCCTGGCATATACTGAATTGTCCAAAACTTGCCACAACTATAATATAAAGGAAAACAAGCAGCAGTACATGTTCCTGATACATACAAATACTTGAAATTAGATTAACTATCAACTGAGGAAATGTTATACAGATATATACGTTTGACATGAGAAGTTATGGGTGGGATGGGAGAACTGGAGAACACACCTGGGCTGGGGAGCACTAAATACGGCTGACTGTCAACCCGAAGGTATCCGGACAGAACAGCAAACGCGGCTCCGAGGGTACAAACCATACAGAGCCAAATGATGGGACCTCCCAGAGAAAAGCGCATAGGGAGTCTGCTGTAGGCTCTACAACCACCATTATACAATAGGGCCTAGAGGGTACTCAAATACCCCCAAAACACCAAAATCACTACTCCCAGCCCAAAAGTGTTCCACCACGAGATGTGTCTCTACACATCTCCTCCAATACTTGTACTGTGTTTACTGTTATCATTGGTTATGATGTAGGAGAATAATTAGCTAAAAATACCTTACTTTTTACTTCTGTATCTGCCATGAAGTGCTGAAAAGCCTCTTGTAAAGTGTTCACAAACAATGCTTTCCCACTTCGGAAATATGTACGCCATCGTGGCGGAAAAATCCTGTTTCAGACATGGTAAGCTTGTTATAAATACAGCGGCCACCCCAATGCAACACTGCTTTGAACCCAGCTCGGTTCAGTCGACGTCGAGCCCTCTCTATCGCCTTTGGATTGACAACTCCATGCCAGTATAACCGTGGTAGCACTTCTGACCAAACAAGAACTGTCCTTGGCTGCAGTTGAGTCAGGGAATAGATGCTATCAGTAACATGCCAAACAGGGGAACCAATATTCTGGTCAACAAGATCATTTGATCCCAAATGCAAGAGTATTAGACTTTGGGGAGGTATACGGTCTAACTGTGTCTGGACGACATGCAAGAATTCTGACCACTTCATGCCCCGCTTTCCAAACCAGTGAAATCGTAACCCTAGATTGTTTTCCAGTTTCAACCTCAGTGATTGACGATGAGCCAAATACATGAATGAGGAGCCTATTATCCATACATCTGGAAGAATAATAATTATTTACAAATAACAAATTGCTATAAGTTATTGACTGTGCATCCAAAGTTTAGAGTCTAATGTAAGTTGAGTATGCGTTAGACTTCCATCAACCCCACAACTGTATTGTCTCCGATGACACGCCCATGTTGGCGGCAGAAGTGGCTGCTCCAATGCGGAAAGAGTGTGATTTGAACTTACATCGGTCGAGTCCCATATATCTGATGTATTTGGAAACCATAGCTGCAAACTGGTATTTTGTTAAAGGCTGACAGTTCCCATGGCAAAAACTGAAAAACCAAACCCGCTGGACGAAGTACAAGGTATTGCTTCATTGCTTTTAGTGGGCATATTTCACTTGCATTACCTTTAATGAGGAGCGAGCAACTCCTTGCTAACTGATCTGTCTTTGACAATCTCACGGTTACTTCTAAAAATGTACTCTGGACGGTGACATCTGAAATCCTAGGACATCTGAGATCGTTCCAGATGAAGATGGTGAGTGTCAACTATCTCGCCAACTTTCATGAAACCGAAAAAGGCCAGAAAAGGTGCATTTGTAAACAAAATTGCTTCATATGGAGAACGGCAAACAGCTTAAAAGCTTGAAACATCTTAATCAATATGGAATAGGTAATTGGAGCCCTGCCGTCCCTATGACACTTGAGTCGTTAGGAGCCTTCCAACATCTTTCGGACGATAAAATTGCTGGGGGTATCTCGCAGTCCTGTGAGTTTATGTTGGTAGCTTATGCTGATAGGTGCTGACCCCCACTGTCATATGGGCCAAACCTTTCAGGGACAAAAATGCAATATATGTTGTTAGTTGTCCTGACGGTGCAGGCCAAAGTTAAGGAAAGTTGAACTGCTGTCGAAAGCGTGAACATTCTTTCCCCCCTAATGTTCTCGCCCCTAATTGTGATATCAGACTCCAAACAACACAAGACAAGGTGCCTAACCAAAGACATGACTGGATCTGATCTTGAGGTCATCTTGTTAATAATCTCGACTACTGCCTGGTTGTCAGAATGGAATGTGACCCTTTCTCCGACTAACTCGGAACCCCAAATCACAATTGCAACTACGATGGGAAAATACTCAAGGAAGGTAATATTAGTCATAAAGCCCTGCTGTACCCAATGATTCAGCCAAGCTCCTCAGGTCCATGATCTGGCAAAATAAATACCAAAACCTTTGCCTTGTCCACCAGCACTGTCAGTATAAAAACTCCAGATCAGCATTTGAAAACTTTGATCTCATTATGGAAACTACATTGAACTTCTTCAAAATCTCTGCCCAACACTTAGGTCACTCTTCATGTTCTTTGTCAATCTTATGTGGTGGTGAGGCTTCCTACCACATGTTGCATTAATCATTCGTCGGAGGAAACATCTGTCCGATGGAACTGTGTTGCACAGGAAATTAAGTAAACCAAGTAATGACTGCATCTCCTTTAATCTAACCTTTGAACATGCCAAAATATGATCTATAGCATCTAACGAATGAGATAGCTTATCTCCGGCACACGCACTCACATGTTGATTCATCAATAAAATCATTTACGCTCTGACCTTCTGGAAAGATTAATCTATACCAATCAAGCGGTGAAACCTTAACATGGTATAGGAGGGTAGTCAAATGGGCCTGCTAAAGTCCAACTAATTATGGACTTTTAAATATGACATAAGATGGTCATTTTTAACAGATATGAGATTTCTTACCGTACCATAGAGCCTACCACTGAACCACCATATCCTAGCTTGAAGCCATATTTGAAACCATTAACGAGAAACTGAGCCTGATCCGGAAAATACTTGGCCATTCGTTCCATCACCTGTGTCTTGACTTGTGTTCGACCGAGCTTGTATTACTCGGGAAGGAGTGCTGGCTAATGTATATCTGCAGGCTAGATGGGCATAGCTTCCACTTGCGAAACAGCTGCGGCTGCACTTGCACTTTTGTCTAAAACACTTGCTCTGATTGAAGTTAATACATGTGTTGCTTGCCGGTCGATGTAATTTGCCCTGAAATGTGCTGACGTGTCGTTTTTGTATACCAGGAAAACCCAGAACTGACCTGTTGATGGTAAGATGTCTGTAAGGTGTCTGTACAAACAACATCCACAATTCCAAATTCAAGTTTCCAAATGGTGGAGACTGGTCACGAGCCTGGCGAAGACGATATTGTTCATCATAGGTTCTCCATCCCAAACCAGTATGACTAGATGCTGCTAAACGGACAGTATTCATGTGTTTGAGTAAACCTTGTACCATGTCCATCCTGCGCTCGACATAAATACTCATGTAAGTTGTGAAAGCTGTTGTCCAATCTAAAATGTTCTAAATCTCGCGCCTTGAGACCTGGGCCTCAACTCTAGCTGTCCATCTGTACTGATGAATACTGCCGAAGTTGTCGTATAATCCATCAAATTGATGTACTCACCCTTCGAGAGTTTGCTTTTAATGCTGACAGGAACATTACAACCCAGGTGATCAAACATACTGTGTGTTGTTGTAGGTGGTGGCAACATGGGAATGACTTGTGAATTATGAGGGGCAGTTGGGTTACTAACCATGCTAGGAGCATTGTTATGATACTGGGATTGAGGTACATGATTTTCTAATTCCGGGAAGATACATTTGTGAGTTTTCTAAAGGGTTATATGCATTATTGGATAAAAACCAATTTGCACCGACTCACCTCCTGAAGGAGTGAGTGAGTGAGTGAGTGAGTATGGTTTTACGCCGCTTTTACCAATATTCCAGCAATATCGCGGCGGGGGACACCAGAAATGGGCTTCACACATTGTACCCATGTCGGGAATCGAAACCGGGTCTTCGGCGTGACGAGCGAACCCTTTAACCACTAGGCTACCCGACCGCCCCTCCTCCTGAAGGAGTAGTGGTAACAGGCGTTATCGTCGATAGCCTCTGGGACCACGTGGACCTCTGCTTCGACAACACGGCTGTCGCCATTTTCCCTGTCTCCATGAAACGCACTCTTATAGCTGCAGTTGTTACTGCAAATCTTGATTCCATCCCCGAAACAAAATTGTCCATTGTTTGAAATACTTTTCCATGAGGATAAGTAAAGCTCTGACTTTCACCACAATAATAACTAACGCCACAAAAACGAGAATTATAAATGTTTCTTCAAACGTAAGTGTTTCCGCCATTTAAAAAACGTGTTACCGGTGTGGTTGTGTGGATGAAAAGAGGATGTAGCAACTAAATTCAGCTGCAACATGGGTTACTTCCCTTTGTTTAGAGCATATTAAGAACAATTTCTGAATAATACACTGATAAGGTGCCTTGCACTATTAAACCAGGAAGAGTAGCCTCCCTTGCATTATTAAACCAGGAAGAGTAGCTTCCTTTAGACCATGGAACACAAATGCAGGGGGAGAAAGCCCCTTGAATTGGAATTATGTAAGATTACCAAAATAATGCATTTTATCAATTAATAATAAAATTGATTATTTCACCATATAGCGACAGCACTGTTTCAAAGGTGATTGATGCCAAATATATTTTCCAAGACACGTTTCACATATTAGATTAAATTCAAATGTAATGAACAATCCCCACATGCAACGTTGTCAAGCTCCTTCCCAGCGCGTGACACCTTCGTTACACTCTCGGTAACATCGCTGCCACCAGTGTGGGCGCGGCCATTTCAAGAATCTTGAAATTTGCCCTCCAACCCCATATGTAGTAACGTTTATACTTTTGTTTATGTCTCTGGGAATGCCATCATATTTCAATTTGAAAAGGTTTACGACTGACCATGTTTTCCAGATGAATTCACTTTGTTGTTTTGATAATCAGATTGGTTCGAGATTGCAGACTAACGGAAAATCAACCAACTTCTCCCTTACATTCTTACTATATCAATAACACGATAGTTTTAATGAAACAGAAATTCAAATTGACAAACGAAGAAAGTAATTTAGCAGCGATAAGTGTATTCGGCGTCACGACAGTCGTCACTTGTTTGTAAACATAACGGTCATTCGGTTGCGAGTTCAACTCCAAGCATGGTTGTGGCCACCTATTCACAGTGGGGAGTTTTGACTGGTGGCAGCGATAGTATAGAGAGCTCCGGGAACGTACTATCGCTGTGAGGAGCTTGGCAACGTTGTATGCTTATCTCAGAGGTATTGGTCCAGAATAAGCTCCAAACCTATGACCAATGCTTGATGTTCTTGAAAGTACGTCGATCGGAAAACTTTAGTTTTCTCGAAAATATTCAGGCCATATAAATGAAATGTTTATCTGAAAAAATTATGTCCAATCTGATTTCAAAAACTAGAATTTATTTCTGACATAGTGATATAGGTTGGATCGGGGAACTCGGGTACTCGGGTCGGGTGGTTCCTGAGTAGGACTCGGATACTCAGAGGAATACCCGGACCCGTGGTTACTCACGTGATATATTGTTTAATGGCAAATAATTATCTAGAACTTCCACTGTTACACTATAAGTGACCAATAATTGCTTTCTGACTCTGCACGCATTCCTTCTGACTTTATATGTTTGGATAGAGGTAAAACATCTGCCAACTTCAGTATATGCATAACCAGATCGTTTTATACGAGTATCAGAATACATTTTGCTAGGGCTACGGTCAAACTATTCCCAATCGGACACTTGTACCTATCTCTTGAGCCCAACGGCGGGCACCCAGGTAGGGTCGGGTAATAGAGGAGTGGGTACCCGGGTAGTAAATTTGGACTTGCCCCAGCCCTAATAGTGATAAAACTGTTTTCTTGTAAATGATTTATTTATGTGCATTATTCTATTCTGCTTTCTTGGTTTCTGTGTGTATGAATATTAATGACAATTGCATTAGGGTACATTGGTCTTCAACAATCATTGCTTGCCATATTGGAGGCAAGAGTCAACTTCCGGGGTTTGTGGTCTTGCTCGCTGACTCAGATGATGCATGTCATCGTATCCAAATAGTGTACATCGATGCTAATGATATCAATCACTGGATTGTCTTGTCCAGATTCGATTATTTACAGACCCATGTAAAGAGATGACCTCAGGTCCTTGTTTTGCGGAAGCGAGAAGTAAGATCTGAGATTCATGAGATCGTCTCTAACAAAAAGCATGTATTTAAAGACCAATTCCAAAGCCGGTCTGCGCGGAGTTGAACTTGAACTTGAAAAGGACATTATGAAGTACCCATGATTCGGGGAAAGCGACCAAAATGACAGTTCCACTGTTAAAATAATTATAAAGATCTACTGTGGGAGGAAAATATGACAAATATTGCATGTTGCTGTGTCTGAAATTTCAATACCGAAACAAGATTCATCACATCGGAAAGTATCTTACTCAACAGTTACTAACGTAAGTGTTAAGATTCTGAATCGCAGTCAGTTTCATATTGCAAACGTCGGTACAGTTGAAAGTGGCGTGGAGAGAATCTGCCTTGGATGGTAGGAGGGTAGCAAAAACCAGAATCTGAAAGAACAAAATCACCAGCCATATAATTCAGCTGAATACACCTGTATTATCAAACGTCCCTTATGTTAAAGATTACTTTGCATAAAGATCAGAAATAAGTGCTCGTATAAAATCATGACTCATTCACGAACATACTCCAATATATGATAACTTGGAGAATGCTATTCTGAGGCATACATATAGCCTGCTTGTTTTCAAAGCAATAGCTTTGCATATAAAATCGGCATGCATACATTATATATAGGGGTCTCGTAAATTGAATGAAAAAAACTGATGGTAATAAATTGTAAGTGCCACAGCAATGGGGATATCAAGGATGTGACGTTGGAAGTTATTCATAACTAATGCGGCAAAACCCTTTCCATATCCAGTAGAAATCCCTGCATGAAGCAGAGTCAATTGTGCGATTCCGACTATATCCTGAGCATGTGTTTATGAATCACTATCAAATAGTAATGATACCAGGTTTTCACGAAAAAGTGAGCTTATCCTGCCACACAAGTGACACCTGTCACAAACATGGGCAAAGTCAAGTCAATTGTTCACCTGAACCTTGTCCACGGCAACTATGGAACTAGTCAAACTAGGGAATTGCATCGGACATAATTTTTGACACTGATGCGTCAAATTTTGAAATGTCCTCCACATGTCTACCATAAGACTTTCTGAAAAATTTACTGAGGCCTTGAATGTTGTAACCTTGATCAAACAACTTCTAAGCAAGAGTCGTATGACGTTCTTTGAAATCTTAGTAGAAAGCATCCTCCATATTATCTCAAAAGATGTGAAATGTAAACACCCAAGGCTGGAGCTGCTGGAACATTGCTCGACATGAAGGGAAATTTGACCATTGGAAAGTTGAAGTCATCCCTCTTGTGGAGAGTGTTTTGTCACTCTGAATCTTTATGCATAGATCTAAATGAGAAATCTCTTCCAAATGCAGAATCGACTGTACGATTTCAAATGTCATGAAGATCTGTTAATGAATCAGAAATAGTGTTGATACCAGGTTTTCGCAGAAAAGGTGAGCGTATCCTGCACCGCCGAGGGCACAAACACATGCAAAGGGAAGACAATTGTTCAACTGAAGCAACACGGGAACATGTGATACCAGTCCAAATGAGGAATTGCATCGGAAATATTTTTTTGTCGCTGATCCATAACATCAGATTTGGAAATGTCTTCCACATGTTTATCATAAAACTTTTGTAAAGCTTAGAATATTTTGGCATTGATCAAACAGTAGGTAGAAAGAATGCTCGATTGTACCTCAAATGTTGTGAAATGTAGACACCAAGATCTGGACCTGCAGGAATATTGCTCGAGATGAAGGGAATGTTAAAGTCATTCATTTCGTCATACAGCCTTGTTGAGAGTGTTTTGTCAGAAACAGTTCTGGCTGGTATGATGAACGAAATCTATTGGCTAAATGTTTTTGTCATCAAGCCGAACATCATTGGCGTAAATCGCAGCTTAGGGAGCCATGGCAGATCTACAGATGACCAAGAATCACTCTCCACAAGTGCTACGTGAGGTCTGAATCTTTATGAAAACATCTTAATATGAAATAGATGAGGCGGTTCCACTTGTCTCCTTTATCTTCAGTTCGGGGTGTAAATCAGTGGAGGGGGGGGGGGGGGGGGGGGTAGGGGGCACAATTGGTGTCAATGGGGATGCCTACTTCTTGCCGAAATGTCATAACATTTTACATAGATGTTATCAATGAAGCACAAACTTGTCGCCATTGCACACACAGTGCACAAAGTAATATAACATGGGTCAAGGGCCGTAAAGTTCTAAAACAATAATTGATGGGACCAATCGTCGATCTCAGTCTTGACACGAACAGATATACATGCAAACTTTCATTCATGCAACTTCAGTAGTTTCTGAGAAAACTTGTCCCCATGTCCCCATTTCTCGCAGTATGCACTGAGCTGAAAATCACGGAGCAAAGGTCATAACTGTGTAAAAATTGATTTCACGACATCAAGTTTCGAACTCATTTGAAATTGTCGTAGCTGCGTTTTGGGCTACTACTAAGGGATCCTACATCAGTTACCTACTGTACACTACTGCCTAGAAGTTCATTGCACTTACACGCGTTGAGAACGGGTGCTCAACGGGTTGCAGACAGGTTGAAGACCCGATGAACACGCGTGTGCAACGGGTGTGCAGCGCGTGCGCAACCCGTCAAGCACGCGTGTGCCATGCGTGTAACACGGAACCGGGTTTCAGTTGAATTAAGCAGATCAATGAATAGTGAGATAAAACAGAACAAAGAGATGTGAATCTTGAGTAAATGAGTGGCCACTGACCTGTGTCCACCAAACCATGAACATAATATCTGCCTGTCTTAATTAGTTCTTGGTTGCTCGACGTTTATACGTGAACCATTTCACTAGGGTCCAGTCTAGCCATTGTGACTAGAAGTAGTGGAATTAGATACGCGTTCATTGCTTCGGAAAGTCCCGAGTTGACACGATTGTTGCTGGGTGGTAAATGTTTGCAATTAATCATGTGATTGTGTTTGTGAATTGCGGAAACTTTCGTCTTAAAATTTGCCTATATGAGTCAGTCCAGGTGATTGCAAATATAATGATGTTCCTTCGCCAAATTTATGCTTCAGATCTTACAATTATGATAGAGCAGTCACTGTCACGAATATCCTATTATCTCACGTCGGGATATGTTCCATGTCCCGCCACCCAACTTTTGTTTTGCTGGTGAGAATTAATAAGAGGAGGTTTTGTAGCTAGAATGTGTGATCTCAACAATCACCTTGTGTGACCATGTACACATAATCTCATTAGGGCTTGTGATTTTTACAGTTGCCCAGTGCGCATACTGAGTATTGCTGCTTGGGGATACCGAAGGAAACAGTTTATTATAAGAGGAAATTGGTTGTGAATACTTATACCATGTAGATAGGGTATCATTAGGATGTTTAATCCTTCCTCTCTCTGGGTAATCATTTCACACTGATGGAAGGAAGTCACTCAACCAGTTCAGGCATTCTATGCTGGGGCCTCCCTCCTGCTGATTGGCCTTGGTTATGCAGAGGGGCTTGGTCGTGATAACATCATTAGAAGTGATGGTGGTGGCTGGACATGCAGCATACAGAATTTCCAGTATATGCGGGCACCTCGTCTTCATTTCACTCGATACTTAAAACCTTGATATACAGGACTATGGCCGCCACGATTGTTGGAATAAACCAGACAATTACAGGTGCTTTTACCATTTTACAATGAAAATCCAAGTATTTATATACTATCTTATTGATTAATTGTTACCCGGTCACTGCAAGTGCCTTAATTATTTATATTTGTTTATATCTGTTTGATGCTGTCGCCATATTTAAGTAGAAATATAAGTGTGTTAAAATCTATCTACGTTTTGTTTTATTGAACATAATGTATGCACTGTAAATTGTAAATAATCTACCCCGTTGCCATGTAACTTAACTATAATTGTGGATACACGGGGCACACATACATAAAGCGAAAACTCATGACAGATGAATTGACGCCTTGATGTGCTCCAATAAAGAATCTTGTTTAATTCCCGGCAATCCTGATCATCGCTTACGTCTACAACATGCATGGTTGGAGGCAAGGTCAAAGCCGCTACCCAGTATCGCCCGTTTCGCAGTGAACCCCCCCACATTTGTTTATATTTATTTGAGTAGGCATACTATGGTAGATATAGTGATGAATGAAACTTGAATCGTTACGAACTTTCTGCGTAGCTCCCATAAAGTTTCTGTAGAGGCTTTTCGCATTGTAGTGTAAGTTACAAAAGAAAAAAATGTTTTAAATAATTTCAACACATTTATATCAACAATAAGCTGATTAATAAGTCCATGGATAATGCTTTGTTGCACGTTCATTTTTTGTTTCTTTTTTTACATTATATACTGTAACAGAGTTAGAGAAGGTTTTGGAAATGGGTTTCCTCCAGACAAGTACTAAAATAACAACTGTTGTTTATTAAACGGGGAGGTTTTATTTTTTTATTAAAAAAAACATTGACAACTAGTTTCTTCTCTCATTTTTCAATTCACTTCAGTTCCTAGTTTTTCAGTTCTTTGAAACTGTTAAGAATAACGTTAACATGATCACAAGGTAACGCGCCTGTAAGATCTGTCATATCAATCACTAGTTTGATGCTTTCGTCATGTTCAGTCATTTCCAACATCCTCCACTAACTTTTAGAAACAGTTAGCAAACCATTTGTATTCTATCTTTTAAAACGAAATGTTTAACATACACTTTGTGAGATGTGTATGCAACCCATACAATAAATTTATGTTAATTCATAAATATATCGATGGAAGTGGGGAATTGACAGCTCTCCACACAGACATTTTCCCTATTACATTCGGAATGACAAAGGCATTGAATTAAAAAAGGATATTTGTTGGTTCATTTCAAAACCATAATGAAATAAAAACAAATGCGTGGGATCGTACCGACGTTTATGTTCACAAAGAAAGAACGAGGGTATTTTTTGACATATATAATTAAACGCTGACAAAGAGCCAACGCGCAAAAAGAAAAACTACACCTGTTTCGAAATGAAACAGGCTGTTGAATGTGTAGAGATGTCGTGGCTACAAAACATGATACACATGGTGAACAAGTTCATGTTGATAGGGGGTTTCAGCTATATGTATTTTGAGGGAATTGTTCTTTGGAAATAATACACGTTTGAAATAATACAGTGACGGTTTAGTGGTAAAGAACTTGTAGTGCTTTAAATTTGACGGGTGGTATGCTACTATCGTTTGAATGTATCTAAATGTTACCGCGTGCAAATGTGTTGACATCTGTCACATTGGCAAACGTATTTACATTTATCTTCACACGCAGGTCTTTATGTAACAATATTCAAATAGTTTGATGTTGAAATGTTATATTGAACTTGTATAAGAAACATTTTCTCCCGAAAAAAATAATTAGGCATTAACAAGCCTGACACACAGTTATGAATCCTCTACCAAGGATATCATTTTTATTGCAACATGCAACATATATTACTGAGTTGCCTCAATCATTCTATCCTCCAGACAAACAATCTCGCTCATACATGTATATTCTTAAAGTGATCAGTCTGTTCATATTCAATACAGGCCAGTTTGTATTAAAACATGACAGACAACCCTTGTACCTCTCTGTGAATGTGTAATTTGTGTGAGCACGTGTCACTTGTCATAACTAAAAAGGGTTATTACCTATGATTACGATCGAGAGATGAAAAAACGCAGGTCAGTTTGGTAGTATTACCTTGGTAACAGTTAATATATAATTATAAGTTTTTTCATAAGATGAAAGGAATATTTGTGCAGAAACAGACCATCAATGAAAACTATAACCGAGCTTCAATCGCGTTACTTAACTCAACTCAAAAGGAACACCTCAACGATATCAGCAATTCACTTATTGAATAAAAAGAATGAATTTATATCACAAATTTGATTTTATGATATTATGTTACATTTATTGACATAGCAAAATCGATTTTTAGGTATGCGTACAAAATATATATCAAAAAGTGTATTTTAGCATGTATAAAACAATCGAATTTGTGATATTTTAAAAAATCAAATGTAGATTTTCATATCACAAATTGTGAGAATTACATTCTCTAGAATATCAATGGGTTCCAGCATACAGGTAGATATTTTATTTGGATATCTCTTACTCGACTATGTGAGTGTTTATTGCTCAACATTTGGTGTTTTTCAGGGTGTCCTTCTCGCTAAAATGAAGCAATGACAACCACATGAATTATTCATGATGGTATTATATCATTAGACTCTGTCTCAATGATCTTAGGCCCATTTTGAATGGTTCGTGTAGATGGGTAGACTGTGGTAACATTTACGTACACAGTCATATTCAGATGATGTCTGTGCATGTCTGTAATGACAAACTTTTTCTTCTCTCATGTAATCAATTACAATTATTGCTTATAAGCACAACTCAATTTTGACAAAACACATGATTGTAAACTATTAATGTAATATAAATTGTAAATGCGACTCCATCTTTCATGTGTATCAAAGATGGAGTTGAGATATATTGACAGTAGTGCTTGGAGTTTATTCAGCAGACCTGTGAAAACAGCACTACTTTATCGCTTTTAACCGAGGCAGTCAAAGCTCAATGTTTACCTCTCCTGGCGGTCATTGTGCAACGACCATGTTATACACTACCCCTCGCTCACGTCTACAGGTCTTTTTCTGCGGTACGGGAATTAGTAGAACCTCTCCCTCAAATGTGTCCTCCATGATATAACCTACTCTCATTAAATAAATGCTGCTCTCTCTCAGCGTCGTGGTTTCCGAGCTGAGACAAAGAGACCCAACCATCATAAAGTAATGAGAGTCCAGTAAAACTAATGCCCCACCAAACCTCATAAATATAATCACTGGAAGTCGTACTACAGACGTTTAATGTCAAATCACACAAAGTTTTCAATAACAAAATTCCATGTATAGGCCGCCACACGCAAGTATTAACACAATACAAAGTTTCATACTCGCATAAATATACTAAGCTTCAGTCCATCACTCAAAATACAACTTATTAACAAGCAAAATAGAGAGGTGGTGATGTGCTTCAGTCAACTGCAAAGCCCACACTACTCTGCTCGTGTTTAATGTATCTGTTTAACGTGTTCGAGCCGGGTCTGTCTTTGTCACATGTCTTAATACATCAATATAATTCATTAAAAAACAGTATCATATCATGAACTCATGTTTGTCGTAATCCGAAAAAGCCCGAGAACTACAGACCGGTTTGTCATCTCTTCATTGATTTCCTGCATCACTCTGTTTGGTTTCTCATGCTGAAAGTATCCTATCCCTGCTAATCAATTTGTATGACACCGACAGTCTCAAAACAACAACACCAATAAAAGGGGTCTATCGATTCCCTGGTTTTCTCTACCACTTTCAGACAGCCTGGCACCATCACTTGTATTGAATCATTATTGCAGTGGTAATTATGGTTATTTTGTTGCAAGTTTCTAAGTTTGTGGGATGCATTTTTACCCCTTAACAAGACCATGACCAGTAAAAATTGTGGGTAAAATTCATTTGTCTAACTTAAATAGTTTTTGAGAAAATGTATCCCTTTTGAGAAGCGGACGGACGGACGAACTCCGTTCCTATATCCCCAACCCACGTGCGGATAAGAAAATCAATGGACAGTAAAACAACTGGAGTATCAAATATGTGTGCTGGAAACTAGCATGCAAACATAAAATATGACTATTTACAACAATACATGATAAAATCGGGCCATATAGATCACCAGCAGCGAAGGTTTAGTCATCATAATAAGGACCCTGGGCTTCCGGTACCTCTAGTACCTGCATGGTCTCCTACAGGATTTACACAATCCCTTTAGTCACTGGTGGTTATTGACAATTTGTAGCCAGAGACCTTTCACTGAATTGCCAAAATCAAGAATGATCCCCAAACTCACGTGCATGGAGTAAGTGAGTTAGTTAAAATTTAACGTCGCATCGGCATTTTTCCAGGCATATAGCGATGACGGGCACGGAGAAATTGCTCTGTCGACGTGCAATGTTCTGGGTCTGACATTTATATGTCATGATCTCATACTTTCTTTAGTGTATAAAATATTCTAGTAATGTTATATCTACAGTTATATAGACTATATATATAGACTATAGATATCAAATTACTATAATATTCTGGCAAATGTCATATTTTTTATCAAGTGACTTAAATGCATACTGTAGCATTAATATTTTACGGACAGTGATGGGAAGACAACAACGATTTATGTTACTAAATGTAATTGCTGCCTCTGCGTTAGGTGGAATACTGTTCACGAGGTAAAGGCCATTTTTGTTGAGTCGGCGGTTTATCCATTACCATGGATTCCGGATAAACATTATCCATTCTCTTCAACACACTATTTTCAGTGCAATAAAGTTTTCGGCAGGACATTTCTGAGGCATCATTGACGTCATAATCAGTATGATCCCAGATGGTTTACGTTATATATGCCTCAGTTCTGATTAAAATTTCTGTCCACCACAATAGCTACGATACAGTTGTAATCAAGTGACTTTTTTAATGTTTGATGTTGTTCTAACATTGAGCATTTTTTGAATATATAACTGTTTAAGATTTGATCAGACTGTAAAGAATAGACAAAAAATATTGCTTTTTAAAATATGATTATGAAAGATCAAAGAGGAGCCTCTTAAAGCCCCACCCTGACTATAAATAGCCCGCAAGGTGGCGGTGTTTCAGTTTCGAACAATGACTGATCATGTAAACACAATCGCGTGTGGAGAGAAGCTTTTTGAAACGCAAACAAGATCACCATTGACCGTAAAACTTCGTATCAACTTGAATGACAAACCCTGGATACCACAAATGGCTGCATATCTAGATATAAGTCAATAACCTTTCTGTAGTTTTATCATAAAAAATCGAATCGATTGTGTTTGGCTTCTGCATCAATCATAGTAGGCAGAGCTTATTTACGGTGGCACAAAAATAGCAAAGCACATGGTCATGTATACATGTGACACATTCAATGCATTTTTGGTCAAAGTGTATGGTTTGTATATTTTTACCGCAGAACAACAGTTTCGGTTAATGTAATAGTACCTATACACAAATACGAAATTGACGACAAGATTATTTAGTTCAATCCGCAAATATATATAGATATTTATTTAGTTTGGGACATTTGGATTCAATAGTCAGATCTATACTACACAATAATCAGATTATATTCATAAAACTTTAATTATTACACAGATGTTTCAACTAGTGTCTAGGAAGGGGCCTAATTTGAAGCACCAGAAGCTGCGCCAATATTTCTTGGCTTGATTACATTATATGAATATGTCACGTCTATCAACATAACAATGCACATAAGCAACTAATATATAAGTAACGAAATATACTTGATGTTCTTACCTACATTAGGCCTATCTAGGTAATATTGTACTTACAATAAATCAAAACTCCAATGCACATATGCCAAGACAACTTTAACTATGGATTTCCTTTCCTTTCACAGAAATTTCACACACAAAACTGAGTTTGATCATTAGATCCACACTTGTCTCATGTATTTTTTGTGTTGATACACAAATTCGGCTTCATCTGGTTCTCCAATGAAATCTCGCTGTGACACTGATTCACTAATCCCAAAGATCAGCACTGAATTTGTCAAACTTTCTGTTGCACTTGCAAGGGCGGAAAGAGAGGCGAGTTGACGGTCGGAATGTCATCAACGTGAATTGGAACTTTCTCCACGATAAAGTCACCAATGTCTTAATCTAAATGACCAAAAGCTCCCTGATCATTGCGAACAACTCTCCGTCAACTTAAGCTTCTCATGAAAATGTTTTGTTGTTCATATTGAAGACTGGAGGTTGCTTGGAGATCGCGTGGTCAGAATGGGGGAAAACAAATAGTTTTAGGAAGTAATAAGAGAAATCCGCGGTGCAATCAAAAAGTACCATGTACAGGATAGTTTTTAATAATAGTATTCGCGATAACATTTCTTTTTTAAAAATGCAAATTAATTTATTAATTCATCCAAAGGTCGTAACCCTGATCACGTTATGGGTATTTTGTAAGGAATCTTGGGATGAGGCCTTGTGTATTACATTGTTGATTTCAACTGACGAGGAAGATTGTCGAGGCATTGACATAATGAAAGATAATCGTCATGGCTGGAGAAAAAAATGCATCTGAGAGAAACATTGTTGCTTTGAGCTTCGAGACAAAACATGAGTTCATGCTGAAGTAGTTTACAAGAGAAGATGATCTGTGTAGCCGGCTACCTGAATAAGCTTGATGAAAATAATGTTGAAATCCATGACAGAATTAATGTGAACAAATACTTATCTGAACATCGTTTTGAAGTATGTGAGGCTGTTCGTATTTTAATATTTTTATCCCAATTCCGATGTGAAATAGTATTTAGTTTTCTTGTCTCAAATTTGCTGCCGCTGTGGAAAATTGCGCACCGATCTAATAAAAGAAATACTTCTAGGTCTACCATTGCACCGTCTTAAAGAACCAAAGTTTCCGAAGCAAAGCGTAACGACCTATATCATAAATTAATTCATAGACTAGATTCTAGTACCAAGCGTTCAAACTTTTTTTTTAAATGTCATAAAATAACTTACACAATTATTGAAAGACATTTTTTGGATAAGTAATATATCTTATTTCGCTCTCTGGTTAGTTGAGGCTTGAGGGGAGAAACACATACAAAAGTATGGATGGCCTTATGCAAATGCCAATCAACAGGGAATCTGGGTCACCGGGACATACCGCCAAGTTTCACGGATCGAGTAACTTCAGCATGAGGAGCTTTCGGACAATTGTGACTTTGCCCAAACAGATTGGGCAATGAAAACATGTCACGGAAAAGACAAAACAAATACTTTCTCACCATTACCAGGGTCTTTTACACGACCGTTGTCACCCAGATTCCAGATGAAGGCGAGACGAACACAACGAAGAAAACACTGTTGAAATCACCGATTGCCGCATATATTGTGCTACATGACGTCGCCGGTTTACTCATTAAGATGCACCTCTAAACATTTCCTTGCACTGTGTATTTATCAATGTACGATATAACGTTGCTTAAATGCCCTTTTTGGAAGCAAAACAAACTCGTGACAACATTTAACACAGATACAATATCTTCTCGGAATTGATTATAGTGCAATTATTTTTACACCATGAGATAGGCAAATTCAATGTGCTCAATTCCGTGGTACAAGATGGACCTCGTTCCGCATGACCTTTCGAATGGTGGTTTCAGTGCAAGGAATAGAAAGTCAACTGAGCATCTAGAGATTAAAACAGATTGCAAGTTGCAGGGGTGCATTGCACCTTCCTTTTGACTCACCCGCGCTGGAACTTGTCCAAGGATTTTGTAGAAAGCTAATCGTGTATCCTCTGCTCTTAGGTTCAAGATCTTTTCAGTTACATTGTGTAAAACGGTTGGAGTAGTTTTCCCTGTAAGAAAAACATTTCTATAGGTGTCCCTGAATAGGTTATCAATTTAGATTTCGCAATATTTTAGTATTTTTGTATGTTTAAAAAGGACGCTATAGCCAACATAAAATTTATCTATTATTAGCTTTGTTAATATGAAATACAGTCACAAAATGAAATAAGTTAAATTATCAAAAGCCCTGCTGAGAATATAAAAAGGAGTTTGGTATGTCAATTCAATACATGTCTTAAAATATATAAAAATACGAAACAGTAAATACATGTATTTAGTTAAATTCATCATTTTAGTGTGCATTTCCGTAGACAAAATGTTGACAAACAACTACAGACAACTACTTACCAGGCGCAAATGTGACATCAATGAAGTATAGGTTAGAATCTGGAAAGCCACTTGGTCCTTCACCTATTAAGGTTTCATTTACACCAAGATCATCCGCCAAACTCTCACCCTCATACAGGGAAGTTACATAGAAATCCTCTCCCATTTGAACAAAAGTGGTTGTCAATTTGTTCCATGAACAGGCGTTTTGAACCTTAAGAACTGCCATGAAAAGAGAGTGAATGGAATGTTAATGGTACACCATATATAATAAAAGGGAATACTACACAGGTTTTAATGAGACACATTTTGTTTTAATTGATACTTACGTTCTCATGTTTCTACAAATAATGTTTCTAACACTTGGCTTTCGCTTAACAAACCAAACCAATACCCGATTAACATAATAAGGATACGCAGATTTTGGCGAATTGTTGAATGTGTTTGACTTTCACTTTTGCGGGCGTTCGTTGAGTTATGAACCATCACTGAGTGAGGGTCAAACTGTTGTCGAGTTTGGGACGACGTTCAACAATGTTTGACCTTCATTCTTCTAGATACAGCCACCCTTCCAGAAACTGTCACATGACGAAACTTCTCGAACGATCAATTCTTAAGGTAACCCTAAAGCTAAATAATTCCGGTGCTCTCGGCTCTCTATATTTTACGAACGCCTCAATTATATGCTGCCATTTGGCAATCACTAGCTATAGCTATCCACAACAATCAGTACAGCCACATGACACTGATACGAATATACACCACCCGTGTCCCGGTGCACAAGCAACATAATTCGGATTGCTGGATGAATCTTGGAATAACGTGTATGTACACCTTGTCCTAAACGTCTAGAAAATGAGAATTAAGTTTAATCACCAAATATATTCTATTGTACCTCCCGAAATACTGAAAAAGTCAGAATCAACTGATAATCGTGCTGAACACACGACATTGTGTGCTATCACCTGATTCATGTCACGCCACAGTATGTATTCCTACACCTGGAATGTTCATCAATGCCGTCATTTTGGTCTGTTTTGATATATGCAACTGTTTTGGGTTAAACTATAGTAGATAAAACATGTTTTACGTTTTACGTTTACGACCAACTTGTACAAATATGGAAACGTAACAGAACAAACCAGATCACGTCATACTTGGGTTATAACTATGTGTTATGACGTCACCTACCAACCGGCGTGAAAATGGCCCGTTGTTAAGTAATACCAGGGCATTATTCAAGTTACAGTGGCCCGCTTATTTCTGATAACATGCGGGCAGTTTAATGATAATTCTATCCATTTTAGCTGTAAAACAGGTATTATAACATATTTTCTTAAGTTCGATATCTGGTCGAGTGATTCGTTCGTGCAATCGTTTTATTCATGAACACTTTCGAAGACAGAAACGGACTTTCAAAGGGCGAGACTGATGGCACAGACAAAACAGCTAGAGTCTGTGTCTTGACATCGGCTTCATTTCGCCACATATTTCCATCTACTTAGATATGATATTAAAGGTTTAAGGTTATTCCAGTGTTACATGTATGACAAATATGCCCTTATATTACGTTCCAAAATCAATGTGCTTAATCTAACTATAGAACGTTGTAGAGGTATAAGGCGGATCTAGAATGTCATCTGATGGTCGATGTATTTATTTAAATAATATATACATTGTTCTGAGTGTAAGACATAATAAATACATAAATCCGACAGAACGCTTTCCATAATTACAAGACATCTACACTAAAGCAGTTTATGTGACAAATGTTTTATCAAAATAAGAAAAAAATATGGCCTTGTGCCAAGCCTTAATCATCTTAAGATGATCTCATACGCGAGTATATTAACTTAATGTTCATTTACATCGCAGCGTATTTTAAAGCTTCTAAGCCTATTGTCTTTTTATATAAAATACAATGTATGTCAACAGAAGCAAGGCTCAGCAAATCCTCTTTGGTCTTATTTACCTACGTTATTATTTACATTAACATCTTCAATATGGTTATATTAATACATAAATATATATGTTCGTGTGTGCGTGTGCGTGTGCGTGTGCGTGTGCGTGTGTGCAAAGTGAATGTAAATCGCCACCGAATGTTGACATATTGAATTTCAAAAGGCAAGATATATATTATATTAATAATGTAAAATTGATAATGTAAAAAAATACATAAAACGTCAACGCCAGACAAAAATAACTTTCAATTATCCGCCGACACTGATTCCATTGGCCCAAACAGGACAAAGAGCGGGGAAATTATGTGAACAGTTCACTGTGAAGCTCATTGCGCAGTGAGGACACAAGGTGTTCGCGAAAAGGGTAAGCATGTCCTGCTCTACCGACATAACTAAAACCAGAACATCTGAATTCTCAATGTTTTTCTTTGTTGAAAGAAGATGTAAAACCGCAATTTCAAATGCCTTACAAAAATCAAAATAATAAGGATAAACCGTTTGGAGTTAAAATAGAATATTACAGGTATATGCCACGATTAGAGCAATCCATACTGCAGATAATTTAGTGGGTTTGTTAAATTATTGGGATTCAGAATCAGAATCATGCATTCTTCGGTCTCATGACAGAATATCATGTGCAATTAAGATGATATAATCAATCAAATACGAGAAATGTATTTTTTCGTGTTGTGTCGATTTATGCTGTTGGCGATAATTTTGCAAAATATACTTACTCGCTATTGCTCTGGGTTCCCCTATAATCTGGAAAAAGAATAAAAGAAAGTCTAGATTTTCAGTTGAAGTAGGTGTAGATTTTCCGGAACAAGGGGACATATACTACATTTCAAAATTGGGAATTATATCGGATATCGTGGACGGATGACAATATTTTACAAACACATGAAAGTGAAAATTTCCAAGTTATAATGCTTACAACCACGACGAACTACATATGACATTACTACATTTCGTCCGAACATTTACTTTTCCGTTTTGGTTTAAATAACCACACTAACAATCGACCATAATTAATATATCAATAGATGGCGTTCACGACAAGATAGCTTCCTACACAAATCATGAATGCATTAATTGAGTTGAGTTGAGGTGTGTTTAACATGGCTTTTAACAGTATTCTAGTCATATCACGGCGAGTCAGCTTAATGTGGGAGGAAAGCCCGAAGTGATGTAGGTCTGAGACGTTTACCACTTTGGTGAAACCCACGAGCAAGGGTATGGTGCTGACAAACCTAGAAACATAATCGGGGCGAACCGGGTTTCGAACCCACGATCATAGGTTTCTGGCGTGCCCAAGGGATGCAACTCTGCACAGCGAATCGCGGCGCCTTAGACGACTGGGCCCCCCGTGTCCCCGAATGCATTAATACATGAGACGGGTTAAACACAGATCTGAACAGTGTTAGTTTAATGGCCGACGTGACGAAGCTCGTAGACATATATAACTTTTATTCAAATCAGCAAACAGGAATATGGTTTTACGAACCAAGAAATACCATCAGGGCCATTCTGAGATTTTAATATATATTGAACCAGGTGATAATGGAATGAGATGACTCGTTCAGAGGCGAATAATTTCGAATTTATTATCCCCAGCCACGAAGTGGGGCAGGCGTTGTAAGAACGGTGTTCATCCTTCATTCTGTCCGTACGTACGTCCTGCCGTCCTTCCTTCCTTCCGTCCGTCCGTCCGCTAACTTAAGGAAGACCAATTTTCTCAAAAACTATTAAGTCAGAGAGAGGAAATTTTACACACTGGTGTTACTGGTCATGATCTCACATCCAATCTCAAATGAATTCGTAAATTCATATTTCACAGTGTTATGGTCCCTGCTACTTGCTTTCAACTTAATGCATAATGTGTGAAATTGCATGCTTATGTAAGAGATACTTGTCAAGACTGAGTTCGAAAATCGGCCACATCAATTTATTTTACAGAGTTGCGGCCCTTGACCCATGTTATGTTACTTCGTGCATAGTGTCTGCAACAGGGAAAATTTTCTCAGAGACTACTGAAGTTAGCTTATCTAGGAAACAGTTATCAAGTGAGAGTTAATTGTCAGAGTGTAACCGTGTTTGTGTTGGCCGATAATGGAGTAGGCGCTCTACTGGCCAAATAAATCACAAACAGCTGTTGGGGGTGAGGCTGATGACGTTTATTTTATAATCAGTACGAATGTACGTACTTAATTTCAGTCTGAAACAATCAAAGTACAACATAAGCAAATATAACATAAAAATAAATATATACAATCCGTTGTATTATTTCACAATTTAATCATTTATTCTGATGATATAAAGCGTCACAAGTGCCTATCTCTTCTTAAAGCTTTATAGGGTTCTATTTTGTAGTTTATATTCACTACTATATGAAATTTTAATGTACCCCATACCGGGGTATAGTGTTAGCGCTGTTTTCTTGATAATTTGTAATTGATAAGGGAAAGATAAGCAATACATTAACGCAGAGGAAATTATTGATAGTTCAATTGCTACACATTAATTCTAGTAACTTCCCAAAGAGTTAGTCTTCAAGCCTCTAAAAACAGAGTGTCAGTAAGACAATGCTGCAAAAACGCTGAGAATACATGTGAATGAAAGTGAAAAAACAATTTCCATATTCATGAGAAATCTGAAGAATCTATTGTACAATTCCGACAATGTCATCACATGCATGTGTTCATGAATGATTATCGAATAGTGATAAGTCCAGGTGTTCACAAACAGGTGTGAGCGCGTATCGTGCCCCTACGGCGGCACCCATCACAAAAACATGCAAATAAAAGTGAGTACGTTGTTCACCCGATAACAAACAAGCACGTGAACATTTGACACAAGTCAAAATAGGGAATTGCATCGGACACCATTTTTGTCACAATTTGCGTCAAAATTGGAAATGTTCTCCACTGTCTACCATAAAACCTGTTGCAAACTTATACTGAGGCCTTGAATGTTGCAACCTTGTTGTGGGACGCTCTTTGAATCTTGGTAGAAAGTGCATGCTCGATTGTAATTGAATTCTTCTAAAAAAAGTAAACATTCTGGTGAGAACATAATGCTTATTTACCGAAAGTACTAAAAGGCGAGGACTTTGAAAATAGTTGATGTGCTGCTAAATTAATGATGCTAGTTAGTGTGCTTATGAATGAACACTGTCTGTTGACTAAGTTTATCGATACAGTTGTAACTATAGTCAGTGGATTAGTGGGTTAATACTGTTAACTAAGGTTAATGGGTTAGAAAGCTATTACACTTAAGAATAGCTAGCCTGCCAGTACCTTGGTATTGCTTACTCTCGTTAGTGTGCTAGTAATTTAAAACTGATAACTTAAGTCAGTGTGCTGGTAAGTTAAAAATGCTTATTATAGTTAACATGCTTTTATGTTAATACTGCTAACTCTAGTTAGGGTACAAGTAATTTAATACTGTTGACTGTAGTTAGAGTACTGCAAAATAGAATACAAGATCTCGGCTATGATATAACGCTTGTACAAAACGAAGGGAAACGAAAAGCAACATATATAGATGTACCTTGAAACGGTAGATGGCGTTGACGCCATAGCTGCTCCCGAGGAACTGATTAATGTGGTAGATTTCGATATCTTCACCCCTCTCTTCCAGCGTCGGTAGCTTCACCTCCATCAGGTACACGTGGTCATCCTTTGCACCGTCAACACCAATGGTAACCACGTACACAAACAGAGCGGTTACAAATACAGTGCACTTCATATTCTTATGATTTCGTTGGGCTACAGATACTGGGAACAGAGATCAAGTCTGATCAAAAGCCACTGTGCCCTCCAATAATATATCAGGAAATTATTTCAAACTGATTTCACGGTCACGTTTAAAGGTCACACCACATTTACGACCGGAAGAGACGCTCGTTATATAAGTATTTGTATACAATGCGGGTTTAATGTCAGATGTCAGCAATCATCCAATTTGGTCTTTCTCCCGGATGTATTTGATTATGGATAAAGTAGTTGTCAGTTAATTATGTTGATAATAATTTCTAAATATGGTCTGACTGGAAGAGGTAACAAGCGGAAAGAGTAATGTCATAGAGCATTTGTTTGATCAAACGAATTACATTTGCATGTTAAATGTCGCCTCTTTGGTCTCACCAACTTCGATGTATATATTTCATTTAGCTACATGCCCATTGTCACCAACTTATATACATAGTGTCATCTAGCTAATGTTCAGTGTCACCAACGTACTTGCATAGTGTCATATAGCTACATAGTTGGTGTCATCAAGTTCCATGCATAGTGCCATCTAGCTATATATTTAGTTTCACCAACTTACATGCAAAGTGTCATCTAGCTACACGTTTAGCATCACCAACTTACATGCAAAGTGTCACCTAGTTACATGTTTAGTGTCACCAACTTACATGCATTGTGTCATCTAGCTACATGTTTAGTGTCACCAACTTACATGCATAGTGTCACCTAGTTACATGTTTAGCATCACCAACTTACATGCATAGTGTCACCTAGTTACATGTTTAGTGTCACCAACTTTCATGCATAGTGTCACCTAGTTACATGTTTAGTGTCACCAGCTTACATGCATAGTGTCATCTAGATACATGTTTAGTGTCACCAACTTACACGCATAGTGTCATCTAGCTACATGTTTAGTGTCACCAACTTACATGCATAGTGTCATCTAGCTACATGTTTAGTGTCACCAACTTACATTCATAGTGTCATCTAGATACATGTTTAGTGTCACCAACTTTCATGCATAGTGCCATCTAGCTACACGTTTAGCATCACCAGCTTACACGCATAGTGTCATCTAGTTACATGTTTAGCATCACCAGCTTACACGCATAGTGTTATCTAGTTGCATGTTTAGCATCACCAACTTTCATGCATAGTGTCATCTAGCTACATGTTTAGCATCACCAGCTTACACGCATAGTTTCATCTAGCTACACGTTTAGCATCACCAGCTTACAAGCATAGTGTCATCTAGTTACATGTTTAGCATCACCAACTTTCATGCATAGTGTCATCTAGCTACATGTTTAGTGTCACCAACTTACACGCATAGTTTCATCTAGCTACACGTTTAGCATGACCAACTTACACGCATAGTGTCATCTAGTTACATGTTTAGCATCACCAACTTTCATGCATAGTGCCATCTAGCTACATGTTTAGCATCACCAACTTACACGCATAGTTTCATCTAGCTACACGTTTAGCATCACCAACTTACACGCATAGTGTCATCTAGCTACACGTTTAGCATCACCAACTTACACGCATTGAGTCATCTAGCTACATGTTTAGTGTCACCAACTTTCATGCATAGGGTCATCTAGCTACACGTTTAGTGTCACCAACTTACATGCATAGTGTCATCTATCTACATGTTTAGTGTCACCAACTTTCATGCATAGGGTCATCTAGCTACACGTTTAGTGTCACCAACTTACACGCATAGTGTCACCTAGCTACATGTTTAGTGACACCAACTTACACGCATAGTGTCACCTAGTTACACGTTTAGTGTCACCAACTTACATGCATAGTGTCATCTAGCTACATGTTAAGTGTCATCAACTGACATGCAAAGTGTCACCTAGCTACACGTTTAGCATCACCAACTTACGTGCATAGTGTCATCTAGCTACATGTTTAGTGTCACCAACTTACACGCATAGTGTCACCTAGCAACATGTTTAGCATCACCTACTTACATGCATAGTTTCACCTAGTTACACGGTTAGCATCACCAACTTACACGCATAGTGTCATCTAGCCACACGTTTAGCATCACCAACTTACACGCATAGTGTCATCTAGCTACATGTTTAGCATCACCAACTTACATGCATAGTGTCATCTAGCTACATGTTTAGCATCACCAACTTACACGCATAGTGTCATCTACCTACATGTTTAGCATCACCAACTTACACGCATAGTGTCATCTAGCTACATGTTTAGCATCACCAACTTACACGCATAGTGTCACCTAGCTACACGTTTAGCATCACCAACTTACACGCATAGTGTCATCTAGTTACATGTTTAGCATCACCAACTTACACGCATAGTGTCATCTAGTTACATGTTTAGCATCACCAACTTACATGTATAGTGTCATCTAGCTACATGTTTAGTGTCACCAACTTACACGCATAGTGTTATCTAGCTACACGTTTAGCATCACCAACTTACATGCATAGTGTCATCTACCTACATGTTTTGCATCACCAACTTACACGCATAGTGTCATCTAGTTACACGTTTAGCATCACCAGCTTACACGCATAGTGTCATCTAGCTACATGTTTAGTGTCACCAACTTACACGCATAGTGTCATCTAGCTACACGTTTAGCATGACCAACTTACATGCATAGTGTCATCTAGGTACATGTTTAGTGTCACCAACTTACATGCATAGTGTCATCTAGATACATGTTTAGTGTCACCAACTTACATGCATAGTGTCATCTAGATACATGTTTAGCATCACCAACTTACATTCATCACTTAGCTATATGTGTCACCTTGCTACATGTTTAGCATCACCAACTTAAATGCATAGCGTCACTTGGCTACATGATCAGTTTCACGAACTTGCATGCATAATATCATCTTGCTACATGTTTGGCATCACCAACTTACATGCATAGTTTCATCTAGCTACATGTTTAGTATTACCAACTTACATTCATAGTGTCTCTTGGCTCAATGTCTCCTAGCTTCATTTTTGGTCTCACTAACTTACAAGCATAGTGTTATGTAGCTACATGTTTAGTTTCACCAACTTACGTGCATAGTATCACCAAACTATATGTTTAGTGCCCCGTGAATTGATCTTCAGCGACCCATGCTTGTTATAAGATGCGACAAACGGGATCGGGTGGTCGGGCTCCCTGACTCGCATAACTCGATGCATGTCATCCTTTCCAAATTGCGTAGATCGATGCTCGAGATGTCAATCACTGGATTGTCTGGTTCAGACTCGATTATTTATAAACCGCCCTCATATAGCTGGATATAGTGTGGAGTTAAACATTTAACAACCAAATTAAAACATGTTTAGTGTCACCAACTTCCATGTATAGTGTTATGTGAAGGAAGTGACGTCACGATGAATGGACGCATTATTGCCAGCTCTCATGGAGTGGTGTAAATGTTCCAAGATTGGTGGATAATGAAATGACTTTTGCGACCAAATATGTGCAGAATGTAAGCTAAATCAATATTATATACTGATAAATAACATTTTATGTAAGGATGGCTGTTAAACTGTGAGATATTTGGCTGATTGTATTTGGCTGAAAATCCAGCCAGTGTAATATTGCCTATTATCGGGTGACACGAGTGCCAACGTCACCCGCTTTCACTGATATATTATCAGCTATCTTAAACTGTTGTTTCGGAGGAAAAAACACCAACAAACTATATTAGTTTACTGGACAGTTATAAGCCCGTTTGTGTCCTTTGTATGGAGAAAACATCATCATCAGATAAGCGCATTCGCCCCGAGGTGACTACACCCGGGTCGGACATTGACATCAAGAGGCAGTGTAACCTACCAAGTCCAGACCTGGACATCTCGGACACATCTCTCACAATGCAAGACGCAAGCAGTGACGATATATTTCACGATAAACTACTCAACGTTCTGAAGAGTAAAGAAGTAATGTCAGTTATCTGCAGTACAGTTGCCGAGGTTATCCGGCCCATGCTCAGGGAGAAAATGGAGACGCTAATCTCGAAATGTAAAGAAATGGAAAGGAACATTGAATCTCTGAACAATAACCTGGACGAGAAGAACCTAATAATCCAAAATCTAAATAATCGCTTGGATCGAAACGAACAATACTCCCGCCGCAATAATATTCGCATTACAGGCAACACCGAACAAGAGGGGGAGAGTACTGATGATATCGTTGTCGCGAAATCAATAGGAGTGGATGTATCCGCAGTAGATATCGATATCAGTCAGAAGGTAACCAGGCGACGTGCTGCACCCTAGGAGAGACACCGCCCGATCATCGTCAGGTTGGTGAGTAGCGCGACAAAGCGCTTGCTTCTTCAATCCAGATCAAAATCAAAACTTGTGAAACGCGACCGAAATACGCCCAGAAGCCCGACGGTTAGTTTCCGAGGGAAGGTTCGAATCTACTTGGTGGAGTTATCGTCATTAAACTTAAGGATGGGAGGGTGAAAAAAGTTGCTAATAACACTCATTTTCAGGAAGTGATCGGAGTAACAGTGCTTAAAATCTCCCTCGGCCAAAACAAAAATGATTGAGCATTTGTAGTGAAATATGTGTAACAATATTGATTTAAAAACTGTCACATGTGCCATTTAACTGTTTCCTTAAGTTTTGATTACAACTTTAAATCAGTACTTCCAACGTACTTTCAGACAATCTATGTACTGAACTTCACAAAAGATTACTCATCCAGTGGGACTCTGTCCATGACGTGATTATAGCCAGTGATGAACTACTGAGATATCATGTTCAGTCGAGACCCGAAAGCGTTGGCTTGAGGGGCTCGAATGAAAATTTCCAAATGCAAATACTCGATAAAATCCCGGAAATAGACACACACATAGTATTTATCGATATTGTAAACCTATTGTTTTATTTAAAAAAACAAAAACATGCACACTCTTTAACACCTCGTACTTACTCGGTTGGGAGGCGTCAACATCGAACGTTCTGTTGTTGCTATGGTGATTGTGATTTTGGTAAGGACCTGGGGTCAGATGATGACGGACTACTTTCCTGAGTGTAACTCATTCATAAGTTGCTCGTGCTTCAGTTGAATGTTCACCTACGTCTGTATGTAATGAAAATAAAGAAACTCGAAATCGTCTGCGAGTTTGTTTGTTATTATCATCAGTTACATTATCTGTTGTTATGTTAACATAATCGTTTTTTCAGAGTGTAAACCCCCTGGATACCACAGCGACACATATGTCCCTCCTCTTCAACCCTCACTTCGAAATCGAATAAAATTCAAAATACATCACGCAGATTAATACACTTCACAGTTTTGAATTCTCCCTTCTGTTTATCATATACTGTCATTTTAGGCAATTCAAAATTACTGAAAGTGACTTCTGAAAATTAGGTACATTGTAAATCTCGCCAAATCACAATTCACGGCGTAAAATAAGTATTTACTGTGTGTTTAGAAATCTAAATATCGGATACTTACTCGAATAATTAAAGTAGAAAAATAGCATATTAGCGATCACGGGTATCCAATCACTATTGATAATTCTGAAACGTCGCTGATAAGCCTAAAATCGTTTAGAATGTTTTGGAATATACGCATACACGAACGTCGAAGTGTACGTTCCACCATATTGGATTGTGTTAACAAAATGCCGGTTATGAGACGCCTATTCGATCAGGTATATTTCAAGCTCAGCTGCTATACAGGCATCCCTGAATTTCTCATACATATTCGAAACATTGGATAAATGGTTTTAGTCACCAATGCAAACTATCAAGATGAAATCATGCGAAATAAATAAGGTATGGAAACGAAAATTGTGCTCGGAAAACTGTACTTGCTGAAATGTAAACAAAGCAAAATTCAGATTTAACACTGTGTAGCATTTTAAGAGGTACTTTCGTCTAATTTTTGCATACATTGGCTCGATCACGCGTTTGAGAATATTCATGGGAAGAGTATCGTTGCACTAATTATGGAAATACGCATATATACATTACAATGATGTGGTAAATTCAACAGAACCCGTTTACAAAAGTTTCCGTCCTGTGTGGCGCCATGACTGACGCTAAATCGCGCACAACGACCCCAGTTTATCTGCATTTCTGACTAATTCTCTTTGTTACATTGGAAAACATGGTAAACAAATAACAGTACGCAGATTGTCAGAATGCTTCTGATTACTTACGTGACCCATTTATGCGTGTACGATCCCTCAATCAACGAATATCCTCCTCTGGAAATCCCGCGTACTGTTGTCAGTGAACACGCCATTTTGTAAAAGTCAGTCACCGGTAGTGATGTCATACGGAAGTAAACATTGTTGTACATATTTGGTAATTTCTTGGAATTGTTAACATTCAACTTGGCACCCAGCGTGTTCTTTGTTTTTGTCTAGTTTGCATTTTCATCATCGCCTTGATAATCCAGATACGACGGAAACCTTTTTGTGTAGGGTCACATTATTTATGAGTAGTAAGCAGCACATAGGATGACGTCACTTATGACAGTGGTGTCATGAATTAATGCGCTACTGCAATCATGAGAATAGACAAATTCACCGGTTCGATGCTAAATAGGTGCGATTTTGGGGGGTGTAAGATAAATATTACCTTTGATAAAGTTTGACATATAGGCATTATCCATAAACTTAAATCCTATGGTATTGAAGGGAAATTATTGAAATGGTTTGAAAGCTACCTAAAAATAGATGTCTACGGGATGTTTGATGGGTATGGTTCAGACTTACGACCAGTTACGGCCGGAGTTCCACAAAGGTCAGTGTTAGGACCGTTACTGTTTTTAATTTTCATAAACGGCATTATAGACGATATTGATAGTAATATTAGATTGTTTGCCGATGACACATCCCCATATGTCGTGTTAAATGATCGACATAGAGCAGCACATTGTCTGTATAACGATCTAAGTAGAACATCCTCTTGAGCAGAAAACTGGCAGGTCGATTTCAACCATGATAAAACAATTACAACTTATGTGTTTGGGCACCATGTCACACGAATAATGTCATCTATCTACATGTTTAGTGCGCCATAACTACATGCTTAGTATCACATGCTCAGTGTTACCAACTTAAAGCTTAGTGTTACCAACTTACATGCTTAGTGTTACCAACTTACATGCTTAGTCTTACCAACGTACATGCTTAGTGTAACCAATTTAATGCTTAGTGTTACCAACTTCCATGCTTAGTGTTACCAACTTCCATGCTTAGTGTTACCAACTTACATGATTAGTTTTACAAACGCAATGCTTGGTGTTACAAACTTAATGCTTAGTGTTACAAACTTACATGATTAGTTTTACCAACGCAATGCTTAGTGTTACCAACTTACTTGATTAGTTTTACCAACGCAATGCTTAGTGTTACCAACTTACATGCTTTAGTGTCAACAACAACATGAGTAGTGTCTTCTAGCTACATGTGTAGTGTGCCCAAGCTACATGCATGTATTTAGTTTCATGGTGATACATGTATAGTGTATCATGTTTAGTGCCACAAAGTTACATGCTTCGTGTCACCTTCGTGTTTTTTACACATTAATCGGAAGAAAAAAACTTGTGTTTTATCTTAATCCGGATACGGATTTACTGTGTTATCGATTGAATGTAAATGATTTAAAGCTGCATCTATTTTAAATGTATGTCCAGGAAATGGGGAATACAATCGCCTTTCCTACTCAGTATTTCCTTTCCGATGGCTATAGTGACATGGATCGTGTTTCCCATAATCCTGAATGGCACAGAGCACTCGGGAGATTGAGCCATGGTATATCGAAGTGCCTATGGGAGCTGTTATTTTGTTGAGTCAGCAATACAAATTCCTAATCATTCCTGACCCCCCAGTAGCGGAACCAACAATCTTCAGCTTTGACGTCGTTTCTAGCGTGACGTAGTTCCGACCTCACGTCACAATAAGATTCGAATGATGTCAAAAATACCCCCCGGATGACGTGAACAATACACTGTTGTCTCGTGATGTGATATGACCCTAGAACACTTATGATTTTTATTAACCCCGATATGTTTGCCTTCGAAGGTAATAAATAAAATATAATGTATAAATAACAATAGAAACTTGAAACAGATCAATCACTTGATAGGCGAAAGCCTGTTCACCTCCAACATTATTGAATACAGAATGGAAATCTGAGCTCAAGCTCAACGCCCTAAGAGAAAGGTTAGATGATACCTGACACCATCAGGCAATATCGTTTTCATAAATACCAATTTCCTATTTCCTACTAAAACAGTCACGTGCATGTACGACAAATGTCCTTGACGTTCAACGAAACTCGATGTTTGTACTGTATTTAAACACAACTTTAGTCGATAATAAATACAGAGATGCAATTGCCAAGCAGCATGACTGCTACATGTGTATATATCTGTATTATCCTACTGCCTAGCAACATGACTACTACATGTGTATATATCTGTATTATCATATTGCCTAGCAACATGACTGCTACATGTGTATATATCTGTATTACCCTGTTGAGCTATAACTAGATTTGAAACACGCACAGTGTCACTTAAGTGAGCAGGTAAGGTTTTTGGCCGCTTTTAGCAGTATTCAAGCAATATATAAAGGTTGGACACAAGAAACGGGCATCGCAAATTTTACCCATGGGGAAATCGAGCCCGGTCCTTTGACGTGACGAACAGAAGCCGCTAGGCCGCTCCTCTGCCCCATGCCACAAAAAGACATCGTAATGTCAAATGACAAAATGAAGATTAAAGCCATGGATCTACAGCTTATATAATGTTAAGAGGCTAAGCGTTAGTCTGCACCTACCGGGGTATATGCGGTTTTGTGGGTCAGAGTTCATTCCACTCGCGGGCTACTCCGATAGGTTAAGACTATTGGGAGAGATACTGCTACAGCATATTTATCTTGCGACACTCTGAAATTGTAAAAGAATTTAAACACATTAAAATTGATAGGTAACAGACGTTCGATTGAACGGAGGTTAACTGTATCACGTGACATTCATTGACTCCTAAACAACGTGCAGCTTCGAAGCTGGTATCAACCAGCTTCTTCTACTTTTTTGAAACATGTAAACAGTAGCTATTAGACAAACCAGGTATAGTCAGGGATGGGTGTTTTTGCCAGTTAGACAAAGTAGGCATATGGATCAACCTATGTTACTTTGAACAGGGATGCACGAAATGTAAACTAATAGACAAATTTTCTTTATTCATTCATTATCTATCTTAGTACATAAAAAGAGCTACTCTCTAAGAAGATGTGCATCTCTGTCAGCATAGTCTATCAGAGATTTATTCATATACAGTTAACTACGTTTATAACTAACATGCTTATAACGAAATGACCGATATAACGAACTTATTCTTTAGTTCCAGCCATTTGATGTGTATTTGCTGTATATATGTTTAAAACGAACTACGGTTATTGCGAACTAAAATTAGTGGTCCCTTTGAGCTCGTTATAACCGTACTTTACTGTATTAAAAACAAGCGCTCTTCTCTACACACCACTCCAAATCCTAGCTATTCTTCTTCGCGTACAGTTCTAAATCAAAAATAACTGAAATTAATCTTACCCCAATACTAGGTGTTTGATTCTATTATCTGCTCTTATTCTTTACATTGTCAAACTATCTCAGTTCACTTACATTTCTACATTTAAAAGAAACACACTTTAATTAATCTTATCCGATTAAAAAGTACTTGAATAAATACAGTGCTGTCTATATTGTAGCACGATTTTAAGTTGTCCCAACCCAAACACCCCTATAAATCTACGTGCAGCCTGTTTTCTATATTGCGGGGTATAAGTGATTGATTCTCCCCTTTCCCTTCCAACCGGGATACGTTTTATTTATCAGGATCAAGTGAACCAATCAGCTCTCAATAAGAAAGTTTGAAAAATACTTTTTCATAGGAACAAACCACTCCATTTAATTACATTTAGTACTAACTACTAAATGACTTTATCGCGCGTATCCAAACCATGGGCTAATTACGTCTGTAACCCAATCACCCCTCGTAACTCAATCACCCCCGGGCCACCACTCGGCACCGTGCCCGGGGAATAATCCCGCGCAAGCATCATCCCGCCCTTTGTTAGTCCGTCATTCGCGAACAGCCCTTCTCCAAGTACACACGTGTGTCACTGTATCTAATCGCCTTCCCACCCACCCACCCAGCTTGCCACTCATTTTATTTCTTTTTCAGCCTGACGTGTCCTCTTCACCTGGAATGCTAATCACTTCTTTTCTTCAGCATTTATCCTATTCCAGGTACCAGCAGAGCGGATTGTATATATGTAAATAAACCTGTACATATGTAAAATTGGTTTTCAGGGCCCTTGTATATATGTACATACTTTTAAACGATTCTGATATATGCAAATAAACATGACTTCTTAATAGCTGTATATATGTATATATGCAATACCTGTCTCAACAATAAACTATGTCGAGGTGTGCGGGGTTCTTGTGGGCTACACTGCTAGTAACAAATTAACTTGCTTCCAAATTAATACTCGTGCTTAAGGCTACCTGCTTTTCAGCGGGAACCTTTCCGGGGTTACCTGCTTCTCAGTGGGAACCTTGTCTTTCCCGACTTTTCAGCCGGGGAATCGTAAAATAACATACGTTGGGGCAAACAATTGCCACGTATATGGGCCCGGCGGCGGAAGTCGTCTTGTCAAGCGGTAGCTGACAGTTGGGTCCGCGGCGGGAGCCGCATAATGGTTTTGCTAATGGGGCCAGGCAGTGGGATCTGCTTTGGCCGGCTACCTGGGGCCGGGCAGCGGTAGTCTGACTTAGGCCAGCAGCGTGGAGCTGCTTTTGGCAGCGTGGGAGTTGCCAAGCAATGGTAGCGTTTAAATATGCTACCGTGGGGGCCGGACAGCGGTAGCAGTCTCAGGCCAGCAGCGCTAGCTGCAATCGCCGTTGGCCACGCGCGTGGCCATGGCAACGGTAGCATTTTGGTATACACAATTAGCAGCTAAGTAGCCCACTAGTACCTGCACACCCTCGGCCATTTAACCCAATCTCATCTTCTGTTTTTATTATAGGCACGGGCATCCACGGCTCGGTGGCCCGTGCCTCTCCTTGGCATATCACGGGATAAATAAAAAAAGAGGTTCCAGTGAAATTTGGCTTACATCTGTCTCGACCATGAACAGTAAAATTGTATCCGAGTGAGTGAGTGAGTGAGTTGGGTTTAACGCCGCTTTTAACAGTATTCCAGTTATATCATGGCGTGTCAGCTTAATGTGGGAGGAAAGCCCAAAGTGATGCGTGTCTCAGACGTTTACCACTTCGGTGAAACCCACGAGCACGGGTATGGTGCTGACAAACCTAGAAACATAATAGGGGCGCACCGGGATTCGAACCCACAATCATAGGTTTCTGGCGTTCCCAAGGGACGCAACTCTGCGAATTGCGGGGCCTTAGACAACTGGGCCACCCGTGCCCCCAAAATTGTATCCGAAAGGTGTATGTAATTCATGATACATTTATATACTTGTGCGAGAGCATTATGTATACAAGTTTGTTTCCATAAAGAAATCTATATTATAAGATTGCTTGTTTTTGGAAGGAAGGAACGAAGGAAAGAATGAATGAAACGTAGTACAGACGGGAAAATGATCGCGTTTCAGCCAATGAAATTGCATGCACGTGTTGTGACACATGTGTTTCAAACACTTTGTTATGATGAACAGTATCAAGTCGGTTATACTAGTGGTTTGTGTATCTTATAATAGCAACAGTAACGACATACGCTAAACCACTCTTAAATCTCATAACATTGACTCTCCACTCGTTACTTGAAAGTTCCCATGCATGCCAAAGATTATGAATTATTACAAAAAGATTTGTTTTCTGTAACAACTTAAATGGATTGAATGGCCGATGAGTTTATATAACTAAATCACCACTTTATTCTTTAACAGTTTTTTACCACTGCATGGAATTCCCAGACCATGGTTAAGTCCTTCAATACTCCAATCTATAGTAGGAGGGTCCGCCTCCGTGATCTAGTGGTAGAGCGTCCGCCCGGAGAGCGGAAGGTCGGGGTTCGATCCCCGGCCGCGTCATACCAAAAGACGTTAAAAGACGGTACTTGTTGTTACCCTGTCTGGCGCTCGGTATTAAGGGGCTAAAACAAGGACTGGTCGGCTCGGAGTCAGTATACTGTGTCTGAGTGGGGTATTCATGTAAAGCTGCGGCATGGTATCTCAGTGAGCTAGCACTATAAATCGGCCTCAGTCCGGACTAGTACAAGCAGCAACACAAACACACACACGTACATGCATGTCACTATATAAGTGCAATGATCTTGGACGCGACGTTAAACCCCATTTCACCTCACCTCACCTTTTGTAGGAGGAACATCAATTTCCTGGCAAATACGTTCATATGCCCACCTATTGTACGGGTTATTTGACACAGTCCATGCTTGATCCTGCGGTAATGGAGCACTGATTTCTGCAAGTATAGCCTAATCTGAAAGTATACATGAAATAATAAAACAGACTTATTTAGTTCAAATCTAGCTGTACTAGGAGATTCTCTACTCCTGTTGTAGCCCAACATATAGCAAAATTTGGCTGGTTTTGCAAAAATTGCCTTGGAGTGGGGAACCAATCATGCACGATTTTGTCGCTAGTTGTTGTGACAGTACATATAGGATAGTTCGGTGTGATACTCCATATTAAATAATGGTTGATTCTACAGGTCCTGGAATGCATAACATTAGACAATGTAATACAATTGCACTTTCTGATCTTTGAGACACAGAAGGATTTAAAGAACCTGGTATCGAGGGCAAGTTAAATGCTTTACACATACAAGATAATGTATACAAGCGGAAAGAAGTTATATTAACAACGCCTAATACCGCAGACGCCAATTTAGGGATTTAAATAATGTCGAGGTTAGCGGGCTCCAAAAAAACATTTTATACAATCTTGTTCGCACTGATGATAATAAGGCCCATTATATATCTATGATAATGAATAGTTGGATCATACATGGGCCTTATATTCATTCAAAAAAAAAGAGTGTGTTAGTTGCTCCCCTGTGAGATAACCCCGGCCACATGTTATTGAGTTGCTCAGCATTAAATGATATTAGCTTAAATTTGGTTACTGAATTTCAAAAGCGCTACAATATATATTGAAGTCTTGTTGGGGGATGCACCAGAAGATGCCCTCGGTATATTACCCGATCTAAGAATTAAATGGCTTAAGAAACATGAACGTCAACATTGCAGTATTTTCATACAGTCAGGAAGAGCTCCCGTTACAAACCTTGTGGGGGAGTATTTCGCTTACTGAAATATTTATGCCATATAATATACATCTAATAAGGTTGATGTATACACTCAAGACAATGACATTCGATGAATAAAAGACTCTTGTATAAAACAATTTTATATACATTATGGGTTTATATCCTGCGCTTCATGAAGCATCTGAAGAGATGGATACTATTGATGGATTTCGATTACATCAAATAAGTGAAATAAAACATCAATAGAGAAGGAGTATGATTCTCGAATTGGATCATATAAAAAGTATCGCATAGCTGTGAATGCTCTTGACGGAGTTGACACTACACTTACAGCAGCTAGCACGGGGTTTGATGTGGCTAGTGTTGGTTTATTAACAACTATAATCGATGCGCCTATCATACTTGGCATGGAAGTAGCAGCCGGAGTCTCTAGGCTGACAGGAATAGCTCTTACATTTATTTCTTGTAAGTTGCAATAGAAAGCATTAAAACATGATAGTATTCGTGTGTTGGCTGAAGCAAAGTTAAATAGAATTGAGGATCATATCTCAACAGCACTTGCTGATTGCAAGATATCTGAGGAGGTTCGTTTAGTCTTGTCAGAACTCATCAAATACACAGAAATGAAGGAGGAGACTTGATCAAATACTCGAAAAACCAGTGGCATATGTGAAGACAAGAAAAAAAGGTTCATAGCACAGGCGAGACAACAAACGCACCATTCCGTGCCACAAAGGGAAGACCTGGTGGGAGATTAAGAATAAATAGTTTTCTCGATACAGGATGGCATATTGATACATGATTATCCTTGGATAGTCATCACATTATTTGCACTTAAGACCCCCGTAGAAGCATTGTTAGGGCCTGGCCCTGTTCCAGGTGGGGGTGAGCCAGGATCCCCATCATCTATGCTACTAAAGGGTTTTGTCGCTTTTATCTTGCTTTGTTGTTGTTGATTGTTGGTTCATGCTGCAGGCAGCATTATATCACCCATTTCTCGGTGAGCTGTAAATAATCGAGTCAAATCCTGACGCCCTGACTACCCGATCCAATTTAGTCATCCATCATGGCAAGTAACAAACGGATAGGAACCCATTCTCGGTGCGATAATGATGAATAGTATAATGCTTTCCTTTCAAAGAAACAAAGCATCCAACATGAGATATATATACCCCAAAATTACTAGATACGGAAAGGAAAGTGAGAGGTCCATTACTAATTTAACAATGTTCGTGTAGAACACAGAATTGATCGTATGAACTTTCAGAAATTCTGTAAATGGGAAACTATGCATAATACAAGATGTGTAGTCACTTCACTTCGAATTGTATACCGTACTGTGAAGACGCGTTTGTTCATATTCGGAAAGTCTTGCCAAAACGAGTAAGGGGCCAAGCATGCATTGTAATGTACTCTTCACAATTGCAGTTTATTTCTGTATGAAGTGCAATGTATGTGCCAGATATATTAAATACAAATCCCCGGTGTCAACATTAAGCAAACACGGCACACTGGAGACTTTGGCAGTTGATAGGATGTTGTGCGCCCTCTCTTGCACATCAAAAGTTAGATGTGATTATTTCAAATATAGTGATAAAGGTCCAAAGTGTAAACTTTGGATGCTAAAAGGGAACAATATTTCTCCGGACACTGCATCGTTGACAACCATCAGCTGGAAAGGTCAGTTCAATGAAGTGATATTATTAATATTCACGTTTTTGTTATATCCATGCATACATCGCCTATGTATGCATGTATAGCATATCATTATTGTTTCTAATGCCGAAAACATTTCATTGCTATTATTACATGAAAATAGAATCTTCAAATGTAACACAATAATATTTCTTAACAAAACAAAACAAAACAAATTCTTAATAAAACAAAACATGTTTATGCTACATGAAAATATGCAACAAACAAGTAACTAAACTACCGAGCAAAGGAAAGTATACACTTGAAATTGGATTTGACCAAACAATTACAAACGTTGTCAAAACTGAGTGTTGCCGTGTCAACTGCGTGTTGCTGTGCCAACTTACTGTTGCAATATGTAGGCAAGACAAGATGGACTCCGGGTATGCGTTTTACATATCGAGTCTATTATACTTCTGTCGTCATTTCTGCTATACCCATCATTGGAACTGGTTATGTGGTTTTGTGGTTTTGCCATCAGCAGATAACTTGACGAACGTGGCAAAACGGCAGTTGCAGTTGACCAAGTTTCAGGGTGAGATCGTGTTTACAAACATTGTGATATTCACAGGCAACATCAAACTTAACCCGGCACTACGAATACGAGACAGGCTACTCTTGCATGTTCAGGAGAACACCTAACCTGTACATTACCAAAGCGTTGGAACAGGCTGAAGAATTCAGTAAGAACATAAACACACTCTAACATGACATTGTCACGCTTACCGGTAACCTAGATGCACATACTACACAGTTGAATTAATGAGCTGACAGTGACATGAATAATAAGACCATAGAACAAACAAAGAAAATATCAACTTTAGATTAAACTATAGCTAATAAGAGGCGTACTCCTGAAGAAATCATCTTTTGTCTTTGGAATAGAGGGTGATATAAAAGACACCGGGAAAGTGTGAAGTGAAAATACGACTTTTGCACGTACTCAACAGAAGATACTAGCTGCCGATAACATTCAGATTTATAAGATAATAATATAAGATTTATGAATAAACAACATCTTTATTACAATTTATGTTCATCCATAAATCTTATTCTTACTCAGTACTCCAACCTCTAAATGCTTCTCAAAGAAGATAATACAAGATAACAATTCGGCAGTGGCACGGATATGATCCTCAAACATGTTACTGCCGTCCCATCACGTTTATTCAATGGGTGTATGAGTGAGTGAGTGAGTTGGGTTTAACGCCGCTTTTTAACAGTATTCCAGTTATATCGCGGCGTTGTATGATGTTACTGTCTTATAGTATATGTGGCATAAGTACTTTACCTTGCAATGATAGTAAATATCTTATAATGTGTATAATCCAGAATCAAATACATGTCGCAATGGCAAAGAAGAACTTAAAGAAAAGTTATAAGTGCATATCCTGAGAGGAACATATACCTATTTAAATCTGGAATCCAAAATGCCCGCCAAGCTAAGTTACTTTCGACATGCAGCAAAGAACCAACAAGTTTGTTCGATATATAATCAAAATAAAGATATAAAGTTGTTTTCATGTCTCTCAGATCCTATTATCTTCAGATATTTTCAACTGAATGAAAACATTTTAAAATATCATTATATGATTATTATATCACACAGTTACATAGCGCACTTATGTAGGTACTAGTATCTGCTGAAATGCAGTTTATTTGTTTCCCGACCTGTGGATCCGTATGCTTTCAAGTTATCATTCCCAACTCCGTGAAGAGTATACAACCCAAGCTGCCTACCGGCGCTAGAGAGTTTTTACATCAACCTCGCATATCGAGTACCCATTCTCGGCTGGAAGAACAGCTTCACACTTGCCCACAGTGATACCACACGTTTTGACACTTGTTTTGTTTGATGTATGAACGTATTCGAGTGTCCACCACCTAGTCATCTACCAACGAATGAATGAGGCTGCACAGGGTGAATGTACTGTACACTAGGAACAGTGATAATACTGTAAAGACCGGTAAACATTGTAAGTCCATAGGCTGAATGACTGCCCGGTCACTGGGGTACTATCTCGCCGTGCGATGTGGGCCTCTTTCCCACTCCGCCCTCTCGGTGTTCCAACTTCAACAGCCTTCATCAGCTGACACTATATTCCCGCCGAACCACCACAACAGTTGTTCTATTGTCCAAGAGTTGTCTCACAGAACTGCCACTACAGTCATTCTATGGTCCAAGAGATGTTCCACAGAACTGCTACCACAATCGTGCATTACTCCTGCAGATGTTCCCCACGTCGTGTTATATTCACAGAGTAGTCCTGCAGAAATTCGACAACAATGGTTCTGTTCTCCCGGTGTTGTCTCGCGTATGTACCACAACATTGCTGCAGTGTTCCTAGGGTACTGTTATTGTTATGAAATAAAAATGCATTTACAAAACGCATAATTTATGCAAAAAAAACGATCAAAAACGGCATTTTCGTATTTGATTTTTTGAGGCTGGGTTTGCTTAAATGGAACGTGTTACTGAATTTGAAAAGATTGTTTGAAAATGAAAAGCGCTCACTCGCGGTTGTACATTTTCAACCAAAATCTCGAAGTCCTTCCATCTTATACATAATGATATAGGTATATTTAAGAAAGTAACCACGAGGGGAGATGTTTATCGTACAATAAACAACGACCATTTATTTACAACATGCCTAAGATTTATAATAGAATTTACATGCTTCAGAAATATTTACCTGTTTTTAAATAATGATGACGTGAATACGATCCGATCTCGGGAATGTGGGACGAGTCAATTTGTGAACAGGGGTGATAAGTTTGGTATTTTCTGAATAGTCTCACTATTCTCATGGCGGTTATCTGTACCTTTCTCCAAATACAGATTGCCATATCTCGACCAATTTTGGATGTCATCGTTCGGAAATCGCGTTCATCTGCGTAGCCCAGCAACATCGTCATATTTAGGACGTCATCGAGTTGCGAGCGGATATTCAATCTCCAGAAATGAAGTCTTGATTGAACATTGTTTTATCGTGAAATAAACCACACCTTATTTTCTTTTGTCTGTGTGATTTGTGGCGTAGCTATCTTATATTGTGATATAAAGAAATGACTATAAAATATGTAGACAGATACACGTACGTAAATGTATACTGAACCGCAAAAGAAACGTCACCCTAAGTAACATTGCATGAAATTAATGTTGTCATTTAAATATCTGGTTAATTTTTGTCTCAGTTTCTAAATTTGAACAAATTCTAAAATTTAAAAATGAAATTTGATGATAAAGAAACAAAGCAGATGCCAATAAAGCCGATCGTCCAAACGCATCACGGCAACGGCCATGGTAACCCGATGCACCTGAGTTCCGTGCAAATTGAAATTCACAAGTGTTCCCCCATTTCTTGTCTTATAAAAATCCATCCAGATTGGATAACATTCATTCGTTATTGAATTGCTACCACATGCCAAGATTGACAAGAAATCAGCGACACCAAGCCCTTGGACGATTGCAAGCTGGACAAACCACACGGCAAGACGCCAATGCATTGTAAGTCCACGAAATGACCGTATACAGGCTCCTGCAACGGTACCAGACCACCAACACTACAGATGACCGGCCATGTAGTAGAAGACCAAGAGTCACCATCCGACGTCAGGATCGTCAGATTGTGCGACAGCATCCTCAAGATCGCTTTGTTACTGCTGCGAAAACTGCTCGACAGACCATGGGGACACACCAGCGACACATTAGTGCGGACACCATGCGTCGACGATTGACGAGCAGACACCTCCACTGTCACAGTCCACATCGAGGACCATGCAGTGGCCTGCCCTCAGTCCCGATTTATATCCCATTGAGCACCTGTGTGACGAGAATCAAAGACGGCCTAGGCCGACAACTGCAGCTGAGCTGCGTCAGGCGTTTCTCAGAGTGTGGGCTCAAGTGCCTATGCCCTTTATCCACCCCCTCATCCATTCCATGCATCGACGTGGCGGACACACGAGACACAGACTTGTGATGACCAGTGTTGTGTTTCACTTTAAGAACACTTGACACTTTAATTGTCGTAGCTCATCTTCCCCGCCTCTGTGAAAACATATGCCTCAATGTGATAAAAAAAATACTACTTCTATCATTGTACACACATAAAAATAAACAGATCATCTTTTTTAGCTATGTTTATTGAAAATTTGTTTCCGAAGCGTAGCTACTTGATCTACGTCATAAATGGATTTTTAAGACTGATACCGAGTGTTTTAAACTTTTAAATGTCATAAGATTTTAATTTTAATTTTATCTTATTTCGTCTGCCCGCTTTTTGTTGGTTGAGGTTGGAGATGGGAAACAAATAAAATGACATAGATGACCTTGTTTCAGCGGAATGTCGTAAACCTCCACGTAGAGGTCATGCCCAAGTTCGTGTGGACGAGGGGATTGCACATTACCAGTGCAATGAGAACTTCAAACTGTTTGGTAACAACGATATCAAGTGTTATACTGACTGGCAAAAGGCTCCAAAGTGTAAGAGGACACGCTGGGGGAGGCAAATAGTGAGTGTTTTTTTTCTTTCGTGTGTGGGTATTTACACTCTTCCAAAACAAAAGAAACGCACAGGAAGACTTTTAGTAAATTTATTGTACCTAATAAAGTCCATACATTTCATTTAATATCAAAGATACAAATATGAAAGTTTGAAGCTCGATCGTCACATGTTGTTTTTGTTGTACAAATGCATTGAAAACTGTTCATTGTCATGTCACATAAGGCCAGTATTTCGTGAGACCGCCCCGATCAGCAATCATGGCTCTGCATCTCCTCGGCACTGACTGGATATGTGTACGAGTTCTGTCCTGCGGAATTCTGTGCCATTCTGCTTGTAACGCGTTGGCCAGTTGTGGGAGTGTCTGTGGCGTGCTCTGACGTTGACGTACACGTCGATCGAGTTCATCCCAGAGGTGTTCGATTGGATGTTGATGTTGGCATTATGAAAGTAGTCCATGACACGAGCTGTGTGCGGTGGAGAGTTGTCCTGTTGAAACAGGGCCCTTTGGGGGTCAATCATTGGAAGAAGGTGAGGTTGAAGAATTTGATTCATGAACCACAACCAGGTCAGATCTCGTGGTAGAGGATATGGCTCCCTACACCAGGACACTACCGCCACCCAAATTGTCCAATTCACGTACACAATGTGGGGCAAAACGCTTATTTCGACGATAACTGGTCTTCTGGGTCGGATTCCAGCCTCGCCTCCTGGCAGTTTGGTCTGATATCCTCCTCAAACCAGGGATGCGTCCTGCAGTCTCCGTAGCTGTGGCATTGCGATGACGTACGTGGAACAGTCGAATGTAGCGATCCTGGGCAGGGCTTGTAACTTTTGGTCGGCCGGTTCTCGGACGGTCTGCAGTGGAATTAAACTGTGTGTATCGGTCCCAAAGGCGACAAATGGTGCTGTGGTGGACATTGAAGTAGCGTACAACAGAAGACAATGATTTCCCTCTTCTGATACGTCCTATGGTGATGCTCCCATCAGCAGCGCTGAGTCTCGTCATTTTCGAATTTGAAAAATGTTGACAAATGAATGACATATTATTTGCTTATTTTTATAGCCACCACCACGAGTTACGAATGCATAACTTGCACGAGCATTTTGCTTTACTGTTTTCCTTGGGTTCAATGGCATGCAGTTGAGTGTGTATGGTGAACACCTCGTGAAATGTCACTTTGAACCAAGAACCTACATCCCATACGTCTGCAGGATTCTCAATGTACTCGTACATGTCATTCCTGTGGCATTGACGTGTAAGGTTGGTGTATGATATCGGGATATTTATGCTGACCCAAATAGCGAACATCTGTTGGATCACGGCCTCCACTGTGGTGTAATTTCACATACAGGCCACATCTAAATGCTCTCTACTTGTTGATATCACTTGTATTAATTGTTTTCAATAAGCCCTGATACACCCTGTTTGTCTTTCAATATGTCGTAAAAGGCGACTCAAGGGATTGGGTGGTCAGACGCGCTGACTTGGTTGATGCATGTCATTGATCCAAAGTGCGTAGATTGATCCTCGTGATATTAATCATGGGATTGTCTGGTCCAGACTCGATTATTTACAGACCGCCGTCATATAGCTGGAATATTGAGTGCGGCGTTAAAAAACAAACATACCTTCTACTAACAATATGTTTATCTCATTTATAGAGATCATGTTCATCAATTTCAGAAAAAAGATGTGTTTACAGCCAGCATCCCATGGGGCCTGACAGGAAATTCTTCAATATCATTGGATGGATTGACATCTCCTGGCGGGTATGAATTGTTACCTATACATCTGTACAGACTATTAGATAGCCATCATGCGGGTCTGCTATGAACTTAACAGATGGGAGGATTTAGTTCGTCGACCATAATATGAACAATATAAATACAATGTTTTGATGCGACCCGTAAAGATTCCGGGGTAGAATAGGTCTTCAGCAACCCATGCTCGCCGTAAAAGGTGACTAGGCTTGTCGTAAAAGGAGACTAACGGGATCGGGTGGTCAGGCTAGCTGACTTGGTTGATGCATGTCATCGATCCCAATTGAGTGGATCGATGCTCATGATATCAATCACTGGATTGTCTGGTCGATTACTTACAGACCACCGTCATATAGCTGGAATATTGCTGAGTGCGGCGTTAACCAACAAACCTATCAACAAGCCAATTTTTTTGGTGCAAAATAGCCCAAGAAATGAATTGCATTAAAATTTAGCTTTTTTATGTGCTCTAATGGAAGCTATCAAACCAACCTACACAGCCCTACACTGTTTGTAGGAACTCGTTTGCAATGAATAAGAATAAAACCCTGCAATCTTATATTTAACGTTGCACGTATGTAAGATGGTAGACCATCGTAAGTGACAAATCGTCACTATCTTCTATAGAAAAAACATCTTCAACTGAGAATCTATAACAGGAACATGACTTCTATTTTCCAATAGACAACTTTCTTTTTATGTCGAGCACAATTCCAACAACTCCAGACTTTGGTGTCTACATTTCACAACTTTTTATGTACAACCGAGGATGCTCTTTCTACAAAGATCTCGAACAATGTTTTGCGACTATTGCTGAAAGGTTACAGTTTTCATGTCATAACTAAGGCTTTAAAATAGAAGCTTTATGATAAACATATGGTGGGCAAATTCGAAGCACCAGTGACTAAAATGATGTCTTATGCAATTTCCTATACCGGCTTGTACTATACCGACTTGTACTATACGCTCCCGTGTTTTTTAGGTGAACAATTGACTTTCCTTTGCATGTATTTGTGTATGTACCGGTGGGATAGTGTATGCTCACCTTTTCGAGATCACCTGGTACAGTCGGAATCTTACAATGGACTCTGCTTTTAGCAGATAGTTTTCATGATAATTGAAAACGTTTTGTCGATTTTATTTGAAGTTATTTTTTTTATTCACAGCTTTACCATTATTCTGGGAGATGTGAAACCGCCACATCCACAAAATACCGAGCAGGTATTTCTGTTTCACTTAGATGTGAGGGTTTCTCAGACGACGCTCATATATACTTTCCACGAAGGGACAATGCAAAATAGTCCAATGGTAGAGACGTTGGTAACAGAAACTTCCACCCTCTTTCAACTGGACATATATGTAACGAAAGACCATTTCAAAGTTCGTACACCTGTTTAAATATTGCTACATTTTTCCTGCAGGAATTATTCAGATGCACCATTAGACACTGTGGGTAGTATGTGAATATGTTTCAAATGGCATGGATGGTGACATTGGACGTCTCTCAGCAAAATCTTTTCATGTGAGGGAGTAGCCCGAAACAGGCTACACATCACGTTTGGGGATAAAACAAGTAATGGCCTTTTAATGGGAAAACATAACCATTCAGTGCAGTGAACATCTTTCTAGAGACCTTGATCTTTGACGGTTGACCCAATCGCTACATTTCACACGAAACCTTACTGAGCTCAACTGTAAATTACACATTTCGCTTCCTTGTTTTGCCTTATTAAAAATCGGATTTAGTACTTTCTGATGAAAGTACCGTAACCGGCGTCAAAGAAATAAGAACAAGCAGACAGAGGCATACGCTCACTTCAGTTTCATTTATGTCACCTAAGCTACGATAATAATGAATTAAAATGAAGTTTTAAGTTTAATACTTGTCAATCATATATAAGTATACAAAGAATATATTTGAAATTATATATTTTTCTTTCAGTTTTGCGTCCTAAAAGGGAACCTTCAGCAGTGCACCAACCACCAGAACTTGATCAACTTGGCCGACGTAAAAACACTTTCGATATTTCAGGATTTTACCATTGAAACAGTTACCTTGAACATTGACTGAAATGAAATTGTGCCTTGGATAGGCGAAGCCGGAGTCTGAAATGATGGTTGAGAATGTGCAATGGACATGACATAATCAACGTATGCCTCGTCTATGACCTACGACTTGTCCCATTGTTAAGGCTTGCCTTCCATATTATGCTTGGTGGTTGTGATAGTAAAATTCTGCGTCGTTAAACACAACTCACTCACATATGGTGAAAAAGAACAATCTTATGCATCAAATAGTGTATTGATTTATGTTCATAGGTCTGGTGTTGTCTGATGGATTTACCCATTTGCACTTGTACCAAATATTCACGTGTTTTGTTAGTTGAATATTTTCCTTGCCTTTGCATGTATTTGTGACGGGTGCCACATATTGGGCAGGAAATGCTCACCTTTTAAGGAAGACTTGGTATCGCCACTATTTGATAGTGATTCATGTTGATTTGTCGCTTTTGTTTACGCCAAAGTCATCAATATTCCAGATACATGAATGAGGCCTGTAAATAATCGGGTTCATGTCAGAATGATTATTATTATGAACATCTTACGACGCTTGGATACGGGATTAAACTGAATGTTATCAATGTCTATCTGTATATCTATTTATCTTTCCCGAGGTGGATATGAAGATGTTCATATGATATCGACGTAAAATTACAGACTTGCATATTACTTACACATATTACTTAATCGCCTAGTATTACAAATACTTTGTAGTATCAACATAATGTTACCGTGCATCTAAATGGCTTCTCATATATACGAGAAACAATATTGAGGGGAACCCTGTCATTTCAGCTATAAGAGTGAATGAGTAAGGCTTTAAGCCGCTATTAGCAATATTCCAGCAGTATAGCGACTGGGGACACCGGAAATGGTCTTCACACCTTGTACCCATGTGCGGAATCGAACCCAGGCCTTCGGCGTGATGAGCGAACGGTTTAACCAATAGGCTATACCGCCGCTCCTTCAGTTATAAGAATGAAATGACCAGCTTTGTTGTACGCAGTTACTGAACGCGGAAAGCATACTCGCTCAAATTGCATACATGTACATAACACATGCGGTCCACGCTGACACATCCTGGTTACTTGCATGTGTCAAAAAAAGTCACAATGGTTCATTGATCTGGTACAGCGAAGAAAATGATTCCAAAAGTGTCCAGGACAAGAGGACTGTGGTGGCAGCATCATGGTCTGGGCCTTTGTCATTTACAACAGGGCAGATCTGATGATCGTGCAAGGGAATATGGCCAGTCAACGCTATGTTGACCAAATTATACTTCTAGTAGTAATCCCATTTGCCCATTGCGTAGGTCAGAACTTTGAGTTCCAGGATGGCAAAGCACGCCCTCAAAGATTTCTTGTTACAGTCGACTATATGATTTATGTCGACAATCCGTGTTTTGATTTCAAGTTTGTCCTGCATCAATGCTTGTGGGGCGTGGACAAGATTCTGACTTTACTTTGAAGACTGAATTACCCAACGTCATTTCTTTACATTGCATTTCTGAAAAAGTGTTCCCTTTAATATTGTTCCTGGTATAAAACCCCACTGGGATTCAGGGTTGCTCCGTCGCAACTTATGTTTATCGGGGCGTCTAATGGATCGGGTAGTCAGGCTCCTTGACGTGGTTTATTACGTTGCGTGTATTAATAACTGGTTCGTCTTGTTAAGTCTAGATTATTTACAGGCCGCAGTCATGTACCTGGAATGTTGCTGAGTGCGGTCTTAAAAAACACACAAACAAACAAACAAATACATAGTGACACCGTCACAATGGCATTTGCCTTGACAATATAACCATCAGAAATAGCTCGCATACGCGAACAAGCCGTGTACAAGATATCACTCTCAGACGTCAATAATTGTGGATAAATTGGTCTGTAATATTTTATTTCCACGTGACGTGCTTAAACGTGATTCAGTGAAACAGCTCTCACAAGTACTTTGGATCAAAGAAGTTGTCTGATCAGGGTTACATGTAGTTGACAATAAATAACAAATGTACCAGATCCACTTCTATATAAATGATGTTTGCACATTCTGCAATATATAGAGTATAATCCTTATATATATATATATATATATATATATATATATATATATATATATATATATATATATAAATATATATATATATATATATATATATATATATATATATATAATAAAATAATTAAGTCCACGTTAGTCCATCATCTTCTTTATATCAGTTTCATACATAGTACTGATATGATGGACTAACGTGGACTATATTATTTTATTATATATAACATGTACACCGAGGGAACATTTACCTCATTTTTGTATATATTTAAAATTTCTATGCAGATTCTGATTATGAATATTAACTTTTAACTTCGTCTCATGGTAGAATATATGTACAACCAATGTCAGATTCATCTTGATTCCCTGTCCGATCCCACAATCAAGGATGGTCAGATGTATAAGTGTGCATGCGAAAAGAACAAATAAGATTGTCAAGATTATATTGCCGCGCAATCCCGCAAAATAGCAAATACTAGTGGTGAAGAGAAGGAAGGTTGTTTGGAGGACAATACATTCACTGCGATGAAGTCAAATGACACAAGTGTTTGCAGACACAAGTAATGTACCGCAGGGCAAGAAAAGCTTCTGTCATAACCAATGGCTTCCGACAATATATATTTGCTCACAGGTAGTCTGCCTTTCCAGTGGAAGGATCCGCTCAATACCATTCAAGTTCCATTCTGCAATAAAGTACACTTATTGCCTTAACCTTACTATGTAATGGGATGAAATCAAGGTGCTGTTCAAATTACTCCCCTCCCTGATCTAACGTGTCGGTGGTTACTTTGCGTCGTTGAGGTCACGAGTTGAAACTCATTTGGATATAATATGATGGTCCCATGACGATATTTCTTCCAACAAATTAACCTTTGAATACGGTTTTCATAACCGAGTATAAAATCAGTACATGCGTAGAAAACGGTTTGACTGACTAAAAACAAAAATAACTGACAAAATGTGATATGCAAATGTGTATTGAAAAAAACCGTAAAAATAACATGAACCTACAACAATACGTATTCTAAGTATTCTTTGAGTGAGAATGAGATTTCTTTCACATCCGTGGACGAGAACATCATTTGAGATAACTGGTATCAAAAACATGTGGGAGATCGATATCCAGGCCTATGACTGGCTACTGCATGGTGATCACGAATTCTCGGTCTATGTCTAAACTTGAATTTAGAGTGTTGCATAAATGTTCTTTGAAGATATCTGGTTTGCATTTTCATCATTATTGTGGTAGTCCACAGATATGTCAGGAACGTGTTTGTTGAGAGTCACACGACGTCTGAGTAGTTACCAGTAAGCCGGATTCAGTGACTCATGGCTGTTTTTATGTATCAGTGTAACCATCATGAGAACAGAGAAAATATGTATCGATTCGATGCTGTAAAATGGTGCGATTTGGGGTGTGTAAGAAACATATTACTGCGCCCATGCCTGCAAGTATATTATATATCTGGCTACGAATTGTTCAAAACGTATCTAATGAACGAAATACTTACTCATAGTGTAATCACAATAGGTATATTTGATTGTGCCCGTATGGCAGATGTACACTTTGAGGATGCCGAAATATATTAAGTTACATTTAGTTTATTTTTAAAGTTTACATATTCCTTTGCTTTCATGAGTAGAAGCACAACTCTCATCAATTAGTGTGTTTTGATCAATAACAATGAATGAACTGAATATATTTCAATACAACAATAAAAAAACGTCAAATAATCAAAATATATCAATTAATATTTCATTTCATTGGCTTTTCGCAGACAAATCCCTGATTCGAACTACAGGACACGTCATCCATGCAGTAGCCCTTGCGTGCCCACATGTTTCCGCACTTGGTTCCATTGGGCTCACCATCACACCATTTCACGTTAGTCATCGTAGTGCCATCGGTCCACTGGAAGTCCCCATGCGTTCTCCGAGCACCTACGAAGTAGTTCTGGGTCTTACCTATATTGAAAGTGGTGATCATTAGTCAGCAAAGGTCTACCACTGAAAGTGAATGAGTTTGGTTTGACGCTCGGGTTTCAAACGTTTACAACGGGATTTTTAGTATGACTAACGTAAAAGCAAATAGGGTAGAAATATGTCATTTCATGTCCTGAAGCTTTTAAACAGTTTTATGGTAAACATGTATGATATATTTTCAAATCTGACACATCAGTGACCAATATGATATATGATGCTATTCCCCTTTTCAACTTGTATCATATGTTCCTATGTATTTTCAGGTTAAAACTTGATTTACCTTTGCATGTGTTTGTTATGAGTGCCACCGGTGGGACAGGATTCGCTCACCCTTTAGAGAATACCTTTTATCTTAACTAATTGATATTGATTGAAATACACCAAACTATGATATAGTCGGAATAGTACAACGAACATTCATTATTATCCTCTGGTGTCCCGATACCATGGGTTTCTAGCGTGTCCAAAGGACGCAACTCTGCACAGCGAATTGCGGCGCATTAGACGACTGGGACAACCTGTTCCTGAACATTATCACATGAAAAGAGGGGTCCCTTCATTTTAATCATTTTAAAAACCCGCTCTGTTGAAACGTCGTGGATCGATGTTGTGTAAATAAATGACTAGTTTTTCGTGGACACAGCTTCAAATATGTTGCTATTTATATGAGTATGTATTCCCCGGTGGTGGAGTAACATATGGACACGCCCGTGAAGAATAGTGAGTAAGTGAGTTGAGATTTATAGTCACATCAGCAATATTTTAGCTATATCGTTACTAAATCAAGTTGTACAGTAATAATACATCAATATATAGTCTATAAAATCTGTCGACAAAGGACAGTAAATGAACTAGAGTATCATAGCTATAGATATAAAACTAATGAATAACCCAAACATTTTGATTATTCACCGTGAAGAATAGACGATGTTGATTTACATACCCTCTGTCTAATGCGATTGACAGTCTTGGAACAAGAGGCTGAACATATTAACAACTACTGTGTGTGAAGCTGTTAGAAACTGTCAACACATGTACAGCAGCATCGCTACAGTCGCTTTGTAAACGTGGTCAAACATTTTTTCATACACTATGCAATAGACAACAGTCACTAGACTTCTACAATAGGTGAGGTGAAATTGGGTTTAACGTCGCGTCCAAGAGTATTGCACTTATATAGCGACGTGCATGCTCGTGTGTGTGTGGCTGTTTGTACTTGTCCTGACTGATGCCGATTTATAGTGATAGCACACTGAGATACCATGCCGCAGTTTAACATGAATACCACACTCAGACACAGTATACTGACTCCGAGCCGACCAGTACTTGTTTTAGCCCCTTAATGCCGAGCGCCAGACAGGGTAACAACAAGTACCACCTTTTAACGTCTTTCGGAATGACGCGGCCGGGGATCGAACCCCGGACCTTCAGCTCTCCGGGCGGACGCTCTACCTCTAGACCAAGGAGGCGGTTCTTCTACAAAAGACTTCTCTTTCTCTTTCTCAGAAATAATGGTTTAGAACATTTACTTGGTTAAATGAAACGTTCATTTGACGTATGAACGAGTAAAGATTAAACGTTACCATCGAGATTAATTTATCAAATTTTTGCTTCACACATTGTACCCATGTGGGGATGACAAGTGAATGTTCTAGCTATCCTGCCGTCCCTCGTGCATTGCAGGGGACACAAATTTGTGATCAATTCAGTACCAAACAACAAATCAAATTATACCTGTCCCATCTTTAATGTTTTTGTAGACAGCCTGGCGTTTCTCATCTGTGTCGAAGATGGCTAGTCTTCCACCCGGCACCTCAGCAGCACACACCAACTGAGCAGTCGCCCACTCCAGTTTGTCATCGTCATGGATCTTGTAGCAAAAATTGAGAGCTTTGTTCCAAATATAGTCTTCAGGACAAACGGCTGTTTCTGCAATAGTGATTGAATTAGGGAAAGACAACGTCTCAGGAATGTGGGAGGCAAATCTCAAGTCAAAAATATGATGAGGTTTAACATAACCACAAGAACCTTTAAATACGAAGGATCATAATCGGTCCGAATCTGAAATTTGAAACCACAACTATTTGTAACTTGGGAACTAGCGGCACCCTAGACACAGAGTCACACTCTTATAAAGAGACCATTGTGGACCTTGCAATCATTATTCTTTAGTTCTTTCATTAATACTGAAATATGACGTAAATTGACGGTTATAGGGGCGCATGATGTGGGATGGAAATTACCCCATATTCAGCCTGATAAAACAAAAATGACAATAGGCTAGATTCAGGTTAATAAATTAAATACACTGTTCAATGTTAAGAGCATTCATGAATAAAAGGATTAATACTTTCTCGGAAAGGAAACAGTCCTCATGCTTAGGTAGTCATTGCAATGATCTGATTCACCTCATTGTATTTAAATGCGTAAGACAAGCATATTTAGTTTACTCATAAGCATGTGTTATCCGCCACAAACACAGACAAAGGCAAGTAAAACATAAACACGGGAACATATTGAACAAGACAAAATTAGGAATTTCATCGAATATTATTTTGGTCACTGAATACATAATGTCCTTCACATATGTACCATGAAGCTTTTCGAGAAAGAGTCGAATGATATCTTTGAAAACATACCGGCGCAATTAACTCCACGACGTTGTTACGGTGAGTGTGTGGGGCAATATATAACGTTGCATTGCTACTATTTAAGCAAATATAGAATAAATATAGAATAAAACAGAGAGATAAGAACATAATATGCACGTCTAGACAAAAATTAAGTCGGGTGATTTTAAATGTTAAAATGTCATTGTATTAATCGGTTTATATGACATAAGAAAAGTCGAATTGAACGTCAAAGTTCAACAGAATAAACAGAATGAATATTTCCCTTGAATTGAAATGTGAATGTAAGACATTTTTGCATATTCCTATTCCATTTTAGGAAATTAAGAAAACATGTTGATGTTCAAACAAACACGACCCGTTCGCGTGAAGATCCAAGGTAGAATAGGTCTTCAGCAACCCATGCTTGTCGTAGGAGGCGACACACGAAATCGAGTGGTCATTCTCGCTGACTTAGTTGATGCATGTCATCGATCTCAGTTGCGTGGATCGATGCTCATGAGATCAATTACTGGATTGTCTGGTCAAGAGTCGATTATTTACAGACCACTGTCATATAGCCGGAATATTGCTGAGTGCGGCGTTAAACAACAAACCAACCACCAAATCAAACAAACACGATGAGTATTAGGTATCAGTTACCCGAGGTATGGTATTTACCTTGACTACCCGTACAACTTCTGGAACACGTCTTCTGCATATTCTCTACTAAATCTTCCAGCTTGACCAATCGTTCCTCAAAATTCTCGTTGTATGGTACCCCGAAATCCAACTGAGAACCATCCAACGCTAGATCATCAATATTGTCGTCACTCTGAAGTACCGCTTCCTGCTCCTCATTTACTTCGAAGCCCTCCTTTTGGCAAGAAATAGACGAGACGAAAAAGACAAGTAATAGTTGTGGATACATATTCACGGTCTGAGTGATCTCAAATATACCAACACCTTAACGTTGCTCGGTGTACTGGTCGGGAAGGTAGGCTCCCATGGGTATAATTCGGACGGTTCTATTTTAAATTCGAATATAAATAATGAGTTTGGGTATAATGATATGAATACCTTTCACTAGGTGGTGACTTGTGGTTTATGCCAGTGCATTGTTATGGGCCTTGTGAACAATCAAACGCCGAGCTGGTAGAAACCAGGAGCAGGAACGTACCTTCATATCTTTACATCAAATGTTTTAAACAGGCCTATTTATTATAAAAATGTTGATTGTTTCTTCCCTTGTTGGGTGTTTTACAGTATCCGTAATCAAATATCATAGATTATAAACCACTAGGTTTAGAACTGGTATTGTTGTGACTTTACAAAACCAGTTACACGTCAGTGATTTCACTATGACTTTCAGTACTCTTTCAAGGGTCATTCAACCATGGTTGAACTGCAGGTATATCTTATTATGTTTTCATTCTACAATATTTTCAAGACGTATCAGAGGATTAATCCTTACTGTTCACTCATTCTCTTGTGAGTGATACATTCACTACAGATGTACCTCCATACTGATACATTCACTACAGATGTACCTCTATACTAATACAATCATTACAGATGTACCTCTATACTGATACATTCACTACAGATGTACCTCTATACTAATACAATCACTACAGATGTACCTCTATACTGATACATTCACTACAAATGTACCTCCATACTGATACATTCACTACAGATGTACCTCTATACTAATACAATCACTACAGATGTACCTCTATACTGATACATTCCTCACAGGTGTACCTCTATACTAATACAATCACTACAGATGTACCTCCATACTGATACATTCCTCACAGGTGCACATCTATACTGATACATTCATCACAGGTGTACTTCTATACTGATACATTCACTACAGATGTACCTCTATACTGATACATTCCGCACAGGTGTACCTCTATACCGATACATTCACTACAGACGTACCCCTCATTCACTACAGGTGTACCCCTCATTCACTACAGATGTACCTCTATACTGATACATTCCTCACAGGTGTACCTCTATACTGATACAATCATCACAGGTGTACCTCTATACTGATACATTCACTACAGATGTACCACTATACTAATACATTCACTACAGATGTACCTCTATACTGGTACATTCATCACAGGTGTACCTCTATACTGATACATTCCGCACAGGTGTACCTCTATACTGATACATTCACTACAGATGTACCTCTATACTGATACATTCCTCACAGGTGTACCTCTATACTGATAAATTCACTACAGGTGTACCCCTCATTCACTACAGATGTACCTCTATACTGATACATTCACTACAGATGTACCTCTATACTGATACATTCCGCACAGGTGTACCTCTATACTGATACATTCCTCACAGGTGCACCTCTATACTGATACATTCATCACAGGTGTACTTCTATACTGATACATTCACTACAGATCTACCTCTATACTGATACATTCCGCACAGGTGTACCTCTATACTGATACATTTACTACAGGTGTACCCCTCATTCACTACAGATGTACCCCTCATTCACTACAGGTGTACCCCTCATTCACTACAGATGTACCTCTATACTGATACATTCCTCACAGGTGTACCTCTATACTGATACATTCCGCACATGTGTACCTCTATACTGATACATTCACTACAGATGTACCTCTATACTGATACATTCCTCACAGGTGTACCTCTATACTGATACATTCACTACAGATGTACCTCTATACCGATACATTCCTCACAGGTGTACCTCTATACTGATACATTCACTACAGGTGTACCCCTCATTCACTACAGATGTACTTCTATACTGATACATTCACTACAGGTGTACCCCTCATTCACTACATATGTACCTCTATACTGATACATTCCTCACAGGTGTACCTCTATACTGATACATTCACTACATGTGTACCTCTATACTGATACATTCACTACAGGTGCACCTCTATACTGATACATTCACTACATATGTACCTCTTTACTGATACATTCCGCACAGATGTACCTCTATACTGATACATTCCTCACAGGTGTACCTCTATACTGATACATTCCTCACAGATGTACCTCTATACTGATACACTCCTCACAGGTGTACCTCTATACTGATACATTCACTACAGATGTACCTCTATACCGATACATTCACTACAGGTGTACATCTATAGTGATACATTCCTCACAGGTGTACCTCTATACTGATACATTAACTACAGGTGTACCCCTCATTCACTACAGATGTACCTCTATACTGATACATTCACTACAGATGTACCAGCATAGTGATACATACATAACATGTGTATCTCTGTACTCATACATTCACTACAGATGTACCTCTATACTGATTCGTTCACTACAGATGTACCAGCATACTGATACATACATAACATGTGTATCTCTATACTGATACATTCCGCACAGGTGTACCTCTATACTGACACATTCATCACAGTAGTACCATCACAATGATACATTCCTCACAGATGTACCACCATACTCATACAATCGTCACATGCATTCATCTTTTCTGATACATTCACAGCGGGCATGCATTCTAGCTTATGTCGGAGGAAAGTCTGAAGTGATACAGGTCTCAGATGTTTTCTTCTTTGCTGGAATTTACGAGCATGGGTATGGTGCTGACCAATCTGGAACATAATCGAGGCGAATCAGGATTCGAATCACGATCATAGGTTTCTGGCGATTCATATAAGAACACGGAATGGAAGCATTTAATAAGAGTATATCATGCTCTTGTAATTTAATTGTTGTCCCTCGGGTGTTTGATCGAAATATATCATGTTTATGCAAGTAAGAAAACCAATAGTTAAGCTTTTCTACTGGTAAAGTTTAAAAACAGTAAGTTGGTGGGTTATGTATTCTAGTCGCATACTAGCAGACGCACTCGACTGAACATTCCACACAGGCTATACACCCAGACCGGTGCGTGTTGCTCGCAGTCACCTGCCACTCGATTGTTCTTATTAAAGAATTGACTGAGTGAGGACCAAACTGTACGAACGATGGAGCTTGCGTGGTTGATGCATATTGACTTCAGTGATGCCGTCATGTTACTAATTGACTTTCGATGAGAGAGCTATCAGAATGCCGGATTCTAAAGTTGCATGATAGAAAACACAATGACAGAATGTCATTGTGGTTCGTAAGTCGACTCACAATTAAACACAGAAGTATCAATTTGTTACCTGTGTACGTATCAGCACAAAAGGTAACCTAAAAGTGATTGTGTTACCTTTTAACCGGAAAATCGACGTCTCGGCTTGTGCTGACAGATAATATTTCTTCGACAAAAGATGTTTTAAAGTAATGTGTGTTAATACTGTCTTCTACCCACTTAAAGTAGCTGGTGAATGTTAATGATGTATGGCCAATCTATGAACACTGAAGACAAATATTGCCTTCCGTTGTGGAACGTCAATCAGTCAGCTTTAGCGATAGATGGATTTAGGTTTTTTAATAATGCACTATTGTCAACATGCAACTACGGATAACCCAGCCAATCGGTACATACATTCAACATTACAAACCGGTTTTAATGCAGTTTAAAAATGTTAAATCCTTGTCACAGACTTTCATTATGCGCCGCCATTACGTCCATGCCTTGGGTTGTTGAAGACATTGCTGACTTACCTCTCGAACAAAGACATCCACCGAGATGGGCAGGGGGCTACTTCTCTTCACATTCCTTGTCATAATTTCTGTCAACAGCAGTCTGGCAGCGGGTAGGATATTATCTATTAATTTCATCTCAATCATACTCACTATGTTATTGTCATATCACTTTGTAGGCGCGGTCGGGTAGCCTAGTGGTTAAGGCTTCGCTCGTCACGCTGAATACCCGGGTTCGATTCCCGACATGGGTACAACGTATGGAGCTCATTTCTGGTTTTCCCCGCCGTGATATTGTTGTAAGCGGCGTAAAACTATAATCACTCACACACTATTTCATTGTGAGTAATATTAAGACAATTATGTAGTAATCTAACATGTAGGTACATGTCAATCCTCATATTACGTCGGGGGCGGTCGGGTAGCCTAGTGGTTAAAGCGTTCGCTCGTCACGCCGAAGACATGGGTTCGATTCCCGACATGGGTACAATGTGTGAAGCCCATTTCTGGTGTCCCCCGCCGTGATATTTCTGGAATATTGCTAAAAGCGGCGTAAAACCATACTCACTCACTCATATTATGTCCATGATCAAACCCCTCTCCAACATCCGTCTTTCGGTAAATGCAGATGGGTCTATATCCAAATTATTGCTCAATATAGATAATGTGTCAATAGGCAGTTGCTTGTAACATTTTTTGTCCTGTTTTGCATAATATGTTCGATCTCGTTAATCGTAAAGGTAGAAGCAGTGGCACAGTCTGTTCCAGGGTTTTCAGTTTTGAGTGTGGTTAGTGTGCCCCGACATGCTTGAGTCTTTTTTGAAAGCATGGTCCACAATTACATTCCAGCATAATTATCTTCGTAAATTATTTAATATCGAGCGCGGTATCATATGAATATGTTTTGATTTTAACAACGACTATGCTTACGTTATGACAAAGACGCTACATCGACTAAATGCTAATGATAGTATGATAGTATAGTATGTTTACGCACGTCTTTCGGACCTCATTTTGGGCACTTTTTGTCATATTATGTGTTGCCGTAAATCCTTTAGTTGGTTTGCTGGATGTTGTTTTCGCCGCACTCAACAGTATTTTAGCAATATGAATGCGGTAGGTAATCGAATTAGGGCCTGAAAATCCAGTGAGTAACATCATGAGCATCTATATGCATAATTTGCATACGATAATTTGCGTCAGCAGACGTGACCACAGACCCCATTAATCGCCTCTTACGACGAGCATGGGTTGCTGAAGATTAATTCTAACCCGGATCTTTGGTTTAAACTTGCAATACTCATAGTGAACGGTGAATGTATGCTACTGCTGTTACAATACAACAGTTTCCCACCCATTCACACTGGACAATGGCGTGAGTGAGTGAATGACATGAGCTTGGAAAGACTTTCCAGTTACATCACGGCGTGTCAACTTGATGTGGAAGGAAAGCCCGAAGTGCAGCAGGTCTCAGTAGTTCACCACCTTGGTGAAACCAACGAGCACGGGTGGCGGGCTCAAACCTAGAAACATAATCGGGGCGAACCTGGATTCGAACCCACAATCGAAGGATTCGGGCGTGCCCAAGGGACGCGACTCTAAACAGCAAATTGCGATGTCTTAGACGATTGTGTCACCCGTGGCCCCCAACCTCAGGACAATGTAACTGCTTATTACATGAGGGGTTGACTTTGGATGATTGTGTGCCATCGTATCCCCGATGGTGTGGGGTGTCGTTCATGATATCAATCACCGGTTTGCCACTTTCACCTCCAGTTAAATCCTGGCCGGAGTATGGCGTTAATCAGACAAACAAATATGTGAGCGAGTGAGATGTGTGTCAATGTTAACCAGGTATGATGATTAAGCACTTGTGCTACTTACCAATGATACATTGTTTCGCTGATCACGTTCACCTGACCCTTACGGTAATGTCCGATCCGTCCTCTGGCAGTTTCCTGGTAATTCTGGGAATTTCAGCACAAACATATACGATGTTTCAAGGCAGTTGTTATAAGAGACGTAAACAGAAACGTATAGCGTCGATTCGCTAACCTTGTATGAAAGAACAACGACGTAACATATTTTCAATTTCAATTTCCCGATTCCATTTGCACGCAATGTGTGGAAACGAAGGTCGTTTGGGCGTGGCGTGAACACAAATTCCATTTCCTCCTTAGTGTATCAAAGTACACAGAATTATTTACAAAGAAAGATAGTGACACGGGAAGAGGTTAGACTAAAAGTAGAAAAAGACATTAGAAGTATACAAGTTCAGCGTTCGACCGTCAATGTTATGAGTAAAAACGCAACCCCAAGCACGTGCACGTTGCAACAAGCCTCTCGTGGCATGTTAAAACGTCGACGCTCAATCCAAGTACAATTTCAAATAATTCTATGCTGTAGTTGTTCAACATGGTCAGAAGATTATCTGACGACGAATGATAGCCATTATTAATGCAGGTATGTCCTACAAAGCTATTGGTCGTCAGCTCGGTTACGATAATTCAGCCGATTGGCACAGAGGCATTGAACAATTTATTAGGTATTTGACCAAACAAATTCCTGACGGGCACGGGTGACGTCAGCACTCGAAGATGGCGACGGGCACGGGTGACGTCAGCACTCGAAGATGGCGACGTGCCCCGCATGCTCAGGAGACAACCCTTAGACTCAAGCACCTGTCACGGGCATTGATAAATCGACTCATATCAGCAGGTTTGAAGTAGAAAAAACAGATAGAAGTAGCAGAACAGATACAGGTAGGAGAACAGATACAGGTAGGAGAACAGATACAGGTAGGAGAACAGATACAGGTAGGAGAACAGATACAGGTAGGAGAACAGATACAGGTAGGAGAAGGGGTAGAAGTAAAAGAAGGGGTAAAAGTAGAAGAGGTAGAGTTGGAGGAAGAAGAAGTGGAGGTGGAAGAAGAGATAGAGGTAGAAAAAGATGTAGAAGTAAAGAAGATGAAACGCAGGAAAGGCAGAGGAAGAATAGGTTGAAGTAGAAGATGATGTAGAGGCAGAAGATGGTATAGAGGTAGAAGAGGAGGTAGATGAAAGAGAAGAGATAAAGGCAGCATTCGAAATACCTGCCTGCTCGACCATCCGAGACGGGTTGATTTCAACTCGGGCTGTCAGATTTTCAAATACCCTTGCCCGACGGTCGGGTTATATTTCATAGGTGAAAATATTCTAAATATTTCACGATGATAAGCATTAATTCACATGTAAAGATGAATGATAAAATGTAACCAAAATGAAACCCCGTTAGCTTTTAGACAACCTAACATTTAGCGATGCGCTTATGCTACAAGCAATCAGTTTTCATATTTTTAATTAAATTATCCTGAGAAACATATGATTATAGTGGGCAGGCAGGTTTTGGTCAGGGCTGGCAAGTATTTCAGCTAGCCAGTCCTGTGGTCTGGCTGAAATTTTTGGGAGTTTCATACCCTGATAAAGGTAAAAAAAAGAAGAAAATGTAAAAGAGATAGATGAAAAAAGACGAATATAGAGGCAGATGTCAAAGAGGCAGAGGAAGAAAAAGACGTAGAGAGAGACGAAGAGGTGGAGGAAGAGGAATAGTTGGATGCAAAAGAGGAAGAAAAACAAGAGGTAAAGAAGCGAAAGAGGAAGAAGAGGTAGATGTAAAAGAAGAGGATGAGTACGCAGAAGTAAACGAAGAAGAAGTGGAAAAAGAAGTACGGGAAGAACATGACGTAAAGGAAGAATAAGAGGTGTGTGAAGCAGAAATGGTAAACGTAGAAGAAGAGATAAAGGCAGAAGAAGGGGCAAAGGTAGAAGAAGAGGATGAAGAAGAAGAGGTGGAGGAAAAAGAAGAGGTAGTGGAAGAAGGCTAGAGGAAGAAGAAGAGGTACACGAATAAAAGATAAAGGTATAAGAAGAGATAGAGGTAGAAGAAAAGGAAGAGGTGGACAAAGAAGAAGAGGTAGAGAAAGAAGAAGAGATGAGGGAAGAAGAGGAGGAAGAGGTAGAGAAGAAATGGACTAAAACGAAGTAATAGTAGAAGGAGAGGAAAAAGAGGAAGCAGAGGAAGAAGAAGTGGAGAAAGAAGAAGAGGTAGAGAAGAAGGGGAGAGGAAGAAGAAGAGTAAACGAAAAAGAAGAGGCAGAGGTAGAAAATGTAGAGGTAGAAGATGAGATAGAGGTAGAAGAAGTGGTGGAAGAAAAAGAGGTATCCGTACAAGAAGAGGTGGACAAACAAAAAGAGATTATTATAAGAAAGAAGAAGAGGTAAGGGAAGAAGAGGAGGTAGAGGAAGAAGAGAGACGAGGTGGAGTAAGAAGAAGTAAACGCAGAAGAGGAAAAGAGGACGCAGAGGTAGAAGAAGTGGAGGAAGAAGAAGAGGTGGGGGAAGAAGAGGTAAAGGAAGAAGAGGTAGAGGCATTAGAAGAGGTGGAGGAAGAATAAGAGGCGAAGGTAGAAGAAGAGACGAGGTATACGCAGAAGAGGTAGAGCTAGAAGAAGAGGATGAGGAAGAAGACGTAGAGGATGAATTAAAGGTAGGGGAAGAAATAGAGGTAGAGGAAGAAGAGGTACACGTGGAAAAAGAGGTAGAAGAAGAGGTGGAAGAAGAAGAGGTATCCGTAGAAGAAGAGGTGGACAAACAAAAAGATATTATTATAAGAAAGAAGAAGAGGTGAGGGAAGAAGAGGAGGTAGAGGAAGAAGAAGAGACGAGGTGGAGTAAGAAGAACTAAGCGTAGAAGAGAAAAAGAGGACGCAGAGGTAGAAGAAGTGGAGGAAGAAGAAGAGGTGGAGGAAGAAGAGGTAGAGGCATTAGAAGAGGTGGAGGAAGAATACAAGGCAAAGGTAGAAGAAGAGGTATACGCAGAAGAGGTAGAGCTAGAAGAAGAGGATGAGGAAGAAGACGTAGAGGATAAATTAGAGGTAGAGGAAGAAAGAGGTACGCGTAGAAAAAGAGGTAGAAGAAGAGTTGGAAGAAGAAGAGGTGTCCGCAGAAGAAGAGGTGGAGGGAGAAGAGGGGGTGGAAGAAGAAGCAGTAGAGAAAGAAGATGAGGAGAGGGAAGAAGAAGAAAGGAGGAAGAGGAAGTAGAAAAGTGGAAGTAGAGGAAGAAGAAGAGAAGAGGTGGAGTAAGAAATAAACGTAGAAGAGGTAAAGAGGACGCATAGGAAGAAGAAGTGGAGGAAGAAGAGTAAAGGAAGAAGAGGTAAAGGTATAAGTTTAGGTGGAGGAATAAGAAGAGGTAAACAGTGAAGAAGAGGGAGAGGAAGAAGAAGAGATAGGGAACGAAGAAGGGGTAGAGGAAGAAGAGGACGTAAAGGAGGAGAGGTACCGGAAGAATAAGTGGTGGAGGAAGGAGAAGTTGTAAACGTAGAAGAAAAGATAATGATAGAAGAGGGGGTGGGGAAGAAGTAGAGGTGGAGGAAGAAGAAAATGTAGGGAAAAATAAGAGGCGAAGGTGGAAGAGGATGAGGAAGAAGAAGAGGTAGAGGAAGAAGAAAACGTAGAGGATGAAGTAGAGGCAGATGAAGGAGAGAGGTAGAGGAAGAAGAGAGATGAGAAAGAAATAGGAGTAGAGGAAGAAGATGCATAGGAGTTACAAGGGATAGATGTAGAAGAAGAGGTTCGTTGGTTGGTTTGTTGTTTAACGCCGCACTCAGCAATATTCCAGCTATATGACGGCGGCAGAAGAAGAGATATAGAAGATGTTGTAGAATTAAAAAAAAAGGAATAGATAGAAGTAGAAGATGATGTAGGGTAGAAGATGAAGAGATAGAAGAGAAAGAGGTAAGAGAAGATGTAGAAGTTAAAAAGGCGGTAAACGTAGAAGAAGTGGTAGAGGAAGAAAGTGATAAAGAGGAAAAAGAAGAAGTGGAGAAAGAAGGGGAAGAAAAGCAAGAGAAAAAGATAAGGAGAGGAATAAGAAAAGGAGTAAGAAGAAGTAAACGTAGAAGAGGAAACTGAAGAAGTAGAGGAAAAAGAAGTGGAGGAAGAACAAAGGTAGAGGAAGAAGAAGAGGTAAAGGAAGAAGAAGAGGTGGAGTTTTAGAAGAGGTGGGGAAGAGTAAGAGGTAGAAGAAGAAGAGGTGGAGGATGGAGAAGTGGTAAACGTAGAAGAAGAGATAGAGGTAGATGAAGAGGTGGAGGAAGTAGAAGTGGTAAACGTAGAAGAAGAGGATGGGATAGAAGAAGAGGAAGAAGGAGAAGAGGTAGAGGAAGCATAAGAGGCAAAGGAAGAAGAGGTATACACAGAAGAAGAGGTAGGAGAAGAAGAGATATTAGGAAGCAGTAGCGGTACATGTAGATGAAGATGTGGAGGAGGAAGAAGAGATGGAGGAAAAAGTATAGCTAGAGATAGGAGAAGAAGAGGAAGGGCTTGAAGATGTAGTCGTGAAAGAAGAAATAGAAGCAAAACAAGAGGGGGGAAAAGAGGTAGAGGAAGAAGAAGAGGTACAGGAAAAAGTAGAGGTAGAAGAAAAAGAGATATTAGGAAGAAGTAGAGGTACATAAAGATGAAGAAGAAGGTGTAGAAGAGGAAGAAGAGATGGATCCGGAGGTAGAATTAAAGCTAGAGATAGGCAAAGAAGAGGCTGAGGTAGAAGATGTAGTTGAGGAAGAAGTAGTAGAAGTAAAACATGGAGAAGAAGAAGTAGAGGTAGAGGCAGAAGAGGGAGAGGAAGAATAAGAGGTGGAGGAAGAAGAAGAGGAAAGGTAAGAAGAAGTAAACGTAGGAGAAGAGATAGAGAAAGAAGGACTCTGCAAATGGGTTTCACACATTGAACTCATATGGGGAATTGAGCCGATGCCTTCAGCGCGATGAGTGAACGCTTTAACCACAAGGACACCTCTATACCCAGGTAGAATTATAGGTTGAAGAAGAGGTAAAAGTGGAAAGTAAGGATAAAATATATGGATGAAAGTAGAAGTAGAAATATATATAGAAGCAGGCGTCACCCCATACACTCTTTAAAAAAAGTAGAGGATCATGAAATATAAAAGTTAATTGCAAGTATTAGAACAACGATAAGTATCATCCGATGAAAGGATTTTTATGTCTGTGAAACTCAAACACACCCAATAGTTTGCAGGTGTCGCACCCAGTAGCGCCACGCACGTGCGTCGGGTGTCATTCCTGATTTTGACACATCCAAGAAAGATCGATAATCTCTGTGCATATTATGCCTGTCAATCATATTAATTCTGCTTATCTTACAGTTGTGATTTCCTTGATTTCAATTATTGTTTTTGTGTGAAGAACAATGCAACGTCTGCAATGTAAACTGGAAAAAATCAGCGCGCAGTGGCCAATGTTTCTACGTTCTCTACGTTCAATGTTTCACAGTCTCTGATTATCACAATATGTAACAGGTACCACCAAACCTAAAATGTTGACGATCGACCACGTTCAGGCCACCCCAAGTCAACGATAAGAGTACAGGATAGATCGATTCGAAATCGGGCTCAAACGGGGAATCAATTGCTGCAAATTTTCAACTGGCTACTGGAGCATGTGTTACGGGTCAGACAAAAAGAACACGTCTGTATGCAGCTCATATGCATCTATATGCTTGACGGCCACGTTATCTGACGCGCCTTACATTATGCCAACAGACGTCATTGGTTTACACAACGTCGAATTTTGCAATTGGGTAATTGTCGCTGGTCACCTGTCATGTTTATAGATGAGTTTCGATTCCTTTTGTACTTCCTTGATAGGCGTGGTTGTGCTTAGCGACGTTGAAATGAACGTCAAGCTAATGTCAACCTACGACATCATGACAGATTTGATGGAGGGTCGGTTATGGTGTAGGTGACATCACTAGGACTGACCGAACCCAACCCCATGTTGTGCAAAGAAGGAACACTGGACTTTACAATAGGGACAACATAGTGACACCAAACGCCCGTGCTCATCGTGTACGAATAATTGTCAATGCTCATCCCCAGCAGCATAAGATAATGCCATGGCCAGCAATGACCCAGACCGTTACCCCATTGAACACATCTGGGACATGAAGGGCAGACGTGTGCGTCAACGTCATGGGTCCCTGACCACGTTGGCTGAACATAGCCAGGCTCTGCCCGAGGAGTGGGCATCCCTCAAATCGCCATTGTGTGACTCACTCATACGCAGTATGTCCCGTCGAGTGAATGATCGTGAACAAATCGTGGCGGTATAACGCACTACTGATCTAAAAACATCCATTCCATTTTTTTCCCCTATCGTCCTTCAAGGCTTTGGCGGTCATAACATTTACTGTCAAACTTCACTACCCTTTGTAATGTGTTCCTAATTCGTTTATTATTTTAATTGTTTTTGACTACCCACTTATATTTTTAAGAGTATTTAATGTCATCAGCCCAATATCATGACAAAGAAAAACCGTCTATAAGGAACATGTTGTTGATCCATTGAAAAAAATTGACAACAAAGGCACTCAACTTGCAGTTTAATGGTCGTATTACATTTTCCAACATTCGTTGGAGAAATCACACCTCGTTGACCTTGAGCAAATCATATCTCCATAGTGGAGAATACTCCTCTGCGGTACATGTGTAATACGACAGGCCCCCTGGTTTGAAGGCGACCGCCTGGCCATTCCTCTCTGTGGTGTACTGAAGGCGGTGGACCTTTGGATTCGGGTCACATAATGCGGCTTCATAGTTTCCATCTGGCACGTAGTAGAAGTACATGTAATCGACGGCTTTGAGGAGTACCTTCGTCCCGCAGGATGCAATGTCGCCACCTATTGGGGCCTCATACTCTGATTCGAGACTAATCTGACACATTTCCATGGCCCTACCATTTTCAATCTTATAGAGAGTAGCTTCACCATCATCTTCAGGTATGACGTATATCTTGAGGTCTGGGCTCACCATTAAGGTTTCCATGTCCTGACTGATGCCACTACAGCAACAAGAATATATGTGAGTGCACATTTGACTTGAATATTTGGATACGAATAAGGATTATCAATAACGACAAAACCAGAATAACCTCAAACGTCACGTCATCAATTGCCCCCAACCTCGATCCATCAGCTTTATGGTTTGGTATGATGGTTCTGTACAAATGTTGACTATTATATACCATGAAGCAGTAACTAATATTCGATTCAATGTCGAAATGAGTTTGTAAATAAGTGAGTATGTTTTACGCTGTTGTTAGCAATACTCCAGCACAATCACGGCGGGTTACACCAGAAATTGGCTTCACCAATTGTGCCCATGTGGGGAAACGAACCGGACCTTCGGCGCTTTAACCATTGTTCAACCCCACCGCCCCCAATATAATAATATAGGGGTCAAAATCAGATATTTCACTAACTTTATAATGACAATTTACAACTTGTTTCGTTTACTTACCTAAAGGAAATGGTTTCTTCAATATCTACAGAACTGATGTGAACGGGGTCATCTGGCTCAACAATCTTGTAGATTTTGTTGGAAGTACGGCCGTCATAACCTTTTCCAATGTCCCCAATGTAGATGCAATTTGATTTAGATGTTGCACTACAGCGAGCAACTGCCATGTCTTCCCAGTCATGATTTGTGGCGCCCTTTACTTCTATCGTGTTGAGCACTTTGCCGTTGGTGGCATTAACCACATAAACATCGTTGAGGTTTCTGGAAGAGGACCTGTCGTTAGCGGCGTATATAATGCCATCGTGAGACATACTCACGGCCATGCCAGAGATGTCGTACAGGTTGTCATCGTCAAAGTAACCAGAGAAGATACGATCTGTGAACTCTGCCAAAATACAAATTGCATTTTGATATGATACATTGAAATATAAATGGATATTTTAATATGCATTTAACAATAATAAAGATTATGATGATGAAAATGTAGATGAATTGTGATGAATTTAATGAGACTGTCCAACACATTGTCAGTGGATGCCAAGCTGCAGCTTTGGCACAAATATAGTATCCTAAGCGACATGATGGAGTGGTTTGATCATTTTATTACCGCCTTTGCCATGCTTGTGGTTTTGACACAGAGGTCCATCCATGGTACGACCCGGAATATGTAGAGGGCGTCATGGAAATTGATAAATACAATGTATTTTGTTATAGGCCCGTTTACAGCCCCAGACGTATCCATGCCAACAAACCTGATCTTGTCCTTTTTGATAAATCCTATGAAATCATTGAATTTTAGGTCACTTTTGACACAATGTAAATGACAAAATACAGGAAAAACATGGCAAATATACCTCGCTTTCGAAGTGTCATGCTTGCATCCCATGTACTAAGTTGTCTGAGTCCCCATTGTTCTCGGTGTCTTAGGTTTGGTACCCCCCTATCGGTTGACTGACATTGGGAGAGTACCCGGGTTTGCTACCAGGAATACAGCCCTTCTGACAATCTGGGTGGGTTTGAATAGGCAGAGCTTCCTGGGGGAAGTCCCATTCGCTGTCTGGAATGCGTGTAGAGGGGGCAAGGGCCCTGAGCTGATGATGAGCCTAACCAGGCTGACTGTGCCAGGATCACCCAAATCCTCTTTGCTGCATTTTTATTTTAATCCGTAAATAATAATTATTATTTCCCTGTTCTAACCCTTTTCTACTGTAGTGGTAGTCTAGTGTGGCCCCTGTTCTTACCCCTGTCTGCTGTAGTGGTGGTCTAGTGTGGCCCCTGTTCTTGCCCTTGTCTACTGTAGTGGTAGTCCAGTGTGGCCCCTGTTCTTACCCTTGTCTGCTGTAGTGGTAGTCCAGTGTGGCCCCTGTTCTTACCCTTGTCTGCTGTAGTGGTGGTCTAGTGTGGCCCCTGTTCTTACCCCTGTCTACTGTGGTGGTAGTCTAGTGTGGCCCCTGTTCTTACCCCTGTCTATCGTAGTGGTAGTCTAGTGTGGCCCCTGTTCTTACCGCTGTCTACTGTTGTGGTAGTCCAGTGTGGCCCCTGTTCTTACCCTTGTCTGCTGTAGTGGTAGTCCAGTGTGGCCCCTGTTCTTACCCTTGTCTGCTGTAGTGGTAGTCTAGTGTGGCCCCTATTCTTACCCCTGTCTACTGTAGTGGTAGTCCAGTGTGGCCCCTGTTCTTACCCTTGTCTGCTGTAGTGGTAGTCTAGTGAGGCCCCTGTTCTTACCCTTGTCTACTGTAGTGGTAGTCTAGTGTGGCCCCTGTTCTTACCCTTGTCTGCTGTAGTGGTAGTCTAGTGTGGCCCCTGTTCTTACCCACGTCTACTGTAGTGGTAGTCTAGTGTGGCCCCTGTTCTTACCCACGTCTACTGTAGTGGAAGTCCAGTGTGCTGGCTGAGTGGCCCCTGTTCTTACCCACGTCTACTGTAGAGGTAGTCTAGTGTAGCCCCTGTTCTTACCCTTGTCTGCTGTAGTAGTAGTCGTGGTAGTAGTAGAAAATAGAGATAGGGATCGGATAAGGGATCTAATAAAGGATTATATAGAGATCCCATGCTGAGGGATGAGGAACAGTTCGTGTAGTGTTAACCTTTACTTATACCTGCAAGGAATTCTCCATGTAGAAAGTACCGAAGAAGCAGCGTACTCACGGGAAATGCGTATGTAAAGCATGCTCGCGTGATAAAAAGGCTACGATCAAAACCTTCATCCAAAGCATGATCGATGTCAGGCAGTTTTCCGTGTCACAAAACATGTGAAGATTCAATTCCCATGTCACATCCATGTTTTTAGCAATATTTTAGCATTATCACGGCGGGGGACACCAGAAATGGGCTTCACACATTGCACCTATGAGGGGAATCAAACCCAGGTCTTCGGCGTAACGAGCGAACGCTTTAACCACCAGACTACCGCAAGGCTACCCCAACCCTCTCACATACAAGATGTTGCCTGGATGTTGAACAAGCCTTCACTATTGATTTTCAATTGGATTCATGCGACCAGTTACTTCTTCCCCAAAAGAGATTTGACTATACACACACATACCTCACTGATTTAGCAAAACAAATGCTATCAATTCTTATTATGTGTATTGATCTCAATGTCAGCCCTGGCGCACAATAAGGTAACAAAATGTAGAGCAGTATGTATTTGAAATATTCTAGAACAAGAGAGACAGATGATTCTTCAACCGATTTTCAAAACGAGTTTTTGGTATTTAAATTCTGCAGGCAACATAAAGAGTAAAACCTACGTGTATTGGTTCCATCTGTAAATGCAGCGTCTGTTGTCATGCCCCCTTAAAGACAATGAAAAATAACATATCATGACATAAATATTATGGCAATATTTGCAATAATTTTCTTATATCAACTGACATTTTGCATTTACCGAAAGAATACAACGAATACATTTACCTTCATTGACTCCAGCGTTAGTTGTAACTTCAACAGCAGGATTAGATATTTTGTAGTCAGCAATGGCCTTTTTCAAATCCTCAATGCGCTGGTTCATCTGTGGTATACCACCAGCAAGAGACGATGCACGTGTGGCTACGCGAGGTACAACAAAATTTGCAGCGATGCCGAATGACTGTTCATTGCTGGTACTCTCCATGGTGTTGTTTTCAGGGCTGTATACACCAGAGTTCTTGAAATAATTTTCAAGATCATCCATGCGATCAATCATGTCTTTCAATTTGCGTGAAAGTTTCTTTGTCTGTGAATTAAATGAGACAGTATTCTTAAATCGGCTGCTGGAACCAAACGTAACTGAAAGAGGACTGTTTCCATTCGTGGAGGAAGTTTGTTCTGAAGAAGTGCCTGGAGATTGCCCTGCCTGGCTCCCAGCGGAGGATGGAACACCGTCAGTTCCGATGGAGGTCATGGGGACATTTCCCGAGCTGATTTGTCGTGACAGTTCGTCTGCTAAATTTACGTTTATAAATTGAGCTTCCGACGCAGTGATAACTAAGCCGATGACACTCACAAGGGCTGACACCTTCATGATGGCGCAAATATTTTCACCAGCTGCAAGTGGCGTATGTATTGGAGTTCGTGAGCAGTTACTCGTGCTATATAGCGTGCGACAGTACAACATGATACCGTTAAGAGGTTTAAGGAATAAATGTGACACGCATTTCATGACATCCCCCGGTATAGATTATAATCGATAGCTCAGATCAATTATTATCTTCTCATATATCCTCTGCACGTCCAAACCGGGGTCAAAAATAATTTCCAACCATAATGCATAAGGGACTAGTCACGTGATCCCTTTTGGAAATCATGCCATGTGCTATGGATATATCTGCTCTAAGTAGCACTAAACGATGTCAAAATCACCAAAATAATTACCTCATAACCATTTGAAGTTATGACAAAATCAAACGTTTCAGTGATTGTTAACTGTCTATCATTGAGTCCTTATTATTCAAGACCAATTTGGGGGCATAGGTGACCCAGTCGTCTGAGGCGCCGCGATTCTCTGTGCAGAGTTGCGTCCCTTGGGTACGCCAGAAACCCATGATTGTTATTTCGAATCCCGCTTCGCCCCGATTATGATTCTAGATTTGTCAGCACCATACCCGTGCTCGTGGGTTTCACCGAAGTGGTAAACGTCTGAAACCTGCATGAATGGTAAATATGAGACACCGAGTCAAAAATAGAAGAAAAATGAAATCCATGCGTATACATTTAAGCTGGCCGAAGTGTGCGTGGAAAGTTCTAAAATTAATACAAATTAGAGGTCCGTATGGCAGTACCTAGTTGACAATGGTTTGGATACCTTTTCAACGGATTCACTTCGATACGACGTTAGTTAAAAAAATATTGGTTCTAACCACCGACTGTCCTAAGTATATTATGTTGTAAACACATAAATGCACTTACACGATTTCACCACTCCTTCTTCTGGATATCCGCCCGGTGGCCTTTACAGTTTGTTATCAAATTACCCTCCTCTTTCTTGTCAGTTTTGACAAGGAGATGACACGCGATGAGTCCAGATAACATCGCATATGTGTTATTTAAACCTTGTATAACAATGAGACAAGTGAAGCCTTTGGGTCCTTACTTGATACGTTGGCGCGATAATGGTCAGTCTATCATGTTGGTGTGAGAAGGTCTTGCTTGTTCAGAAAACATAAACTCAATTCCAGAAGAAACGCACATCCAAAATATTGAGTGAGTGAAAGAATTGTATTTGACGCCGCTTTTAACAGTATTCCAGTTATATCACGGCGTGTAAGCTGGACAATGTGGGAGGAAAGCCCGAAGCGATGCAGGTCTTAGACGTTTACCACTTTGGTGAAACCCACGAGCGCGGGTATGGTGCTGACAAACCTAGATACATAACCGGGCAAACCAGGATTCGAACCCAAAATCATAGGTTTCTGGCGTGCCCAAGGGACGCAACTCTGCACAGCGAATTGCAGCGCGTTAGACGACTGGTCCACCCGTGTCCCCTCCAAAATATTGGCGTCGGTACTTGAGATGTGCTGCTGATGCATCGTGGTCTGTGGTGGGTTCCAACTGACTGTTAGGCAGTAGTAAACGCATGTACATGTAGGTGGCGTTCCTGGGGAAAGGTAGTCCACTCGGCCTGCAACGCAATTGCCAACTGCTGCAAAGTCCAGAGTTGTGGTTGACTTCGGCGAAGCCGTCTATCCAATTCATCCCACAAGTGCTTTATCGGGTTCAAATCCGGGGATCTGGAGGGCCATGGGAGAACATCAACGATGTTATCGTGAAGACAGGCTCTTGTGATCCGTGTTGTATGCACTCGAGCGTTGTCCTGCTGTAATACACCGTTGCCGTTGGCTGCAATTGGGAGGACGAGTGGTAGGGGAATTTCGTTGGTGTATCGTTGAGTCGTAAGATTGCCCAGGATGTGGATCAAACCTGTCCTGCCATGATGAGAGATAGCCGCCTACATCATAACGCCACCCAATCTTGGCATGTTGTTAAAATGTCACTGTTCGATTGACATAGATGCCAGGCAATCAAAAACCCTGCACTTTAATACCGTTCATAGTGCTGCTGCACGTGCAGTACATGCGGCTCCATGGCTCTTTTGTTAATGCACTGGGTGCGTTTTTCCGAATCGCACGTGTTTATCGACTGATGGTTTGCATGTCCTTGATCTGATCATTTTGATTCGGGAAAATTGTCACTGACACTACAACACATTAATCCTCTTCATTTTGCACCTCTTGGTCAGCTAATAGTTGCTTTTATGACCGAACATATCCGTATTCCGTTTCTTCTGAAGAGTATATTTGCCTTGGTAATTAATAAGTACTCGCTAAAATGCACATCGGGATCCAAATTCCGCTTTCATTTGGGACGATAAATGGAATCATTTTGATTATATAAATACCTGTCTTAGGGCCGAAATCCCTTATCGGTGTTCTTCTGATAAGACTAAGACATTCGTGTGAACTATTTAACCCATCGACAATCCCATTACGAATTTCGCCCGATCTGAACATGTTCAATACAAGTGACAATGTATTATGATCATTATGCCATGGAACTTACATTTTTTAGTCATCAGCGCGTACTTATGCTCAACAGCCTTACAAAAAACATACCTGTTGTGCTCTCTCTCTCTCTCTCTCTCTCTCTCTCTCTCTGTCTCTCTCTCTCTCTCTCTCTCTCTTGTGTGCTTTGATCTTTTGAATCTAAAGCAGTTATCTATTTCTTTGCAGAATGTCACCAAACGTACATGGATCTCGTACTTATCGCGGATGCATCTGGCAGTATGGGATTTGAAAACTTTAAAATTCAACGACAATTTATGCAGGAATTCATCTCCAAACTGGCAATTGATGAAGGCACCGTCCGACTTGCCATAGTGGTATTTGGAAGTCGAGCAAGGGTAGAGTTCAATCTGGCTCAGTTCAACAAACGGGAGGAAATACTTGACGCAATTTCTAAAATATACTATGATGACACACGTACCAATGTTGCAGCTGCTCTACGCTTGACTGGGACAGATGTCTTCACACGGGAAGGAGGTGACAGAGAAAATGCTACCAATGTGGCTATCCTTATCGTTGATGGGGAACCAAATGAGGAGGTTGACTACACAGACGATGAAGCAAAGAAACTGAAAGACAGTGGGGTCCGTATCATAGTGCTGGCCATTACTTACTATACAGACATTTTTGCAACAATTGCATCAGCGCCGACATCTGACAACGTTATTTTCATTGATCGTTTCAGCCAGCTCGACAGCGTTCACAAAACTCTGTACAGTTCTGTATGTAGAGGTGCGTTCTTATTTACAGATTCGGGGCCTCCCATAAGGAATTGGTACATTTTCCTATCATGTGCTCTCTCCAACGGAGAGGTTAAGGAGGAAAGTTTTCACTCAATACTTGTATTATACATGGAGTAATTGTGTGTGAGTGAGTGAGCTGGATTTAACAAATGTTAAATGTTTTGAACAGTATTGCAGTTATATAGAATAGAAGGCCATGGTAGAACACATCTTTGACACAGTGCAGGTATGGTGCTACCAAGCTAATACACTACGTTCTCACAATTTGTGGGTTGAGTATTGGTGACGTCTTGGTAAAACGTTTTTACTACGTTATTATTACGTCACCACGTAACGTCAGTGCATATAGTTTTTTACGGCGTCCAGGGTAGTCCACAGAATAACCGTGCATTATACAAGATAACAAATCATTGCCACAACGCACACTTCAATGTTCCCGAAAAGATAAAGATAATATTACAACAAGGTAACATTTGATGTTACCACAACTCAACTATAACTTTTCCATAACGTTGTGACAACGTGGAAATGAATGCCGTGTCACAACCTTGTAGGCAATGTCCACAGAATAACCTTGTCTGGACAAATATCATAATATTATGAGAACGTAAACATAACGACGTGACAGAAATTGCCTGCTGGGTAACTGACTAATTGCAATTGTGAGATAGGCATTCTACGTTTTCGATAGACAACTAGCTTAACTGTAGATTTAATCGAGCAAAACCGAATTTGGAACGGAAATCGCTATCCTCACATGTTTTATTTCTGCACAGCACGTCATTGAGAGAATCGATTGTGTGTGCTGTGATTCACTTCAATGCACATTTGATGCTCGTTCTATGTAATATAGGGGCGGTCGGGTAGCCTAGTGGTTAAAGCGTTAGCTCGTCACGCCGAAGACCTGGGTTCGATTCCCGACATGGGTACAATGTGTGAAGCCCATTCCTGGTGTCCCCCGCCGTGATGTTGCTGGAATATTGCTAAAAGCGGCGTTAAACCATACTCACTCACTCACTCTATGTAATATAAAGGGGTAATAAGATTGGATTAGATGGCACGAAACACAACATAAATACACAATGAAAAGTATGATTAATTTAATTTCTTTTGTTTACTATGTGAAAGCACGTGTGTTTGGTGCATGTTTTTAGTTGATAAACGGAAAATTGTTGTCAACGAGCATATCATTATTAATTTATGTCGTTATTACAGAACATTTCGTGATTCGGCTGACAATTCATGATTTTATGTTTTCTTCAGTGGGGACTGCTTCACCAACAGGCACCAAGACTGCGACAAAGTCAGGATCCACTACGACATCGGCAACCCAATCCACATGGGACAATACAACCATCTCTGCGTCAATAACTGACATCACGTCCTCACAGATTACTACAATTACAACGGCTACAACTTCAACATCGACATCATCAATCGCCCCTGTTTCGACGACTACAATCAAATTTACTTCCGACAAAACCCCAACGACACCAACTCAAGATAAAGCAACGCCGACACTTACACCAACCGCACACATGGTCACCAATCCCACTGCAACCACCAACACTACTGGGAGCAGCACTTCAGTTCCAGGACGCGTCAACGTCAGTGGTGGAGTCACGGCGACCATAACCGCTGCACTACAAACATGTTACGACCGATGTGCGAGTCCAGTAGGGGCGACATCTACCCTTTTTAACGCCATACGCAGCCTGCGCCTCGATAAGGAAGACCTCTCCAAACAACGTCGTGAGAAAACGTCTGCATCCGATGTCAGACCGTCGGCGACTATTGTCGCAACTCTGGTTCTTGTTATTGTCTGGACGCCCATACTAGTTCTGGTCATATGGGATCTGATCGATCTTTGTCGCAACAGACACATCTGAACTACCGACAAAACTTGTCAACTGCATGTACTGTTTCCTCCTTGGCTATGTTTGAAATACATCAAGAGGACGATATGTTTAATATCGTGTCAGTAACTAAAGGAAAGAAACTGTTTTAAGTTAATTTACAACTTGAAGTTATTTATACATAAGTTGCACATATGAATTGTAGCCAATCACATGATAGCAAAATTTTTTATCAAGTAAGGTTAATTGTCGTAAGGGTTTAGTTGGTGTAACGTTGAAATATATGTTGACAAGAATAGTTGTATCATATTGGGAATATATACACTGTATATACTCAGATGCGAAATAGCTGTTATATTTATAATTGATAATTAAAAACTTATAACAATGATGATTAATTAAACTAAATTTAGGCTGTGGCTTTACATTCTGAAAAATCATCTGAGGGTGTACACCGAAAAATATTTGACAAGGCAGATACGGGAATATTGATTCCGTTGTAATGTGTATTGCCATCAAAGGGAAAGTCCCTTTTCAAATGTTGTTCCTTTCTTACGTTTCTACACTCTGTGGTCTAGTGGTAGAGCGTCCGCCCGGAGGTCCGGATCCGGGGTTCGATCCCCGAGCGCGTCATACCAAAAGACGTTAAAAGATGGTTCTTGTTTTACCCTGTCTGGCGCTCGGCATTAAGGGGCCAAAACAAGGACTGGTCGGCTCGGAGTCAGTATAATGTGTCTGAGTGGGGTATTCATATTAAACTGCGTCATGTTATCTCAGTGAGCTAGCACTATAAATCGGTTTCAGCCCGGACTAGTACAAGCAGCCACACAAACACACACACGTACATGCACGTTGCTATATAAGTGCAATAATCTTGGACGCGACGTTAAACTCCATTTCACCTCACTACGTTTCTACAACTGTCATAGAGAACTAATATCAACACGTTACAATGACTGTATTTGAATTTGTAAATTTGTAAAATAGAGTATTTTACTAGAAAGCCATATCAATCTTCAGTCCACATAAACACCGGTACCCTTCTATAATCAAAGAATGGATATTGACATGTGGGGTCATGAAACATAAACTAATGTATTTGACAGTACATTATGAAAGGCAACATGTCATTGCAATGCGATTTATTAGTATATGTGTCAACTAGAAGAATATTGTCGACAACTGTCTGGCAGAAGTCCAGTATATGTTATTTCAGATTCAAATCACACAATATATCAAGGTTTCGTCCATACATATAAGTACCTGAAATATGAATATATATCGTGACTGATAGTTCTCGATATTAATGCTCCACTGACGGACTCGTTTACTTTAGGGGTCTATTGTTTCTTATCAATTGTCAGCAATCGGGTCTGTATGTTAGTCAAGTACACAAGCCAACATTCTAGATGTGATTGATAAAGTCAGTCAAGTGATGATTGAATGATTCTATTTATCTTTCATTTCTGGTACACATGTACTACTGTTTCTAACACAAACATGATTAGATATGGCGTGTTTTTCCTGCCTTGATATTTGTTTTGTGATGTTATGTTGTGCAGTCATGTTATTCGATTGCAATGAAAGTGTTTCAACTAGACGTGAATCGCAGAAAATAGCTACGTACAACAGCGGCGATAGGGATAAGCGCGTTCTGAAATTAAGACGTACGTTTTATTTTTCATCTTTTCTGGTATCATCACTATTTGATTGGGATTCATAACACATGCTCATGATATAGTCGAAAGTCTGTATATTCTCGGCTATTGTTTAATCTACGTTACAACATTATTTGCCCCAGTAAAGCTTTAAAAAAGTGTTATGGTACACATGTGGGGGACTTTTCCAAATTGTACGCATCAGTGACAAAAATAACGTCCGATGCCATTCCCTCTTTGACTTGACCATATGTTCCATTGGTATTATTTGTCAGGTAACAATTGACTTGCCTGTGTTTGTGACGGGTGACGGGTGACGGGTGAGTCAGAATCAGCGGTGTCATTATCACTATTTCATAGTGATTCATAGACCCGTAAAGATTCCGGGGTAGAACAGGTCTTCAGCAACCCATGCTTGCCGTAAAAAGCGACTATGCTTGTCGTAAGAGGCGACTAGCGTGATCGGGTGGTCTGGCTCGCTGACTTGGTTGATGCATGTCATCGATCCCAATCTATGCTCATGATGTCAATCACTGGATTGTCTGGTCCAGACTCGATTATTTACAGACCACCGCCATATAGCTGGAATATTGCTGAGTGCGGCGTTAAACAACCAACCAACCAACCATAGTGATTCATGAACACAGGGATCATGATACACTCGGGATCGTACAATCGACTCTGCTTTTGGCAGAGATTTCTTGTGGTTATGGAAGTATTTTGTCGGTATTATTATTATGATTATGGAAAGGGGTTGATATAATATGCATTTTCTGCTGTCACAATTCCAGTGAAACCAACTCGCAGTGACATTGATCTCGCGAGGGTTAGGAATTCAACTATTTCACTATTTCACTGATGTACTTCTAATATAATGGTCTATTCGTGATATCACTTTGTTAGATTTCAATTTGAGAAGTAGATGATTAAGACCCTTACAAGCAATGAACAGGAATATCTAAAAACAGCTTACGTATACAGTTATTCACTCCAGAACGGCTGTATGTATCCACAAGTCAATATTCGCCTGGTGTAATTGTCTAAGTGTTTAACGTGTGAGCGTGTCAACCATCTTGTACAATAAGCACGCTTCTTCACATAGTACAGATGTTGGAGGTAAACAGTACACACAGAACACGCCGATGAAGACACATTGTGATGTAGTGTCAGTTCTGAGGATCGTACACTGTACAAATACAATTCGTGACACTTGCATACTTTTAAGACCTGTATTTAATTGGCTCTATGGACAAATAGACATATTTTAGGAGTACAATTCATTTCAGGTTTTAATGATAGACAGTGCCATTACAGCTGTTTAATAATGGATGCATCACGACTGTATGCAAACGTTAACTTTCACCAAGGACGATTCCAAGATTTAATGATGTTTTTACTGCATATCTTCAATCGAACACAGATGAAGTAAAAAGATGCTATTGTTTTCATGTTACAAGGTTTAAGTTTGTGATGTTCCCAAATAGTTAATTTTGTTGTAGGATGTACTGGGGGTAAGAAGCTAATTAGCCCTGAAATTAGATGTGACTGCCTTTGCATATTTATGTACGCTGAGAAACATATTTTTTTTACTTTTTTACATTGCTTATTTGGGTGTACATTAAACTCATTAGGTCCCATTAAACTCAATGTGAAACATTGGCTGATACCTGAGATGGTGGCACAATCGAAAATACCTGTATCTGTATATGGTTTCATAAATAAAGTTATGTTGATCTTTAATCACTTTGTAATGGGTTAGAATCTACGATTTGATGAGACATGTATCATTTAGAGAAGCTCTTCTTCGTGGGTGTATGCATGGCATCACAGACCGGATATATTCATAACACGACCTTATATCCACGACACTGAGCTATGGCCAAGATCAAGCATGTTCTTATCATTATCGCAGTTATCTTGCACAGACAGGGTGAGTTATACTGTTTGTTTCCAAAAGCAATTGTCATTTAATCATATCGACCATTAGGGATATGAATTAACATATATTAATGCTATTGAGATAAAAACAAAGGCTCATGGAATGAGATGTGCTGTTTTTGAAGTTTGAAGCAATCCTCGTATCAGTTGCTCCTTTTCTTTGTCGTTGTCGGAAACCAAAAACCTGCTTGTTTCAAAAACTGTAGTTTTCTTTGTAAGATTATGAGCGTGTCTGAGAGGGATATCCATGCCACATGGTACATATCTCAGTGGGTTACTAGGACGGACTCGTAAAAACACGCACACACACACACACACACACACACACACACACACACACACACACACACACACATGTATGCATGCACATCGCTTTATAAATACAATAATCTTGAACGCGACACTAAACCCATTTCACCTGAATCGGTGTGCGCGAAAAGGTTAAGTATGACCTGCTCTGTGGGAAGCACCCGCCACTCACACAATATGCATAAGAAAGTAAGTATTTGTTGCCTGTCGCCACCCAGCTGTATTTCAGTCACACGCCTACGGCCTGTAAACAATCGGGTACAAGTCAACAGTAATATTGATATTTTCACAGAAAGCTTGTTGAATCTTCAACACAAAATCTGTACATAACTATACATCAGCGACAAAGTAGTCCGCTTGTTGGCGTGACCAATTCTTTTCGGTTAATGGAAACATACTGCAATAATTAGAGTGTATTTTAACATGTGATGTCCTTGAAAAAAGACATGTCGTCAATCATTACGGAATATATAAAAATATGTTCAAAGTCTGAAATCTCAAGACAAGCTCTTTTTTCCCGAAATTTGAATTTCTTGCTCTCCAAATGTTTGTTAAGCAGTTACTGTGTTCTGAATGTAATGTATTCAAAATTTGATACAAAGCATTTATCCTTGGTTGGGCTGTAATTCCTATGAAAGCTATATCATTTCAAATGCGATGTCTTACTGATTGCCCTCTCAAGAACGGTGCCAACATTACATATCATTTGACGATCGTTATTATGAACTTACATGAAATCGTGTAAGTTTACAAAGTCACTACATTAAACATGTACTAGTATTTCAATTACTTTTTAACCTCTTTGTCTCACATGTTAGAATTCGTACCCATTCGGTAAAAGGATCAAACTACTTGTGTTATATTAGGAGGAAGGATAAAATGATTCTGCATATGGTTGTGGGCAAAAACCTCGATTCATGCAATTGTTTTTTAACTGTAGCTGTTGACGCGTCGTCACAAGAAGATACAGACCCAGGCTCAGATACTCCAGTTAGCTCAGAGGGAAGACAGTATGACACCACACACGGTTGTCAACCTGAAAATGAGAGTGACTGTGCCGAAAATAGTCCAGATGGGGATCGAGGAGGTGGCGACACTGATCCAACAGGCGAAATAAAGAGCGGATCTGTCGGTAGCAGAGAAACGAGGGAAAGTGATGACAACAGTGGTGGTGGTAGCGATAGTTCAGCGACGGGAGAAAGTGATGAGAACAGTGGTGGTGGTAGCGATAGTTCAGCGACGGGAGAAAGTGATGAGAACAGTGGTGGTGATGGCGATAGTTCAGCGACGGGAGAAAGTGATGAGAACAGTGGTGGTGATGGCGATAGTTCAGCGACGGGAGAAAGTGATGAGAACAGTGGTGGTGGTAGCGATAGTTCAGCGACGGGAGAAAGTGATGAGAACAGTGGTGGTGATGGCGATAGTTCAGCGACGGGAGAAAGTGATGAGAACAGTGGTGGTGATGGCGATAGTTCAGCGACGGGAGAAAGTGATGAGAACAGTGGTGGTGGTAGCGATAGTTCAGCGACAGGAGAAAGTGATGAGAACGGTGGTGGTGGTGACGATAGTTCAGCGACAGGAGAAAGTAATGAGAACAGTGCTGGTGGTGATGGTGATAGTTCAGCGACAGGAGAAAGTAATGAGAACAGTGGTGGTGATGGCGATAGTTCAGCGACGGGAGAAAGTGATGAGAACAGTGGTGGTGGTAGCGATAGTACAGCGACGGGAGAAAGTGATGAGAACAGTGGTGTTGGTGGTGACGATAGTTCAGCGACGGGAGAAGGTGATGAGAACACTGGTGGTGGTAGTGATAGTTTAGCGACGGGAGAAAGTGATGAGAACAGTGGTGGTGGTGACGATAGTTCAGCGACAGGAGAAAGTAATGAGAACAGTGCTGGTGGTGATGGTGATAGTTCAGCGACAGGAGAAAGTAATGAGAACAGTGGTGGTGGTAGCGATAGTTCAGTGGCGGGAGAAAGTGATGAGAACAGTGGTGTTGATGCCGATAGTACAGCGACGGGAGAAGGTGATGAGAACACTGGTGGTGGTAGTGATAGTTCAGTGGCGGGAGAAAGTGATGAGAACAGTGGTGTTGATGCCGATAGTACAGCGACGGGAGAAAGTGATGAGAACAGTGGTGTTGATGCCGATAGTACAGCGACGGGAGAAAGTGATGAGAACAGTGGTGTTGGTGGTGACGATAGTTCAGCGACGGGAGAAAGTGATGAGAACAGTGGTGTTGGTGGTGACGATAGTTCAGTGACGGGAGAAAGTGATGAGAACGGTGGTGGTAGTAGTGATAGTTCAGCGACAGGAGAAAGTGATGAGAACGGTGGTGGTAGTAGTGATAGTTCAGCGACAGGAGAAAGTGATGAGAACGGTGGTGGTAGTAGTGATTGTTCAGCGACAGGAGAAAGTGATGAGAACGGTGGTGGTGGTAGCGATAGTACAGCGACAGGAGAAAGTGATGAGAACAGTGGTGTTGGTGGTGACGATAGTTCAGCGAACGGAGAAGGTGATGAGAACAGTGGTGGTGGTGGTGACGATAGTTCAGCGACAGGAGAAAGTGATGAGAACAGTGGTGTTGGTGGTGACGATAGTTCAGCGACAGGAGAAAGTGATGAGAACAGTGGTGTTGGTGGTGACGATAGTTCAGCGACAGGAGAAAGTGATGAGAACGGTGGTGGTAGTAGTGATAGTTCAGCGACAGGAGAAAGTGATGAGAACGGTGGTGGTGGTAGCGATAGTACAGCGAACGGAGAAAGTGATGAGAACAGTGGTGGTGATGGTGACGATAGTACAGCGACGGGAGAAGGTGATGATGACAGTGGTGGTGATGGTGACGATAGTACAGCGACAGGAGAAAGTGATGAGAACAGTGGCGGTGGTAGTGATAGTACAGAGACGGGAGAAAGTGATGAGAACAGTGGTGGTGGTAGTGATAGTTCAGCGACGGGAGAAAGTGATGAGAACAGTGGTGATGATGGCGATAGTACAGCGACGGGAGAAGGTGATGAGAACAGTGGTGGTGATGGCGATAGTACAGCGACGGGAGAAGGTGATGAGAACAGTGGTGATGGTAGTGATAGTTCAGCGACGGGAGAAAGTGATGAGAACAGTGGTGATGATGGCGATAGTACAGCGACGGGAGAAGGTGATGAGAACAGTGGTGGTGATGGCGATAGTACAGCGACGGGAGAAGGTGATGAGAACAGTGATGGTGATGGCGATAGTTCAGCGACGGGAGAAAGTGATGAGAACAGTGGTGGTGATGGTGACGATAGTACAGCGACGGGAGAAAGTGATGAGAACAGTGGTGGTGGTGGTGATAGTTCAGCGACGGGAGAAAGTGATGAGAACAGTGGTGATGGTGACGATAGTACAGCGACGGGAGAAAGTGATGAGAACAGTGGTGGTGGTGGTGATGGCGATAGTACAGCGACGGGTGAAGGTGATGAGAACAGTGGCGGTGATAGCAATAGTACAGCGACGGGAGAAAGTGATGAGAATAGTGGTGGTAGTAGCGATAGTACAGCGACGGGAGAAAGTGATGAGAACAGCGGTGGTGGTAGTGACAGTACAGCGACGGGAGAAAGTGATGAGAACAGTGGTGGTGATGGCGATAATACAGGGACGGGTGAAGGTGTTGACAGCAGGAATGGACATGATACTTTAGAGAACGATGGAAGTGATGACAACGATGACGCTAAGGGCAGGGGATGTGAGGGCAATACTGTTCACACACAGATAAATCGAATAATCAGCTCCAAAGCATTTAACATATGCTTCTCGATGTGGGAGAAAAGCGCAGTCAGTCCTTCCGGCGACGTCTCTCTCCGCATTGCCCGTTCACTTGCTCTCAAGAAGCTGAACCTGTCACGTCACATCCGGAACAAGACGTCTGCAGTCGATCACCGCGTGTCATCCCGGGTTCTTGCAGTGATGACACTTGTCATCTTCTGGTTTCCCATTCTCATTCTCGTCATCTGGGACCTGTTTGATCTCGTAAGATTCGGTCGAAGGTTTACGGAGAGGTACACGAGACAGGGAGACATTGCTTGAAGAGAAAATCCAAGAAGTGTCTCTTCGTGTACGCTGACAAAGATGAACTGCTTGGCATATTCATTCACTCTCTTTGATACACTATCTTAATATATTTGGCATATGAAGATGAACTTTACAATAAGTAGAAATATCTTAAAATCACAAATGTCTAAATTGCTAACATTAGAAAATTATATCAGAGGCCTACTTTGTTGTATATGCCATACTTTGTTGTACAGTAGATTTTAAGAAGTAATCGACGAATGGGTGTTGTTTATCGTACATCATGGGTAGTTTATTCTCCCTGCAAGGTTTTATTGTACGATAAACACCTCCCACTCGTCGTTTATTTCTTATATGCGTAATCATAACACGCTTCAAACATATTTACCCGTATTTAATTTATGATGACTCCCTGAATAGAATCCGACCGCGGCAAAGTCGGACATGTCCATTTAAGAACAGGGGAGGTCAATTTGTTTTCCCCTCATATTCTCACAATTTTCACGTCGATTATCTGTATGTGTTCTTTCTCCCAATAGTGATTGTCCTATCTTCGGCCATTCCGTTTACGTTGCCCACAGCATCTATGGGAACAACTCAACCGACACATCCCTCTCAAAAGTGACGTCGTCCAATTTACGACGTTACCAAGTTGCGAGCACATGTCCGAATCTTCAGAAATAACGTCATGATAGAACAATGTTTTATAATAAAATATACCACGCTTCGTTCTTCATTGTTGTTTGTGAATTATTGCGTAGCTATCTTATATTACACAATACATGCAGTTAAAACCTCAAGAGTATACATATTCATTTTGTGTTTGAAAACAAGTGTTCCCCTTCATTTGCCAAATCTGACGGTACTTGCCTCCGCCCGTCTCTCGGGAGTGTGGTAGGTCGCTGGTCCGATCCCCCGGCCGCGACACACCAAAAGACGTTAAAAGATGGTACGTGTTGTTATCTGGCGTTCGGCATTAAAGGGATAAACAGTTGGATGGGATTCAGTGTAATGTCTCTGGGTTTGGTACACATGTATAACTGTGGCATGGTATATCAGTGGGACAACACTATAAAATTGTCATAGATACGTACCAGTACAAGCAGCAACACACACGTTCATACACGTCGCTATATAAATGGAATGACCTTGAAAGCAACATTAACCCCTATTTCAATTCACTTCCTCGCATCTCTTGTCTAGAGTAGTAGTACTGTTGCTTGATTATCAATTTACATCAGTTTCAATTTCAACATTCTGACAGATATTAGCTGTGGATAAGACAATGGAAAACTGTGTACAGCTGCATGATATTTCAGACGAGGACCCCAAAGCACACACTGGGCATACTTTTGAATCCATGACTGTTATAGTTGTACTGATGTTGAACTGCAATGTTCCTCATATGTAAACATTTCGCATTCTTTAGGTCTGACCTCCAAATTGATCCTCAGATTTATTCTGGCGTTGTGTTTTTACGGCTTCGACTTGCTTCACAAGTTGTGACGTGGGAGTGAGTGAGTCAGATAAAATATAACGTCACATCGGCAATATTTCAGCCATATCGTGACGAGAGAAAGTTATACATTTTAATAAATATATTTAGACTGTCATCGAAGGTCAGTAAATAATTAGATTATCAGAGCTCATATTGAAAACTGGTATGTAACGAGAAAACGTCATCACTTCACATAACAATACATCACCAGTCACTGAAGGGAGAAACTATTGTGATCTTGAGGTTCTGATTAATTTTGCATATATCCTTGGTTGTGCTGTCATTTGTGTGAAAACTGTTACAGATACAATGTCTTATGCGAACACCTGGTGTCGTCAATCATTTTCAGTGACCCCATCATATATTTTCACAATCCTTTTTACTTCTACGCCCAATGTTTCGGCAGATAATCGAGACTGATTATTCCCTGGCGTTGACGTTTTATATTTGGGGAATTTAAATGGTTAATGGGATCACAAGGGCGCTGCATTACAAATCATTTCCTGTTCGTCATTATGAACATAAAATAGTATTACTTTATAAAGTCAGTACAACACACATTCCCTATTGCCCAAAACCATTTTATAGACACACATTCTTCATAAAAAGTAGGGGATCATGACATAAAAATACTGAGAGAGAAGGTGTTGCTAGAAACCTAAAGTATAACCAACGACGTAAACTTAACAGATAACGGCTGAAAAGCCTAAAAAAAGTTTTTTCTTCAAAGGAAAAATTGCCGAGGACACAAAACGGGACACAGAGACAAAACGGTCATGCACAGGTTCAGGATAGTGATGTTAGACCAAAATATGGTGGAACCAGGAACAACGGTAATCGGAGGCAGGGTGAAGAAAACAGAATTGACTTTCGGCCTCGATCACTCCGCCCCAGCACGAGAGAGATAGGGGGTGGCCCGGGAAAAGATGATTGTAGGGTGTTTCCAACAGGTTCACCTACAATTTCCCCTTGTTGAATGGGTCCATAAAATTTAATTTCTGAAACGTGTCCGGACTAAAATCCAAAGTGGACGATTGTGAATTTATCACCTTTGTTAACTTATTTGATATTGTAGGGCTAATTGAAACATGGTTGAAGGAGATAGATTTGGGTGGTTTATTTAGTGATTTTACTATACACACAAAGGTTGGTGAGCTGATATCTACCCGGGGACGACTCTCGGGTGGAGTAACAGTATTAATCAGAAACACTTCAGCTCATCTTGTAAAGTGGACCAAAGTGTGGTATATTTATTTTTACTAGATCAAGAAATATGTGGTCTAAAGAAAATTTTATGCTTGTGTATATATTCACCCGGAGTCTTCAACCTGGTATAATAACCGTTACGTCAATGTAAAAACGGCATCTCATTATAAAAGACGATCTGTTGCATACGCTTTCTAAATGTCATAACGTGTATGTTATCATCGGAGGTGATTTCAACTCTAGGCCTGGCACACTACCTGATTTTGTTGAAGACGATATCCTTGAGTACTTGGAAGGTAATGGTGGGAGTTTTTGTTTGATAGTTTTAACATGAAACGATTTTCGGTAGATTCAACTATAAACAGGTTTGGTTAATGCTTGTTAGATATGTGCAGTATTCTTAACATCCATATTATGAATGGAAGATGTGGATCAGACGAGGGTGTAGGGGATTTCACTTTTATAGGAAATGAAGGTGCGAGCGTGGTTGATTATATAATTACATACGCTCACGCGCTGTGTCATCACATCTTCCACTCACAATGGAGTTACGTACGTTTCACACAACTCAACAGATAAAAAGTGATCAAATTATTAATGAATCTTTCAGATTTACTTGGGTCCACGATAGAGCTGATAACCTTAGATATAATTTGACATCAGATGAAGATAGGGCAGTAAGTACAGCATTCGTTGGCATCGATGCTAGTGTAAGATATATCACTGAAACCTTACGTATGGCTGCATCCGATATGAAGAGAAAAGTTAACAAACCGCATCGTCAGTGATATGAAAGTTGTTGTGAGTTATTAAATATAAGAAAAATGTAGATGTATAAATATATTTCGAAGGAAAAAAGATTTGGTTGCATTGGTAAATTACCAACGCATCCGGAATCAGTATAAGGAAACTTGTAGAAAAAAGAAAGTTGAATATTATGAAATGAAATAATAATTTCTTGAGAAAAACATTCATAATTCAAAAGTCTTTTGGTCAACCCTTAAAAAGCTAAGGAGAGCTCCACACATTCATAATAATATTAGAATCGAAAATTGGTATGTTCACTTTAAAAAGTTATTTACAGCTCATGATGACAGTGATGATGACTTTTTTTCTGGATTTGAAGATGACAATATAACATATGATGATATCGAATTATCACGGGACATCCTCGAGACTCCGATGAAATAAGAGAAAGCATTTCTCATCTTAAAGATGGTATATCAGCTGGATATGACAAACTTATATCAGAGTTTTATAAACATTCTACAGATATCCTTGTACCATATCTAGAGTTGATTTTTAATAGTATGCTGGAAACAAAATATTTTCCTGAAGACTGGGCACTTGGCATAATCGTCCCTCTCCAGGGTTCAGTGAATGATACAAATAACTATAGAGGCATTGTGTTATTAAGCATTTTTAGCAAAGTGTTCATATGTATCATTAACAAAAGGTTAGTATTCTGGGCTGATGCTTATGAAAAGATTGCTGAGTCACAATCTGGTTTCAGGCAAGGATACTCGACAATTGATAATATATTTATGTTGCAAACAATAATACAAAAGTACCTTGCAAAGAAGGGTGGTAAATTATATGCATTTTTGTAGATTTCTTTAAAGCTTTTGATTGTGTTAGCAGAAATAAATTATGGTCACGTTTCAAAGTACATGGTCTTAGCAGTAAAATAGGAAAGTTAATGTGCTGTATGTATCAGAATGTAAAGATTTGTGTGCGAAATAACGGTACTGTGTCTGACACATTTGAAAGAAAAAGGGTGCATTTTAAGTCCGTTTTTTGTTCTCCTTCTTTATCAATGAATTAGCTCAACAATTCTGCAGAAATGTTAGCATCCAACTTCACCCGGAAACTATAAAGTTATTTCTTCTTGTGTTTGCCGATGCTATAGTAATGTTTTCAAACACAATACCTGGACTACAAAAGCAACTTAATCAGCTGAATTTATCTGTCAACAAGAATAAGACAAAAGTTATTGTTTAAAAAAATGGTGGTACACAACCCAGAAGGGAGAAATCGTTTTACGAAGGACATTCATTAGATGTTGTATCGTTCTATAAGTACTTAGGTGTATATTTTACAAATAGATTGCCATGGAAGATGCATGCTTACCAAGCTGCTGTACAAGCTAAGAAGATCCTAATTGGAATTCTTCAACATATGCAAGTGTTTGGAAATATATCCTATAATACATTCTTTAATATATAAGCCCAATTTTCTTATATGGAGCAGAGGTTTGGGGATTAGAAATGATAAAGAAAAAGTACATATTTATGCATGCAAAATATTCATTTGTGTGAAACCTAGTACGCCTAATCTAATGGTCTATGGAGAATGTGGAGGATACCCATTAGCTATGCTTGCAAAGTTAAAGACTATAAAATACTGGATAAAATTAGTTAAAATGCCGGCAACAAGATATCCTTAAGAAATGTTATAACATGTTATTACGCTATGATCAACAAAGACAGACTAACTTCTGTTAAGCATAAACTTTATTCATGTGGTTACGGTAATATATGGACAGAACAGGATACGTATATACCAGATCATTTCATAGATGCATTCACTCAGACCCTGAACGATATGTACATTCAAAATTGGCAATTTGTCCTTATCAGTATCAAGGAAACTATGAAGTCATTCCCTCTTAAAAAACAGCTTCTTTGGAGAGCAATTCTTATTAGATGTGACACTAAAAACATCTCGAATTGCACGTGCAAGATTCAGATGTGGTTCACACGAACTCTTCATCGAGACAGGAAGATATATGGGGATCGCGAGAGAACACAGAATTTGTCAGTTTTGTGATTTAAACACTGTAGAAAATGAATACCATTTTCTACAACTTTGTCCGTTGTATGCTGAACTCAGAAAACAGTTCATTGATAAATATTATATCCGTTATCGAAGTCTACATAAATTTGTTTCATTAATGTCGAGTGAGAATGTACTAAAAACGAAAAAGCTTCCAATGTACATTATACATGCTATGAAGCTCAGATACTCCAAATGTGTCACCTTTTAAATGTATATACACCTATGACTATGTAGCATGTACTATAGGCCTATGGCCTCTCGGTATTATGAATAAACACATATACGACATAAAAATCTTAATAAAAAGTATTAGAACAAAGATAAGTGTTGACGACACACATCCTATGCCAGAAATCTAATGTCTGTAAAAACACCATTTCTGATTTTGACACTTTCTATATAAAATAATGCATCTTTTCAAAGTCAGGACAACAAATATGCCCTATTGTAATTGTACCGTCTATTACTATTGAGGCTCGAAGCCAGAAAGAGGGTTTGGCACATGTGACCCTGGCACAGTCAGGCTGGTAAGGCTCATCATCAGCTAAGGGCCCTTGCCCCCTCGAACTATCCGAGAACATTTTGGAGAGTGTGAAGACTCCACAACACTACAGCCTTCTATAGTTTGGTTCAAAATTATTGGGAATTTTAATGACATATTCAAGGAAGCATACATAAAATATCAATATTGACAAGTGGTTAAAATTAAGGTATGGTCAATGGCAAGCAACTTTTCTTCAATTTTAGAAGTTGCAAATTAGAGTTATCTCCCTTGACTATGGAGCAGACGACTTTTTCTGATATATGTTAGAAATGAGTGCAGAGGAGAAAAGAAGGTTGATTCTACAGCTCCATGATGAAGGCATCACTGATGCTGCTATGTTAGCAAAGAGCACAGATACTCCTCTTTCTACAGTGTATAGAGTTAAGAAGAATATTGAGAATGGTTCAGGAATTGAGCACAGAAAAGGAGCGGGGAGACCTCGAAAACTGGTGTTTGGTGATCGTGTTAGACTGGGTATTTTGGCTTCTAAAAACACGAGGGTGAGTATTTCACATATCAAACATGAAATGGTAAATAGAGGGACAGTAAATGTATCCAAATCTACAGTAAGAAGAAATTTGATTGAACTTGGATGGGAAAAAAAGAAAGGAATTGCCTCTCCACTCTTGAAACAAAACACAAGGATAGACGTGTAGAGTGATGTTTGGCGCATGAAAACTTTGACTGGAACAGTGTTATTTTCACAGATGAGAGCTCTGTATGGGTGTATCCTAACAATGTTAAAATGTGGACAAAATGTCATTCCGTTCCATTGTACCAGAGACCAAAGTACAGTCCGAAGTGTCATGTTTGGGGAGGGATATCTTCACTTAGAACGACGCCTATGTGTGTTTTTGAGGGTAATTTAACCAGTGAAAGGTATACAGACATTTTGGAAGCTCACCTGATCCCAAATGCAGATGTTTTTTTTATGGAAATACTCGGATTTTGCAACAGGATAATGACCCCAAACACACCGCAAGACATGCGCGGCAGTGGTTTGAGGACAACAATGTGACCGTTTTGGACTGGCCTAGCTACAGCCCGGACTTAAATCCTATATAAAATGTGTGGGGACTCATGAAGGAGTCGGTGAACCAAAAGGGATTGACAAAATTGATGACATGAAGAGCGAGGTGGTGCGATATTGGGACTCTCTCACCCACAAGACTCTAACCTCTCTCATAGGAAGTATGCCCAATCGTATAAAACTGTGTTTGGAAGCAAATGGTGGTCTGATAAAATATTGATGTTACTGTGATGTGATTAAAGAAGGTTTGTGCTCACTTAAAATATGTTTTATTTTTTGGGATGAAATTTTCATATTTACAATTTTAAAGATTTTTCAATTCTGAATAATTATGACTCGTACTGTACATTTTCCAGATTGTCAGAAGGGCTATATTCCTGGCAGTAAAAAACCCGGGTACTCTCCAAATGTCAGTCAACAGATTGGGAGGTACCAAACCTAAGGTACCAAGAACAATGGAGAGTCGGACAACTTGGTACTCGGGATGCACGTGTGACATTTCGAGACAAGCGAGGTCCGCATATTTGCAATGCTTTTCCTAAATCTTGTCAATCACATTAGTGTCAAAGGGCCAGAAAATTCAATAACATAGATAATTTCGTTGGATTTATCAAAATGGACAAGATCAAGTTTGTTGGTCTGGATATGTCTGAGGCTGTTTACGGGCCTATTCCAATTGCCCTCTACATATTCTGGGTCGTATTCTGGACCTCAGCGTCAAAACCACAAGCATGGCGAAGACGGTAATAAAAGGATCGAGCCACTCCATCACATCGCTTAAGATACTGTGTTTGTGCCATAGCTGGGCATCCACTGACATTGTGTTGGACAGTCTCATTTAATTCATTACATAATCCATATTTCATATTTACATGTTGACGGATCTAGTTAGACTAACATGTAGTTCAGTTATCTTAATAAAAATATTGTAAAAAGGAGCCCAGTGACTCTCTTCATTTTCCTGCAGTGATCTAGACTTGCCAAACATTATAGACTTGCATGGGCTGTATTTGATATATATTTGTATCAGGGTCTGTAAGACAGACTAGGTTCTAGTGGGAAGTGTCTGGTCCTGGGCAGCAAACAGAAAACTCAACCTTGCACAAAAACTCGATGCAGTGGTCGTTCAGATAGCCTCTCCTTTAAAAACTGAGACTGGGCCGAAATGGTATGGCAATTAGCTTGCTTTCTGTTCCGTCCAGCAATACAAAATCAACATTGACATTGAGATTATGTCCCAAATCCTGGCTTCGTTTAAGTAAACTGTGATATGACTTGTTTACATTAAGGGTTTGGACATGCTTCACAAAAGGATCATAAGACAAATAAATGTGTACAAAAGCGCACAATACAATGTCACGAAGAGCCTCCACGTTTATCAAACCACGCCCTCCCGTTATAACTGGTAAATATTAGCGATTGAGTGAAGGGCGAGGGTGGTGGGATCCACGCGTCTGAGAGGATTATTCGTGCGAGGGTGTCAATACCCTGAATTCCTTGTTTCGTCCAACAACACCAAAAGAATACCAAGGGACGGGTACAGCATAATAGCAAAAGTCGCTATTATTATTCCACCGATTTTTGTACCGGTCAAAACGGAAGTATCAGTAACTTCACTTCAAACTTAACAAGAACAAGAGATATTTTGGCTCAGTGCAAGTAAATATGTATTTTTTCTGTAACATGTCAGGTAATCGACATATTGATAATCCAATGCGAATACACATCGCTTGGAACACTACTTGCAGCTATATTTACAAAATGAATTTTTAAATGAAGTCACTGTCAAGTAAAACAATTATATCCAGATCATTAGTTCTGTTGAAGGATAACGACTGATCGTTAGTTGATCTCCCCCAGTTCTTCCCTGGTATATAACACTTATGTAGGATGGTGATAGGTTAACACAGGGGGTAATGTTTCACCCGGAAATATTGTTCTTTGGGTCCCTCTTGTTGTTGGCGCCTATGATTGCAGGTCAAGCGTTGACTGCCATGATCAAATGTACGAACATGCGTTTTGTACGAGTACAGCAGGTTTCTATGACGCCTCTTCGACATACTCAAACCGGGAACGCTGTTGAATGTGGTAAACTGTGCATGGAAACGTTGGATTGCACAGCCTTCTCCTTTGCCGAACATACACAAAGCTGCTCATTGTTGAAAGAGAATGCGCTTTGCGCTTCTGGCAATGTTTTCAAAGGATTTGTATACCAAACACCAGGTACACAATGGTCGTTTTCTCCAGTTCACGGATATTGATCATTTAGAAATAATATGATTACTATGTCTTCAAAATTATTAATTTCAAGAGGGTAACTGTTCAGGGGTTTTTTTAAATGACAAATTCCTCAAAAAAGGTAAACAATCTATGTTTCTTCAATAAGGTTTATGCTTTGTTCGCATATTGCCCGAGGCTGTTTCATTTTCACACGTATAGATACTATGTGTAAAATATTTGTTTTAGATATTTTATTACCTAATCTATATTATTATGATCCCCAGGAACACGGACAGTTCCTACGCTTGAGCCATCACCAAATGACATCATGATAAGTATTCGACTTGTTCCGGGGCCGCAACAAGGTCGTCTTGAAATTAAGTACCAGTCAACATGGGGAACAGTGTGTGACGACAAATTCACTAATGCCAACGCTAGAGTTGTCTGTAGAGAACTTGGATCGCCCGCGTAGGTATATAGATCTGTCTAAACACAGAATATTGCATTTTTGGTCACTGCTTCAAGGCAATTAATGTTTTTTTGCGCTGAAAGTAGGAGCCAAACCATTAAAACCATGATGTCAGGATGCAATTCCATATATTGATTTGTTACAGTATCGTATGTGCCCGCAGGGGGCACGTGTGGCCCAGTCGTCTAAGGTGCCGCGATTCGCTGTGCAGAGTTGCGTCCCTTTGGCGCGCCAGAAACCTATGATTGTTGGTTCGAATCCCGATTAGCCCCGATTATGTTTTAGGTTTTGAGCACCATACCCGTGCTCGTGGGTTTCACCAATGTGGTATACGTCTGAGACCTGCATCACTTCGGGTTTTCCTCCCACATTCCTGACACGCCGCGATATAACTGGAATACTGTTAAATGAGGCGTTAAACCCAACTCACTCACTCATTCATATGTGCCCGCAGTTTTTAAGGTTCTGGTGAACAAATTGACTTGCATTTGCATGTGTTTGTGGCGGGTGCCACTGGTGGGGCAGGATACGGTCGCCCTTTCGCAAACACCTGGTATCATCGCTATCTGACCGTGATTCATCAACACATGCTTATGATACAATCGATGTTGTTGTTTATAGTTTTACGCCGCACGCAGCAATATTCTAGCTGCAAGACGGCTATCAGTCGGTACTTCAGCCTGGACCAGACCAGCCAGTGATTGACTTCGTGAGCATTAATCTCCTGTGGACTTTACTTTTAGCAGAGATTAGTTATAAAAACAAGAGTATGAGAAAGTCGGAGTCGTAATAGACTTATATTATATTGAAATTTGTCATTGCTGTGCTTATGGTAATGATTTTGTATATTTTATAGGAACAAATATTGTAACACCACTGGGATGTTTGTGATACAAATAATTTGTTCCAGATAAAGCCGAAAAAAATATTAGTTCCCCGGGTTTCTATACCACCAATCTCCCCGCCCACCCTCCTAAAATACCTTATTAAATTGTTCGAAGGACATGTTGGGTGCCCTGAAATAAAGATTCTTAAAACTTGATTGGATCGGTTTATACTCTCACAGGACGAGAATGACGTGTTTTGAAGCAGTGACCAAAACTGTTTCGAAAAAAGAGTTCTAGCCCTTCAAAATGTTTGACGATACTTGTTTAGACAAGATGTGAACCAAATTAATACCTCGTTTTCCACTTACTCAGAATGTTGGTATTAATGCTGGAATTGTTGGTCGTGTGGAATGATCAGGCTAAATGTTATCCTTTATCTTCATTTTGTATTATAGAGCAAACGCAGTGTACAGAGGTTCCGGATACTACGGTGGAGGACTGGATCCGATACTGCTGGACGACATCAGCTGTACTGGGAGCGAGGCGTCCCTTCATCAGTGTACCCGCAAGGGATGGGGCTGCCACAAATGTGCCCACAGTGAAGATGTTGGGGTTGTGTGTGAGTAATTACGAACTGAAAAGTTCAATGTAAGAGATAGTTAGCGAATATTGTCTGCGTAGTTACTGCATATACCTTTGTGGTGTTATTTCGCTGTCTTTCCTTCATTTGTCCATTGACCGCCTCAGCGGTGTAGTGGAGAGTGTATCTGCTCGGAGAGCGGAGGGTGTCATATCCAAACACTTTGGGAAATTATACTAAAGAGGCTAAAACAAGGACTGGTTCTCTCGGAGTTTTGCATGCGCGTCGCAATAGAAGTGCAATACTTTTGAACAATACGCCATTTTGAACAGGATTTTATATATATCACGACGTGTTGGTTTGATCCCGGATAAAGGGCCTAAGTGATGCATGTCTACTATACTACTAAATAAAGTTAAAGACCACCCTATTCTTTCATATTACCATAGGCAATCTCCCGTGCCATGACACATCAATAACTATAACAATATGAAAGAACCCGATGGTCTTTAAGTATTATTTAGTTGTATACTTTGTCGAAAGTCAGCACGGGCATGTTATGACAAACCTAGAAAATAATGAGGGAAGATTTGTATCAAGGAACGCCACAGTCCGCACACAGATCTTCAGCACCTGCCTCCTCCTCATCCCCATCCCTGGTTAACTTATGTGACGTGATTACTTGTGTGGTGTATCTTTTGACATGTCAAATGTTACATGTATGTCAACTGTGGTTATCTGGGTTGTTTTGCATGTTGAACTGTGTATTCTGCGTAACGCACATGTACTTGGTATCCGGTATTATTGTACTACCAAATACACGCACACCCTTTCGTTGTTCTTTACAAATAAAATAAGTCTGTGATTATTTCTTTTTCGATTCTTTGTTTGTGTTATCGTGTTATTGATTTTATTGGACTTTACATAAAGAATTATCCATAAACAGGACTATTTAAGGATTTAAGGATTTAAGGATTTGTGGCTATTACAATTAGTTCTTGTCGGGTAACACTTGTATTTTATGTTATAAGGGGTAAGATAACTAGATCACAACAATAATATATAACGTCAACGCAAGAGAATAATCAGTCTCGATTATCCCTCGAACATGTTCCATTGGCGTAAAAGACCAAATGACAATGAAACTCACATGTATTGATAATAAATGCATCAACTCGAGACGGTTTTTTTTACAAATTAGGTTTGACATTAAATACAAAGCATATATGCATTCACTCCTACACGAGAGGTTTAAATCAGCTATGTTTACATGAATTACTTACACACGACCTTGACCTTGACATGAGAGTAGGGATCAAGGTCGCAGTTGCATCAGTATTCCCGCTCACTACTGACCTCACTGAAGTGAATCAGTATTTGGTTTTAACACAGCTTTGGGTGTTATCACGGCCTGTCAACTTAATGTGGGAGGAAAGTCCGAAGTGATCAGGTCCTAGACGTTTATCCCTTTGGTAAAACCCACAAGCACTGGTGCGGTGCTGACGAACCTAGAAACATAATGATTCGAACCCGTTATCATATAGGTCTCTGACCTCATGGGAACTGAAATTTATTACAACTACGAACTATCGGAAAGTAGCAATATCCGGCATATTCACGGGCATCCCCGTCCAGAGCTTGGTCACTTGGGTAAATAAGTAGCCCCATATAAAAAACTAACTAACTAAATAAATAATTAAACAGTAATTTGTTCAATTGTGAATTGCGTATACTATAAATTTACATTTTGCCAGTGTTTATGACAACTAAGAGTAAACACCATGTATGTATCAGATTAACCAAAGCAGAACAAATTACATATGGTCGACTGAAGTTAAAATATTTCTATATTGAACTGCTTTTATTATTCTGAAGCAGCACCATACCATTATCTTATTGCTGGCGATGATATCTGGTAATTAACATACCTACCGCCTGCATGCTCTAGTATATGGGGCGTCTGCCTGGAGAGTGTAAGGTCAGTGATTCGATCCCATGACCGCGTCATACCAAAAGACGTTAGAGTTAGTCAACGACTAATCATATAAATAGGCTTGTTTTGTTGTTGTCGGGCATTTCGTAGCAAAGGCATCAATGCATCATACGCCGGTTCTGGCCTTCTGAAACTGTTCTATGTGCTCAATATATTTCTCGTGAGTAGTTATCCTGTTCCTTTCACTGTATCTGGTCCTTGTGTATATACGAACTTTGCAATGATTGGCCGAGGTTGAATTTCTTTCTGGGCTGGTCAGGTCCCTCAGATGTGGTACAATCTTTTATATGCACATATGAATGAGTGAGTGAGTGAGTTGGGTTTAACGCCCCTTTTAACAGTATTACAGTTATATCACGGCGTGTCAGCTTAATGTGGGAGGACAGTCCGAAGTGATGCAGGTCCCAGACGTACACCAGTTCGGTGAAACCCACGAGCACGGGTATGATGCTCACAAACCTAGAAACATAATCGGGGCGAATCGGGATTCGAACCAACAATCATAGGTTTCTGGCGTGCCCAAGGGACGCAACTCTGCACAGCGAATCGCGGCGCCTTAGACGACTGGGCCACCTGTTCTTTTATATGTCACGTCACTCACCAGATGTAGGTGTTCCCTGTTATAGTTCTTGAGTACGTTCTCGCATTATTCCGATGTAAGTTTCACTTTCTGTGTCATGACTATCAGGGAATCATCACATAATTCCGGATAGCTTTGCATCTGATTTATTCTCTAAGGGCCAAGTTATCCCCCTTCCATGCAGCTGGGCGGTGGGGTAGCTTTGTGGTTCAAGCGTTCGCTCGGGCCCGGGTTGGATGCCCCTCATTGATTCAACGTTTGAAGTGTCCTCGCTATGATATTGGTGGAATATTCGCGTACAACCGTACACACTCACTCAATGCAGCTGTTTCTGTTGCTCCTTTGTCGCTTGCTTGTCCTATTCTAGTTCGGCCTTGTCAATCGTCTAATTTAAGACTTGCACTCATAAAACGTTTAGTTCATCTATTTCTGTCCACCGTTAAACCCCATTTCACCTCACATCATCTATTTCTTGAACTTCGAGTTCGAGACTAAGTCTGTTTGTTTAAATGGTTGACAATAACCCAAAGTGTATCTGACCTCATCAGGTGAATCTAACCTCAGATTAATTTTAATTTGCCTATTATGGCTGTCGATGTTTCTGGGTTAGACTGTATGAAGGTAGGGGGTCGGGATTCCAGACTGCGCACTGTCTTGATTAGGGATGAAAAGTGATTGTACTGGGTGAGGGGAGCAGACTGGATTTAATGTTAGACGGTCAATATTACTTGTGCTCATGCCTGTTCGTGTCTTGTCGTCATTGCGTTACCCGAATTCGTGTCAGACTCTACTGCGCCTGTAGACGAAGTTGATTCTCTCCTTCGATTTGCAGATTTTAACGTCTGGGATATGTACAGGCATGCCCCGTACGACAGACCATAACATTTGACCTATTCTCCAAAATCTCGGAGAGCTTTTCAAAACTTGATGATCCAACTCGAATATCGAGATATTACAGCTATATATTTTGTGAAAATGTTGGTGGTTGGGATGAATGGCTGTGACGTTTTGAAGTTTTGATGGAACATGCATCACGTCTAGTGAACGACTGACACGAATAAACAAAATAGACTTCAGAATAAACAAATAAATTTTCCAAGCATTTACGAACACATAAAATAAAATTCCAAAAGGTCCCAGCTCCCCACACCAGAATGACAAATGGTATGAATACATTTGATCTTGTCTAATTTCAACATTTAAACGTGTTTCAAGTGGCAGTTACTATATGCAATAATACAGGTAAAAATAACTACAAAGTAAAATTCAACGTGCTTTATTTCCAAGGAGGTTTAAGCTTTGATACATCCAAATTATCTTTATTATCAGTGTGTACTTTAAATGTATATGTATACACAAATATTCCAACTAAGGAGATAAAGTTTACATGCATGACGCCATATATAGTGATTATTGCTTTGGTGTATGATCTCCAGATTAATTATGAGTGCTAACCATACATGGATTTGATACATACATACATGATGTGTTTGTAGTTGATGGTACTATAGATGCCTATAATGTTCATTTTTTTTAATGTAATGTGTCTCTTAGCGCAACTGTTACACGACGCATACACGTCCAGGTCAAGGTGATACACCTGTGATTACATTCAGGATCTGGGGGCACGGGTGGCCCAGTCGTCAAAGGCGCCGCGATTCGCTGTGCAGAGTTGCGTCCCTTGGGCAGCCAGAAAGCTATGATTGTGGGTTCGAATCCCGGTTCGCCCCGATTATGTTGCTAGGTTTGTCAGCGCCATACCCGTGCCCGTAGGTTTCACTGAAGTGGTAAACGTCTGAGACCTGCATCACTTTCCTCCAACATTAAGCTGACACGCCGCGATATAACTGGAATACTTTTAAAAGCGGCGTTAAGCCAAACGGACTCACTCATTCAGGATCTATCTACAACAAGTGCGTCGCATGTACAACATGTGAAATACACAATAAGTCTTGGTTAAGGATTGAAATATCATATTGTACACGTTTCATAGGGAAATATCATGATGTGTATATACATTTCCATGCAAAGGAGTAATGCATGTTAAGCAAACATGTAAGTACCTGTATGAAAAAGTATTCAAATTGATATTTCCCTTTAGAAGACACGGAACGGTACATGTATGTTCTTTTCGGTCATACAAAGTTTCAAAATTTCAAATATTTGATACGAATTGCTATGAATTATTTTTTTTAGGTGTAATCATTACTGAGAATATTAATTGGGTAAAATGGTCACGTTGGAAAAAGGCGTGAAAAAAGCTATATTTGAAACCTAATGATAAGCAAGTCTGTGATCCAAGCTTTTCACCAAAATGATCATTATCGAGAGAGCTTGGGTAAAGTGTTTTCTTAAAATATCAAAACAAAACAAATCGGGCATGTGTTAAAACAAATCCAGACACATGTGTAAGGCGTGTTTAAACTCTAGCTCACTTTTCAATTTGCCAAATTCTAAATAGCAGTACAAATGAATTAACACTCTTATTATGTAAACACAAATATTATATAAATGCAAAATAAATATTATATTGCAAGTCACATGCTTCAGGAATAGGTGTGCCTTCAATACTCTTCACTGGTTAACTCTTCACTAAGTTTAAAAAAATTACTGAGATCTGATAGTCTGTGTTGCCTGAATAAGAGCAAATATAAATTGGATCAGGCACTATCTTAAAAAAGTGTCACTGTTGCGTAATTAATCTTTCAAGCCATATAAACAAAAAATGCAAATTATTTTTTCGACAGTGAAATCATCATTTAAGTCACTCTTTGAACGGGTCTATTTGAGAATTTATAATAAGCACACCACGGTGAGTCCATATTAACAGACCGCCTCCGTGGTATAGTGGTAGAGCGTCCACCCGGGGAGCGGAAGGTCCGGGGTTCGATCCCCGGCCGCGTCATACCAAAAGACGTTAAAAGATGGCAACTTGTTGTTACCCTGTCTGGCACTCGGCATTAAGGGACTAAAACAAGGACTGGTCGACTCGGAGTCAGTATACTGTGTCTGAGTGGGGTGTCATGTTAAACTGCGGCATGGTATCTAAGTGGGCTAGCACTAGAAATCGGCATCAGTCCGGACTAGTACAAGCAGCCACACAAACACACACACGTACATGCACGTCGCTATATAAGTGCAATAATCTTGGACGCGATGGTAAACCCCATTTCACTTCAGCTCATCTCCATATTAACATATTTTTTTTAAACCATATTTGTTTGACATTCTAATAAAAATGTGTTCCTTTTCTATCAAGCTATTGATTACAAAAGGAATGATACATCTTGCTGTATGTCTACTTACGAAACAGTGATATAACATCTCGTTTGACCAACGCGACTGCTGTACATGCACAATAAAGCGGCAAAACCCTTTCCATAATCACATGCATGGGCGGATACAGCTTTTGTGAAAAGTGGGGGTGCACAATTAAGATCTATTTATTGTCTTTGGTGGTAATTTATACAGAAATAAAGATTTTTTTCGAATTAAAAGGGGTGTGTGCACACACCCCCGACACACCACACACCCTCTCTGTTTCCGCCCATGACATGCTAACCGAGAATGCATTTATCGGACTTTATCATAAACATGTGTTTGGAAATCAATATCACATAGTGATGATACTAGCTGTTCACGAAAAGGCGAGCGTATCCTGTCCCATCGGTGGCACCCGTCACAAACACATCATCGACATCTACACAACCACTTCAAGAATGTCAGCAGGTCTGGGACAACAATGAAGACAAAGGGAAGTACTAACATTACAATCCCTGACATCCCAATGACATTTGAGGACTTTCTGTCGTCCTGTTTACTGACCCTCTTAGCAATTTCTGTCGTCAAGAGTTCTGTTTCAACTGCTAGATCATCTTGCAGTTCTTCTCCTCTTTGAACAGCCTCTTCTTGCACCGTTGGAACTGCCGCGGGTCTACATCGACACGTGCACTTCTGTCGTATTGCTCTTCCATAGCTATCCCAAGCAAGAACCTGTCCATCTGGATGAGGTGTTGTGACAGCATCGGTTGTAACGGCAGCAAGAGATGTCGATGAACCGGTCGACGTTGATGACAGTATCGTCGAAGGTGACGTGACCGACATGGAGGTAAACGCTGCAGGTGTGGTTGTGGCTGTGGTAGGCGTTGAAGTTGTTGTTGTAATTGCGGTTGCGGTATGCGTTGAAAATGTGTTTGTGGGTGTGGATGTGCTAGGCGCTGTGTTTGTGATTGGGGTCGCGGTTGTGGTGGGCGCTTTGGTTGTGGATGTTGTGGATGTCGTTGTGGTTGTTGATGGCGTTGTGGTTGTGGTTGTGGTGGGCGCTGTGCCTGTGGATGTCATGGCGGGCGTTGTAGTTGTGGTAGGCGTTATGATGGACGTGGTTGTGGACGTTGTGGTGGGCGTTGTTGGGTGCGTTGTCGGCGTTGTTGAGGGCGTTGTGGTGGGCGTTGTGATAGGCGTTGTGATGGGCGTGGTTGTGGTAGGGCTTGTGGTTGTAGTTGTTGGCGTGGTTGTGGGCGTTGTGGTGGGCGTTGTTGGGGGCGTTGGCGGCGTTGTTGAGGGCGTTGTGGTGGGCGTTGTGATAGGCGTTGTGATGGGCGTGGTTGTGGTAGGGCTTGTGGTTGTAGTTGTTGGCGTTGTTGTGGGCGTTGTGGTGGGCGTTGTTGGGGGCGTTGACGGCGTTGTTGAGGGCGTTGTGGTGGGCGTTGTGATAGGCGTTGTGGTGGGCGTGGTTGCGGTTGTCGTTGTAGTTGTGGGCGTGGTTGTGGGCATTGTGGTGGGCGTTGTTGGGGGCGTTGTGATAGACGTTGTGGTGGGCGTGGTTGAGGGCGTTGTGGTGGGCGTGGTTGTGGTTGTTGTAGTTGTGGTTGTTGTAGTTGTGGGCGTTGTGATGGTCGTGGTTGTGGAAGTTGTGGTTGTCGTTGTAGTTGTGGAAGATTTGGTTGTGACACTCGCTGGAACTGATGTGAAAAAGATTCATGAAATGTGGAACATTGACACGATGCAGCACAATAACTTAGCAATACGAAGTTAAGCCATGATCAGTTGAGTACATAATCATGATGAGCGATTCGTCCTGTCATAAAGGCATATGGAGATGTAACATATAATGTGCATAGATTGAAGGATTTCCTTGAAAACAATTATACCGGTATGACATGCAATCATAAAGTTCTGATTACATGGATTTTCAATGACATGGAACTTCAGGCATCATGTCTAAGAAGATGTTGACGTAGAATACGGCTGTACTTTGCACGTACACACAAGCTACATAACCCTTTCCATAATCGTAAGAAATAGCAGAGTCCATTGTCCGATTCCGACCACATCATAAGCATGTGTTTATGAATAACTTTCAACTGGTAGTGACTAAGTGTTTGCCAAAAGAGGAGCATATCTTGCGCCAACATACTCTGGCCAACAAACACAAAGCAAATGTGATCAAGCTATTGTGGATGTCATGGCAGGTTACATGAAGAGGATAATATAGTATCTTCGCACTTATTATAATATGTCAAAGGTAGCCATTACTACTAATCCCCGGTGATAAAAGGAAAGTACGTGTTACACGTCAAGAAAAATTAATAGTTTCACCGATGTGGTATACGTCTGAGACCTGCATCACTTCGGGTTTTCCTCCCACATTAAGCTGACACGCCGCGATATAACTGGAATACTGTTAAAAGCGACGTTAAACCCAACTCACTCACTCACTCATTCATATGTGCCCGCAGTTTTTAATCTTCAGATAAAAAAATTGACTTGCATTTGCATGTGTTTGGGGCGGGTGCCACCGGTGGGGCAGGATACGGTCGCCCTTTCGCAAACACCTGGTATCATCGCTATCTGACCGTGATTCATCAACACATGCTTATGATATAATCGCTGTTGTTGTTTTTAGTTTTACGCCGCACGCAGCAATATTCTAGCTGCAAGACGGCTATCAGTCGGTACTTCAGCCTGGACCAGACAAGCCAGTCATTCACTGAAGTGGTAAACGCCTGAGACCTGCATCACTTCGGGCTTTCCTCCTACATTAAGCTGACACGCCGTGTTATAACTGGAATACTGTTAAAAGCAGCGTTAAACCCAACTCATCTACTCACTATAAAGTTTAACTGAAGTTTGAATTTGAAAACAATATGATCTTTTCAGTAATGAGGGTTAATAATGCAAAAGCAGATAAATATGTTTTAAAGAAAAACTTCGAAGACATTGTCAATTCACATTAGAACCTGACAGAAATAAAAATGGTTAGCACATACCAATACTACTACAAGATTTTAACTGGAATTTTCAGAAATTAAAAGGACCTTGGGAATGAAAACTTTATGAAAACAATTGAAGATATCTTAAACTAAGATCAATTCACTTCTGTCATATGGAACAGAAGTATATTAATCATGTATTAGATGCTTTTGACAAGTTCATATGTATACTAGCAAACATTGGTAGGAGTCAAGGTCAACACACCAAGTACAATGGTATTCGTGGATGTGGTACAACTCCTTTGTATTAATAAACATTGCTGTGCTAAAACCATTAGGTATTGCATAAGAATCGTTTTCATGCTTTCATAAGATTCCCTACTCAACTGGTGTCACTATGCAAATGGAAATGATTACGAAGGTAAGAAATGTTTCGTTTAAACGTGGAAATGAAAATGTACGGATAGTGCCACATCTGGAGAACATAAATTATTATTAAGTCTATTAAACAAATGCTAAAAGATTTACAAGGAAGGTACATGTTTTATCCCAATCTAATAGACTGATTGTTATTTTATAAAAGGAACATATTTCTTAAACGTTTTTCTTTACTAATGAGCAGCAGAATCTGTACTTGCACAGAATAGGCGTAATTCAAAATAAATATATAGGTTTTAGTTTCAACAAGATCGGCAATCGCTATCATGCTATCGCCTGATTGGATTTCTGAGTCATCATTTGGTCGCATGGTTTGTTCATATGCCGCTGTCATATGGCAGGATTACTGCTGTGCTGTGTCAGGCAGCAAAAAACATTCTCTTTTACGCTTTTTGATTGTTTTGTTTTTGTTTGATTGTTGTTAAACGCTACATCCAACAATATTCCAGCTTTTTGACGGCGGTCTGTAAATAATTGAGTCCGGACCAGGTAATCCAGCGATTGGCATCATGAGCATCGATCCACGCAATTGTGATACGATGACATGCATCAACAGAGTCACCGAGCCTGACCACCCGATTCCGTTAGTCGCCTCTTACGACAAGCATAATCGCTTTTTACGGCAAGCATGGGTTGCTGAAGACCTATTCTACCCCGGATTTTCACGGGTCACTTTTTTATGCCAATTGTTCAAGAGGTGGGTGCTAAATATAGGGCAGGACGTGCTTAGCCTTTTCGCAAAGAACTGGTGTCATCACCCATCCATTCGTAAAATTTTCACTGCTATTTTGCCTCCTAACTCTCAATTGAATTTGCTATGTGGGAAAATCGAGACTTGCTGTTCTCTAGCGCTGACGTTTTATATTTAGTAGGAAATCACCGATAATAATGAATAACATTTACTAAATGGAACTCTTTCAGTCTGTATTAGCACATTACAGATGTACATTACATAAAATTTAGTGAATGTGGAAATGTTCCACGAGAAACAAGAATTTGCGAACATTGTAATATAAATGTATTTAGGAGAGATATGACAACAAGGACATACAAATGTTTAAGTGTCAGATTCCGGCAGGATAGCATACAGGTTGTGTTGATGTGATAAAAAAACATACATTAACATACGACCCTCTCCCTTGACCAACCAAACATCTCCGTCTATCCGAGTACTGTTTTTGTCCCAGTTGGCTCTTAAGGATGTTGACAAAGTAACTTAATACTGTGTCAGTATAACACAGGTATCTCAGTGAGCTAGCACTATAAATCGGCATCAATCCGGACTGGTACAAGCAGCCACACACACACAAACACACACGTACACACGTGCATGCACGTCGCTATATAAGTCCAATAATCGTGGACGCAACTTTAAACTCAATTTCACCTCTCCTCACTGATGTGGTCTACTTGAAATGAAAATTAAAACATTTAATATTTAATGGCTCTTGCAAGTTCGAATGCCCATTTACACTCACCTCCCAGGACGATGATTTCGCAGATACTTATGGTTTGGGAACTTGGAAATTTTAGTTGGATGTACATTGCCTCGTTACTGTAGCCAGCATCGCATGTGGGTATCCATTGTGTTCCTTTCTTAGTGGCGACTTGCGTGCAGCGGGACCAGCACGCGTCTGTGTCAGAACAGGTGCTACTGATATGCACTTCAGTGTTCGCCACGGGATATTCTAGCAATAAGAATAAGTTATTTGGTTTGTGATTTTGGTTTAAAGCCGCTGTGTAATGTATCAATAATATAACGGAGTTTTAACTTAATTTTGGAGATAAGTCAAAATTAAAGTAGACCTTCACAAGTTTACAATAACAGAAAAATTCAGGTTCATAATCAGGGTGAATCAGGGATTCGAACCCACAATCGGGACACCGAGTCGCTATTTCTTAGGCCAGTGAGCTAACGGTGCTTAATTTGCCTTGTAATGAATAAGCCCATAGTAAGCCATTGTAATATGCGCCTCAGACATTGTGGTGGGATTTTCAGAACCGTTTTGTTTTGTTTTTGAGAAAACATTATAATCGTGTTTAACATAAATATTATCCTATACATAAGCATGTAAAACACTGCAATGTGATCATAAAATTTGGATATTACTTTATTTTAATATGAGAAACTGAAAATTTTGAATTTCAGTTTCTTTTACTAATTTTCCACTGCATGTAAAGAATAGGTTTGAACACAGAGATGTCCAGATTGCATGGCTACGGATACAGACTAGATGTAATCATGTGTGAATTAATTTACCAAATAACATTATTGTTCCCCACACGAATACCCAGATGGTGGTACTGATAAATGACCGTCCTTGCATTTTGCTAATAAATCAGAACTTACTTGCGATTATGCCGATTTGTTGAATGCTGTAAATGTTTCGCAGGTTGATCACTAGCCAAAAGTTGTCGAGAAAAGAGCCAACAGTGCAGAAGGAGATGTCAAGCTTTTGGATTCCATCCAACGCCAGGTTACCGTCCAGGGCGATTATCATATTGATCTCTGCGCCGAGAGCAATGTTGACCTCATCTACAAAAATTGAATAGAACATTAAGAAATTATGGTATACATACGCCTTCATAATTACACAATATTTTCGTCTTATAAAACTGTATATGCCGATCCCGGAGGTACCTAACAACTAAGCCTTTGTTTCACGGAGACATCGCAGGAGCATGAACTAAAAATATTTATGTTCATCTCGAGCTAAATTTGCCTGATCACAAATGACATCTTTACATCCCTTCTTGTAACATACACACCGTATAACATTGATAACATAATGCTCAAATTAATAACTCCATCCCTCCATCTCTAATTACGTTTGTGTGGTTTTTTTAATAATGTGTGAATCATGAGAGTGATCCTCTCTTCTGTTGCTACCCCGTGAAGACTTCAGAAAGGCGACTAACGGGATAGGGAGGTCAGGCCAGCTGACTTGGCCGATGCATGTCATGGCGTCCAAATTGCGTAGGTCGATAGTCATTGAATTGTCTGATGGTTTACACATCGCCATCAGATGGCTAGAATATTGTTGAGTGCGACGTTAAACAACAACAAACAAACCTTTGGCTACATTCACGTTAAATAAACTAAACAGTACCAAACCCATGACAACAGTGTACCAAGAAGCTGTTCTCCTATTATGTTTGATTTTATTCGGGAATAAACCAAGTATAACTCAGCTATGTTAGATATTTAAGATACAGGAGTATATTCCAGGAATCTAAATGCGTATTTAGTATCATGTCAAAAAAAGGTAAAGAGTATAACTAAAAGTTTAAAAAAAAGATCTATGATACTGACCAACAGCATCAGTGGATTTATATCAAAAGAAAACGTCCTGAAGTTTACAGGAGAATCCCCACCTCAATCCAACGTTACACTAATCCAATCACACACCAAATAGCACCGCTTATTTGCGCTGAGTAGGGTACTTCCGCTAAAACAATACGCTGGCTCGTGTTGGCCTTTGAGGCAGTCGCAAAGAACAAATTTAAAGACACCGTGTTGCGTGGGTGGCGTCTGTCTGGACTTGCAGATGTGATCGGTGATGAAATAAGTGAGTAGAACTCTTCTCTTGACCCAAGCAGTTACAATTCACAGGATGTAATTAGTGTTTGAATGATATTGATTATGTACTGCTCAATGAGTGAATGAGTATGGCTTTACGCCGCTTTTAGCAATATTCCAGCAATATCACGGCGGGGGACACCAGAAATGGGCTTCACACAATGTACCCATGTCGGGAATCGAACCCGGGTCTTCGGAGTGACGAGCGAACACTTTAACCACTAGGCTACCCGCCCGCCCCCTGCTCAATGAACAGATATGAGGAATACATGGTAGTTATTTTTTCAGCGTATGTCTAAGTTGGTATTTCTGCTATCCAAAACGTCGTATTGTTGATATAAATGCGATGTTTAATAATGCGAGCAAAGAGCACTCGCCTTTTTTTAAACAATATTTATTTCCAGTTGGTACAATGAAAGGGGATTGATAAACAGGCAGAGCCTATCTAAATATCTCTCCCCAACAAAATTCAAACAAGCAGCAGTAGTATAATTATACAGTAGTATAGACCTCAGTTATGTGTGGAAAATCAAAGGTAAACAGTTGTTAGCGAGATATATATATAAAGAGTGCATATTTAGACAAATCTTTTGTTCATAGAGAAGACATGATGTACAGAGTCAACGATATTCAGCAGTATGTCTTTGTCTTCTTTTTAGCATTTAAATCACGCTCGGGTTAATTTCAAGATATACAGTATACAGCCATTCAAAGAACGTTTGGAATTCTCTCCATTTGTAATTCGTTACTCGTTATTCCTTACTGGTTTGCGCCGTGATCACTCCCAGCTTACCGATAGCGAATCGATTATTTTCCATACACAGTCTGATTCATCATTATTCAAACTGTGTAGACAGCCAAACACTTGTCAAGACAGACCAGGGAAGGTTGTTGCAGTTATAAACCATATTGGGTGAAAAAGAAAGTCACACTTTTTCTGTCGTTTACAAACTGATGTAATGAATACTAGGGATTGAACACAAACAGACAGTTGAATTTGTGCGAAGAACAGCTACATTGCTGGACTGAAAATTAATTTGAAATTTAGACTTTTTAGGTAAGTTATATTTTAGTATTTCTTTAGTCTTAAGACAATCATTTACTGCCAACTTCAGTCTCAACCGACCCTCTCCTGGTCTAGTGGATAGAGAGTTCGGGGCTTCGAGCCCCTTAACCCGTCATACGCAAAGATTATTAAAGGCCTGTTACCCTAGGCCAGCTTGGCAGTCGGCTTTGAGGGGCTAAAACAAGGGTTGGACAGCTTGGAGTCAGTATCCTGTGTCTGCGTCAGGTATCCAACTTTGGAATGGCATTACAGTGCAGTGGGCTAACACACGCACGCACGCACGCACGCACGCACGCACGCACGCACGCACGCACGCACGCACGCACGCACGCACACACGCACACACGCACACACACACACACACACAGGTGTTGCAACTTCGTTGTCGAAGACGTTAAAACTACATTTCACCTCAACTTACCCTAATCAATCACGTATCCGACAAATACAATCAATAATCCTGATAGATAATTCTATTACTAATAAATAAACTGCAGGTTATTCCTAGACAATTTCATTTCCGTTTATATTTCCAAAACACAAAAAGAATTGGTCCACGCCCCGTAACAAACTACTGTTTTCTAATTGGCTGATAATAGAGGGGACGGGGACGGGGACGGGGACGGGGATTTAGACTATTGCGCTGAACGAAAGTTGAACGATAACAGTTGAAGTGTTTTTGGTTAAATAAAAACTCTGTGAAGTTGTTCTTGCTGAAATATTTATGTATAAGAATTGACTTTTTTTCTGCGTTGACAGAGTTTAAAAGTAAAAAAGTGAACACTTTGTGTACATTTGCTACATCAGGGTTTTACCTCCATAAACGCAAATATATACATATATGCACAAACACTTATATATAATATATTACAATAACATGATATATTGATATTGGTGGTGATGGAGGTAACTGGAATGAGTGAGTGGGGTTTTACGCCGCTTTTAGCAATATTCCAGCAATATCACGGCGGGAGACACCAGAAATGGGCTTCACACATTGTACCCATGTCGGGAATCGAACCCTGGTCTTCGGCGTTACGATCGAACGCTTTAACCACTGGGCTACCCGACCGCCCTTAGTAAACGAAGCGTTTGATTACCTGTCTTTAATAGGGGTTCCCGTTCACAGGCAATTCCTCCGGCTATGCTGGTACATGGGTAGCGACTCCACTTTGAGGACTCAGTGGCGCTGGTCATAACCGCGCATCTGGCAATCGAGTCGGGTTCTAAAGGGATAAATGTTCCAACATCAAAATCATTCCCGAGCATTGTGAGTGAGCTCTGATAATAAATAAAAACGTGAAAACCCTCTCAATAGTCATAAGAAATCTCTGCCAGAAGCAGTCGATTGTACGATTCCGACTGCATCATGAGCACGTGTTTATGGATCACTATCAAATGACGTTGCAACTAGGTGTTTGTGAAAAGGTTAGCGTATCCTGCCCAACCGGTGGCACCCATCACAAACACATGGAAAGGTAATTCAATTGTTCACCTGAAAAAAGACACGAGAACATATCGACAAAGTCAAAATAGGGAATTGCTTTCGACATAATGGTTGTCACTGATGCGCCAAATTTTGAAATGTCCTCCGCGTGTCCACCATGAAGCTTTACTGACTGTTGTAACCTCGGGGTCGAAGGAAGCCTGATCCAGATTTCAGTTTATAACGGCGTATCAACCTTATCATGAAGGAAAGTCATTTTACAATTGATATATGTACTCACCGACAAAGGAAACATGAATACCATACATTTTGGTTAATGTATAAATAGTTACGTATATTCAAGATATGTTAGATTGGTTCAATGAGCAGATTGGTTCAATGAACATACACGCATCACATGTCACGTCATGATCCATGACTCCAGATGCACCATTTGTCTTTTGCCGGTTTTGCGTGTAAAGTTTTGAAATCACATGCAGTACATCGTGATAAGAATAAAGTCACTGTGGTAACCTTTGACTAATTGTTAGTTTTGTCATTAAGCGGTACGCATTGGAAACATCTCTTCTTAACGAACATACTCTTCATGTTTCTATGGTTTTCGTTTCTTTTGGCGGTGAGTATATATATTTTCCACGGCTGTGTATGGTGCAGACAAACCGAGAAAACAGTCAAGATTAAACATTAACGAACCATGGTAGTAGGTATCTGACAACATACCAATGGAATGCAGTTGTGGATAGAGACTGGAGGCACCCGTGTCCTGTCCTATCCCCAAATTCCGCCCACCGTACAGGTATATAGGTTAGAAACGTTTAAGACCCGTGAAGATCCGGGTTAGAATAGGTCTTCAGCAACCCATGCTTGCCGTAAGGATCGGGTGGTCAGGCTCGAGGACATGGTTGAGGCATGACAATGAATCCCCATTGAGTAGATCGATGCTCATGATGTCAAGACTCGATAATTTACAGACCGCCGTCATATAGCTGGGATATTGTTGAGTTCGGGGTTAAACAACAGACAAACAAACATGTAGGGTACGGAGACAAAGAAAGATCTTCAGTACGAATCCACAACCTGCGGATCCTGGCATGGGTAAGGGATGCAACTCTCTAAAACAACATTAAAGTATTATTCTACATTAGGTATGAGGTCATTTATACTCCTGAGGGTACGCACGTGTTGAGTCCCAATGCGTGTATCCGTTGCTAACTGGCACATCCAGATCTGTCCATTTCATTGTAGACCCGTCTTGTTTCATCCCAAGCCACACAGAACTGTCAGAGTCTCTGTCAGAGAGAAAGATTAATTACATGGTTCATTTAACACAAATACATGTACATGACATTATTACACACTGTATCGCAATATTTTCGCGGGGTCTTCAGAGTAAGACACCATTCGGATTGAGTGAAATATCTTACCCTGAAAACATAAAAGGACACCCGATTGTTTGATGTTGCGGGTGTCACGACTGAATGAGTTGTGAGTTATGCCGCATCAAACAGCATTTCAGTTTTATCACGGCGTTTCAGCTATATGCGTGAGGAATGCCCAAAGTGATGAAGTTCTCAGACATTACAAATTAAGTAGGTTGGTTTTGATGCCGCTTTGTAAGCATTCCAATTTTGTCATGGCGCGTCAGCTTGATGTGGGAGGAATGCCCGAAGTGATGCAGGTGACAGACGTTTATCACGTAAGTGAAACCCAAGAGAACGGGTATGGTGCTGACAAAAACATGATCATAATCAGGGCGAACCTGACATTCGAACCCTTGCTGACAAGGTCAAGGCAACCCCAAAAAGATGCAATCTTCAACAAACGCCAATATCTACGTAAATGTTGCTGTAGGTTGCATAAATCCATTTACGTCAAACAGGGAAATGTTGAACTTCAACCGACTTTTGAGAAAAAGGCGGACGAGAGAAATAGTCGAAACGTTTTGGGTATATTACAAGCGTGATTTTACAGAAACTTGAACTTGTCACAGTTTTTGAAACCAGGAAGTATGGAGATAGTATATATGTTCATGTTATAGTTCAGGGACACTCATCATAAAACTCATACCCTTGAAAAAAAAGCTTGGCATTGAACTCATGAAGCATTTACTGTAGTTCGGGGCAACTTGGTAAATCTCAGAGTGACCTATGAATATGTCAACACCATGAACATCGCCGCAATGAAGGCGAACTAAATCGTGGTACTTTGACCTTTTAGAAGGCTATTTTAATAATAATAGTGTAGCGCTATGAGCCTCCACTTGGTGAACTGAATCTGGCGCATTATAAATGGGCTGACAAATCATGCGCTCTCAAACATCCAATTGAGCTGATCATAAAGAAATTGAGGCATCTGAATAATAGTAAGTGATGTGCCACCATATCCATCGTTCTGTTCTATTAAACACTGTGGGAAGCTATCTATTTTGTCGAAACGGAAACCTAGTCAGTCACCATCTTGTATAAGTTCATACAAGCCGGACCTGTATGGATGTTATGACATCAAAGCGTTTTCTGTGACGTCACTTGCTTTTCACGTCACAGTCGACGCTATATACACTTAGAGATATCACAGTAGAATGTCCTACGGTGGTTCAATCTAATTTTTCTTTAACCGAAATACTTCTTTGAAACCTGTAAACTCGAAGTGATAAATTCCTTCCATGTGTCAATATCGGGATGTAAAGGATTCGTATAATACCTCTTTGCCATACAATATTACATGTTCGGCTTATAATTACTACGAAGACATTGTCACCGCATTTCAGTGCCAATGTGTGAACTGTGAATTATATATGTGAAAGTGATAGCTCATCAAATTAAAAGACAATCTTCGCCCTAACATTGGTTTCAAGAATTGCCTTGTGGTTAAACCTTATTGGAGATTCTACACGTAAACTATTGCTGAATCGATATTACTGTTGTTATTTTCCACACAGCCGCATCTTCGGAACCAGTGGAGTAGGATTATCCACAAAGACAGTCACCTGTGACGAGTCCTATCGCAGAATACTCGAGAGATTGCCGGTGTTAAGTGTTTAGAATTCATGGTTCGTGAATGATTTAGGTCAGAACTGTGGCTTTGTCACATCGACCTAGCTATACTCTAGGCGCCACCAGATACGACTTGTTTTCAGTTGTTGATATCGTAGGAGTGGTGGTAGAGGACACATAACTTAACTTATAACATTGCACCTATGTGGGAAAAGCTAGCCGGTTCTTCCAATGGACGAGTCAACTCTTTAATATCTGGGCTTGCCAATTCCCCAACGTCCTGGACCTAGATTAGTGAGTGTTTTGAGTGTGCAAACATACTTACTGTAATCATTGAGTGAGTGGGTGAGTTAAATTTTACATCGCATCGGCAATATTTCAGCCATGTAGCGATGGGAACTAGGTATTAAACCTAAAATATCTGTCAACAAAGGACAGTAAAATAATAAGGTATATCACAGTTTTAATAAAACAAACTAGACCATAATTTCTTTCAAAAAACATATAGCTTTAATAGATTAAGTCCTATCTATTAAAAAAATCTATAGACACTAATATCCAAAGTTAGACCACCTTACTGGAGACCTGGTGGACTTACAGTACCTATGCTTCGTGTATAGGTCCCCAGTAGGATTCATGCCGTCCCTTTGGCTACCAGTGGCTGTACCATATTTACCGGATTGACAGTCAGCATGTAAATATCGACTGGCATGGTTACAGCTTATGGCAAAAGCAGTGGTGTTACTTGACATAATTTGCAAAGCTAAATGAACCTGAAACCGTATTTTTGTTGTTGATATTGCCTTGATTTTTGTGTTGTAAAGTTCACTTTAACTCTTTAGCAGATATGAGAAATTTAAAATATAAACCCAAACACACAAATACCTTTTTCAAAGTACTTTTATCCATAAAATTCTTGTGATAAGCTGCAGGTTAACACTAACCAAACAGGTAAAGGATAACAAGTATCACACGGATAGTTGGATGAGTGAGTAAGTGAGTTTGGTTTTACGCCACTTTTAGCAATATTCCAGCAATATCACGGCTGGGGACACCAGAAATGGGCTTCACACATTGTACCCATGTCGGGATTCGAACCCGGGTCTTCGGCGTGACGAGCGAACGCTTTAACCACCAGGCTACCAGGCCGCCCCGATAGTTGGATGAAGATGTACAGTGAGAATAATAAATAGCACATAGGTAATGAAGCCGGATGTAGGGCAAGAATTAAATAACAAGCTGATTGAATGCCAATTGAAAATAGTAGATTGCTTGATTAGATCTTCATAGGTAGGGGCACTGGGGCCCAGTCGTCTGAGGCGCCGTAATTCGCTGTGCAGATTTGTGGTAAACGTCTGAGACCTGCATCACTTCGGGCTTTCCTCCCACATTAAGCTGACACGCCGTGATATAACGGGAATCATGTTAAAAGCGGCGTTAAAAACCAAACTCACTCACTCTTCATAGGTAGAATAGATGTAGTACCCTGTTAATCCTAATAGAGATTTATGGTATCGATGTTCCAGGACTTGGAGGCAGACGTGTATTACTCAGGTGACCGTCTGGAGAAGTGTCTGATTCAGTTTTGCTTTCTGAGTTTTATCGCGGTATGACGGACATTTTCACATTCCCCAAACAATGACTGCTTGTCCATATGGTTCCTCCTTTGTCTATATAGCATACGGGGTGATATTTTCCTTCTTAAACTTGGTATTTGTGGATAGTATTCCATCCTTAGTGCGCCATTTCACCTGCTTTCTCAGCCATAACGAGAGACATTTAATTAATCAGGAAAATATAACTTCTCTTTATAGAAGCAAGTTTGCAAACCCGTGCATTTGATACAGACAACAGAAAGAAACTTCGCATTCAAAACATCTTCTTTTCAAGCACGCAACCAGTTGTTTTCAGTTCCCCCAAAAAACTCAAAGTCGAGCGCAAAGTCTTTCGGCGTTCCTGTCGGCGGCCTCCGTGGTTACGGTTTAATTCCGCCAGGTCTTCACGATCCGTTGTCATCCTTGGTGCGTTGCTGGGACATAAGAAACCAATGCTCTACCACGGGAAAGAAGGGCGACGTCGTGTCCCTTCCACCCAGTCTACGCGATGTCATTATGCCTGAACTATTGCGACACGCATGTTCTCACGGACAACCACGCGGCGCAACAAACACCAACATACAAGGACGTTTTGTAACATTTCGGTAAGAGGTCCAATCCCTTCCGGTACAGCAAGTCAAACCTTTCGAATGCGCACCGAACAAAATAAACACGTACACAACAAATCGCAGGGAGCCACAACCGTCATGCGACACGCAACTAAAACGGAGGCACGTGCAGTTGTCACAAATTTGAACTCAGGCACAAACGCCATCACACGCCAACAAAATAATAACAAACAACTAACCCCAACAACCATGCAGCGAGCAACAAGCCAAAATGTGCCAAAACGGACGCGACATACGAAGTCCACAAACCCAGCGCAGACAATAAACCCATCGCAACACAAACAAACCACTAAATACCTACCGCGAGACTTAATGAATAACTGTAAACGCGATCACGTATCACTGGATTGTCTTGTCCACTATCATTTGATTGTCTGGTCATGACTCATGGCCGCCGTCGTATGACAGGAGTTTTGAGTGTGACGTTAAGCAACAAACAACCATTTATATTTTTTGGCAAATTGGGTAAGCTAGGGGTGTGCCACAGGTAGGAAAGCACATAATTCAATTCACGAACAACTGGTGCCATCCTTTATTTTAAGTGCGCCATTCCAATGAGAGCCATCACTATTTATCCTTCCACGAATCTTATTCAAGACCGATAATTTCTGGCGTTGGGAATATTAGGTGAAACATATGTTTTTTGTATTCATAAAAGGCGAGTATGCTTGCGGTAAGAGGCACCTAACGGGATCGGATGGTCAGGCTCGCTGCCTTGGTTGGTGTATGTCATCGTCACCCAATTGCGTGGATCGATACCCATGATGTCAATCACTTGATTGTCTGGTCCAAACTCGATCATTTACAGACCGCCGCCATATAGCTGGAACACTGCGGCGTTAAACAACAAACACACTTATCTCACATCTTCATTCGTCCCGCTTGATCTAATATCTAACTGTCGATGAAAAATACAATGGTCCCAAGTGCTGTTACAAAAAGGGAAAGTTCACAACATGAGTAGGGTTGTGTCTTTTTTTTCGGTCCTTATATTCACAAGTTTGACATGAACAAAGACACCGTCATATACGATTGGAGAATTTCGTTCCTGTCTGATTCACTTGTGTAAGAAACATAGGCTCGAGACGTATCCAGCCTGAAACACTTACTCATGATCACTTACGCTGAAGGACGATTCTTCTAATAAAGCTCAACAAAATACGTCCAACTAAGAAATGAAATTATCATATAGTGCTGCTTTACTGGTGAATGAACGCGTTGAACCATGCAAATTATATCGCGTAAATTCCGGAGCTTGCGACATTCTGATCGATTATTGGGTTAACCGCAACGTTTCAAAATGATCATTGGTGTAAATACAGATACCCGTGATCAAAATGATCATTGGTGAAAATACAGATACCCGTGATCAAAATGATCATTGGTGAAAATACAGATACCCGTGATCAGAACACTGATCACTAATATGCTATACTTGAAATGCAATTCTCCGAGTAAATATCCGATATTTGATTTCAAAACATACGCTTAATAACGTCGTGATGATGATTTGGTTATGTGTCAAAATGACGAGCTTTACGAAGTTCAAACTTTTTAGAGGTTACTTTCAATAATTTGGCTCTGCCTAAAATGACAGTGGATGATTTTACAGAACAGGGGATTTCCCACAGAATTAAAAACTTGCAGTGCATTTGTGGACGTGGTGTATTTTGAATTTTATTCGACTTCAACGTGAGAGATTAAGAGGAGGGACATAGATGTCCTCATGGAACATTGTGTGAAAAAATAATGTTAGTATATTGTCTAATATTGCCGTTCCTCATGATCGGGGTAAGTAGGGATCGAGAGAGCAGAGAACTGGTCAACTCGGGGATTCCCCATGAAACTGGTTCCGGTCAAAAATCGTGTAAACGTCAAAAGGTAAAGTTTATACTTTGTAAACGTCATTTTTTAAGTTAGTTGAACTTCAAAAGACGAATTTTTATAGAGATATATTGCAGCAAATGTACCACCAAATCCTCTATGATTAACCATCACCCGAGTACAATCATGGAAGGACCTTCTTTGAAGCGGTTGGGCAGGATACGGAAACATTTTGCAAACACCAAGTATCATCACTGTTTGATAGTGATTCATGAACCGGAAAAGAAACGTCACCATGGACAGATATATGAGAAACCTTATTTGTCCAAACACTGTAAACATACCTTGAGACATAATGAAAAGATGAAACTTGGCAAAACTGATCATCAAGGCTGAAATTAAAGTGTCAAATGTTCTTGAAGTGAAACACAACACTAGTCTCTGAAAAAATGGCAGTATCTCGTGTATCGCCATGTGCATTGATGACTGCCGTGCAACGTCGATACATGGAATGGATGAGGGGGTTGATAAAGGCCATAGGCACTTGAACCCACACTCTCAGGAACGCCTGACGCTGTTCAGCTGCAGTTGTCGGCCTTGGTCGGACGTCATTCAGCCGTCTTTGAATCTCGTCCCACAGGTGCTCAATGGGATATTAATCGGGACCGAGGGCAGGCCACCGCATGGTTCTGAAGCCATTCTGCTGGAGGAAGTCTCTGGTTGCTCTAGCAGTAAGGGCACGGGAGTTATCATGCTGAAACTTGTGGTTGCGGCGACGTGCCAAATGAGGTATGGTGTGTGGTCTCAAGACTTTATCAGTGTACCGAGCTGCTGTGACACCATTGCCTGTCCCTAGACCGATGTTCTGGAAGACCACAGGGCCGACCCTCTGCGCAAGACCAACCCACACCATGATGCTCGGACCATCCCACAAGTCCCTCTCAACAATACAAGCATCCGAATAACGTTCCCCGCGGCGTCGCCAGACTCCGCTGTTGAGATACAGTAAACGCTCTCGTCTGAGAAGAGGACTCTTCTCCACTACCGGTGGCGCCAATACCGGTGCTGTGTTGCCCACTGAGGACGGTCTGGGCGTCAGAATGGGTCCTCGTTGTGACCTGTGACTGGAGTTGTCTGCTCGTCGACGCACGGTGTCCGCACTAATGTGTCGCTGGTGTGTCCCCATGGTCTTTTCGAGCAGTTTCAGCAGCAGTAACAAAGCGACCTTGAAGATGCTGTCGCACAAAGTGACGATCCTGACGTCGGGTGGTGACTACGTGGTCGGTCATCTGTAGTGTTGGTGGTCTGGTACCGTTGCTGGAGCCTGTATATGGTCCTTACGTGGACTTGAAATGCACTGGCTTCTTGCGGGGAGGTTTGTCCAGCTTGCAATCGTCAAAGGGCTTGGTATGATATGTGGTAGCAATTCAATAACGAATGAGTGTTATCCGATCTGGGTGGATTATTATAGGTCAAGAAATGGGGAACGTTTGGGCGATCGGTTTTATTGTCATCTGCTTTGTTATTTATCATCAAATTTCATTTTTCCGGACATGGTAATGTTAAATTTTATACAAAAATTACCCAGATATCTAAATGACAACTTTTCATGCAATGTTACTTGGGATGACGTTTCTTTTGCGGTTCAGTTTAGTCGGAATCCTACAACTGACTCTCCGGTGATCATGGAAATGTATTTACAGAAATTATTTGAGGCAAATGGAATAAAAACCATGTGGATTCCCTTAAACCTCAAGGATTTGCTTGAAGTTCACAATGTCAGAAATGAACCAAATTGAATTGTGTCAAAACATTTGATTTGATACCTTTCTGCACCATTATTCAACACCTCAGATTTAGGGAAAACGTAACTTCTTGGTTCATGTGGCATTTGTCAGTAAACGTGGTGACGATAGATATAGTTCATATCTGTCTTTAAAGGTTCTGTTTCTGTTTGTTGTTTAACGCCGCACTCAGCAATATTCCAGCTATATGACGGCGGTCTGTAAATAATCAAGACTGGACCAGACAATCCAGTGATTAATATCATGAGCATCGATCCACGCAATTGGGATCGATGACATGCATCAACCAAGTCAGCGAGTCTGACCATCCGATCCCGTTAGTCGCCTTTTACGACAAGCATAGTCGCCTTTTACGGCAAGCATGGGTTGCTGAAGACCTATTCTACCCCGGAATTAAAAGTTCTGGATAAGTTGTGAAAGCAAAGTTCATCTGAGGATTACTGACAAAACAATATATGAAATGCAGGACTAGATTATATGGATGTGATATCTGAAGACAGGACAAGACGTAGACACCAATAGGCACCAATTGCCATCCCCTACTTCTTTTAAGTATATGAATCGGAATTTCTGCAGTCAAAACAAGGGAAGTTTAACTTCAGCTGATTTCGTTTAATAATGGTGAATGAACCAATCCCCTCCCACTGATTAACCAACTTGCAGTAGAAATGTGACCAGGGACACTTTTATCAACGAGTGTTGATATATTTGATATAAAAAGACACGAGGGTGAGATTTTATTAATCATCCAACATCATTCTTCCAACGTTTTCAATTGGTAGACAGTAATTAGCAGTGTCTTCAGTGTAAAAAGTACTGCTTCAGTGTACATATCGCTTGATCTCATATGGACATAACAGGAGATTGTGCTTTTTAACACTCGATAGACATTCAAGGATATCAGTTCATTACTCTTATCGTATGTATGTATGTATGTATGTATGTATGTATGTTTGTATGTATGTATGTATGTATGTATGTATTCTCTCTAAGCCTCTTCCTTTATCGCTTATTTCTTCCTGTTTGTACGTATATTTTATATTATATATCACTGAATATGAGATATGAAATTAGAATAAGGTTACAGAACGCAAACACCAGTGGTGGACGCCATCTTCTTTTCAAAAACCGGTTGTTGTTTTCTGGAATCCTCATTCAAATGATGTCATGATATATGTGAATATAGGACAAAGTAAATAACCTACCCGTCTATCCCCCTCCGCTGCTTGATTAAAGCCTCAACGTCAAACGCTGTCATCTGCACCAAAGTTGCGAAGATGGCTTCACACATGACTTGAGCTTCCGTTTGTGTAACCTGGTCATCGATGTACTTGTAGCAACGGTTAGTGACCGCAAGGTGGTAGAAACCGTCAGAACACGTATATCCAATGTCACCTTGTTGAAAGAAAATGTATATGTAAAGCACTGGAGTAAGTGAGTGAGTTTGGTTTAACGCCGCTTTTAACAGTTTTCCAGGCGTGTCAGCTTAATGTGGGAGGAAAGCCCGAAGTGATGCAGGTCTCAGACGTTTACCACTTCGGTGAAACCCACGAGCACGGGTATGGTGCTGACAAACCTAGAAACATAATCGGGGCGAACCGGGATTGGAACCCACAATCATAGGTTTCTGGCTTGCCCAAGGGACGCAACTCTGCACAGCTGATGGCGGCGCCTTAGACGACTGGGCCACCCGTCCCCCCGTGAAGCACTGGAGTGCCGAGGATGGTGTACATGTGAGACCTGACATACATGTACTATTGGCGCATTTAATGTTTATCAGGTATATTGCTGAAGGTGGCAGATTTGGGGTCAATTGGTTTAAAGAAGCGTTAACGTCTATGGCCGTCATCACAGGACTATGAAACACCGTGGTAAATATTAAAGCACGGTATTGAATACACGGCACGGAATATGATGCCCGTATGGCGCTTAAGCCATATGTATGTGCCATAATTCTAATGAAGCTACAATATGTACTATCATACATAAGACACTGTTAATGTCAATGTCAATGAATACATTGGAATACATTGATTTTTTAACACAACATGAGTGTACAAGGAGCAGTTTCACCGCGATGTTACGTTGGTTGGTTGGTTGGTTGGTTTCTTGTGTAATGCAGCACTCAGCAATATTCCAGCTACTTGACGGCGATCTGTAATCGAGACTGGACAATCCTGTGATTGATATCATGAGCATCGATTCACGCAATTGGGATCGATGACATACTTCAAACCAAGTCAGCGAGCCTGACCACCCGATTCCGTTAGTCGCCTCTTACGACAAGCACAGTCGCCTTTTACGGCAAGCATGGGTTGCTGAAGACCTATTCTACCCTGGATCTTCATGAGTCCGATGTTACGGGACAGTTTGTAAGGTACGTGTTTGCCTTCTTCGAGACAGCGGATTAATTCGAACGCCTCAGCGACATGAATGGTCTTGAATTGACTGTATAAAGAAGATGAAAAGGATAGCGTAAAGGAAGTTATCACAGAGGGGCATGATGTAACATCAATATCGATAACCTTACCAGACATACATGTTCGAAATAGCGTGTGCGTGAGGTAATAGTTTATGTACGCATCGCATTGGTAACAGTGACGTCAGGATTGACCTGCAGGTGTGAATTGTAGTAAGCGACATATTAATCATATGAATCATTATCACAATGGAGGTCATGGGGTGGCCTAGTGGTTGGCGCGTTCTCTCTTCATGCTGAAGGTCCGTGTTCGATTTCCCACCTGGGTACAATTTGTAAATAACATTTCTGTTGTCATCTCGCCATGATATTACTAAAAGCAGCTTAAAACCGTACTCCCTGACTCATTCTGTTGCAATGAACAACAGTATATTACAATTGGCGGCGTTCTTGCAATTTGTATTTAGTTTTTATGACGATCAAGGCTATCAACAGATTATCTCTGTAGTGTCTGAATGTGTGCACCTTTATCAATATCCCAGCCATATCACGGAGGGGAAAGCAAGAAATGGGTTTTACACATTATACCCACGTTGGGAGTCGAACCGGATCCTTTGCGTAGCGTTCAAACACTTTAGCCCCTAAGCTTCCCTGACGCCTGTTGTTCTTTAACAAGTACAACATATAAGGCAACATCATATATACATCACACGACTAAAGGCAAAATTCAATTTGTTCATCCGAAGATTTTGACGTACATCCGTTCCGAATTTGAACGACACTTTTTCCCCAAATCACATTTCCTTGACACACATTACGACTTTTTCTGTACTGTTATGCTGATGTTAAGATACCATTGCTTAAGAAAATGACTTATTACAATTGATATAATCTTAAATATGAAGGAACTTTTATGGCTATTATGATTATTGATATTTTGATACAAAACCAAAACATATCTTACCCTTTGAATATGACAGAACCAAACATAGAAACCATGATATCTTCAGCGTGTCCATTTTTCGTCCAAGCCACTTGGCACCACACTCGGATAAAGCTGCAGGCTGCTACACAGTCAAAGCAGTGTATGATTAATACATCACACCATGTCCCTTACGACTGAAAGTTCTTTGCAATCTGGCCTCTTGAGGCAAAGTACTAGGTCTAGCTATCCAGAAATCAGGCATCAACGGAGAATACTGAATAATCAAAATACTGCCGCTAGACAACGTTTCTAAGGTGGCTGTCACTTAGGGAATCAAGTGTGACCGGATGACTTGTTACACGTTGTTGCCATTGGTGTCATTAAGACCTGATTGTGTGCGTGTGTGCACACATCATTTAGCCAGTTATAAAGCTATTATATACAAATTGTTGTCAGGGCAACCCTCATGATTAAGACATCCAACATTACCTATGCATTCACGTGAATCTCTTCTAATACTACTTAAATCAGTTTACATATCGATCTCTTTGAGTGAGTGATTAAAGAGGTAACGTCACATCGGCAATATTTCAGCCATATCGTGCCGAGATAAACTGAATCCTTGAGAAATAAATTTTGACTATATAAAACCTGTCAGTATATCATCAGAGGTTGATTTCAAAACTAGTTTGAGAACATGTAAGTGAATAAACTATGATTTAACAACACAATACAAAAACGGGCACTCAAAGTACGGCCCCATACTAGGGTCGTAGGGACTTACGATACTTCTGTTACCTGCACGGTTCCCCGACAGGATTTACACAATCCCTTCAGCCACCAAATAAAACTAACAAATATACTACGATAAAAAATGTGATAGTTCTAACTTTACTTTGAAAGTTGTGGAACTTATGTGCCCTCTAAGGGGGCAAAATGTTTACACTATTTTAAGCAACCTTTGAGGATACAGCCACTAACAATCTCAGTCTCTGATTTAATCTGCCAATTTTAAAACGATATTATTAATCATATCAATCATATTTTTTCCTTTAAGCAACAATAATTAAACGAGAATTAATACTATTGCGAGATCCCATGTTGGACAATGTTCTCTTCCAGAACCCCTACTGACTATTTCACCCTCAAGACTTAATACATTTTATATGCATAGTGTCACTGATGTTTATTCTTGTTTAGTTGTAAACATAGTTTATGTGGTCATAATACCACAAGAACATTTAAAAGTGAAAATTATTTATTTATGTTTATTTATTTTTAGGCATTATTCAAGTGCGAAATTGTATAGAAATGCTTGAAAATTGGTAAAAAAAAGGGCAAATTCCGCGATTTTTATGCAGTTACGTTTTTATGCGTGTTACAATTTCTGCAAATCTTTCCGCGATCTCGGAATCTCAGAATTCGTCAAGGACTGATACATTATTTGTTATGTCTGCATATTCTTAAATCGGGGATAGGGTACTTGCATACATGACACATGAAGCACAGGGTTCACTTAAAGTATGATTACATCAACCGACCATCAGCACCAAATAAGTTGCATTGTTTGATTGGCATTTCTCAGAAGTTGACAAAGTAGACACAATTAATGGATACCAACGTCTTTGATATGCTATTATAGCGACGATTCGGTATAGATCCCCACAGTCTTGCTTGACGGTTTGTGTCTGTTTTGTCATATACATTGCCATGCGACATTGTGTCATGTACCCAGACAACAAGGATTCACTGAAGCAGTCATGAGGTGTGCGATCGCTGAACATATCGAGGCACCAATGTAGAGGCCCGTTATACTGGTACAGTCCAAATCGAATTCACAGGATACCCCATCTAACCCCAAAAGTGGTAAAATTGACAATATGAAAATGACCACACAATATGAATTATAGAACGCGCGTGACAAACCCGAGGGTAATGTTTCCTTGAGATTTATATATTTATGATAGTCAATGGTAAATTTCATACACACATATTCACCTGAAAACCCTGAGTTGGTAAACACATATACTTTACTAATGCTGTTATAACTAGCTTCTCGATTGAGTGCGTTGTGTTTGACATGTTTTGTTTGTCAGTATTTGCTTTATGTCACGCTCACTGGTCTTGTTGTGTAAAGGAAAGACCATAGAGTTGTTTAAGTATCTATTATTAATGAAACCAACAAATGTGGTTCTGTTGACGACGTCCCATGGGTTGCACGCACAATATGACACACACGTTTAATCAACATAGACCATATAACTGAACGAGCCTTTGAAGCCATCGGAAACAGCAGCAAGAGAAGAGGAAGAAGATTATATCTATTGATAAACAGTAAGAGATATTATCCAAACACACCTTTCTTCAAATTTTCATTTTTATTACTTTTCTGATACATTTGGAAAGTACATAACACAAGGAAAAGTTAAACTTCCCCCAGAAATATTGCAGAATTGATATATTTTGCACGGTTTCTTTACATCGGTCATAGTACCAGATTTAAGCAGATGTGATTCCGTTGAAATTAAACAGGGACGTAATTAAGTGTACGGATAACCATATAATTGAATGAACTATGTCCATTATTACCAATATACACTCCATTTTCTATTCTAATACTTATTAAAAGACAAAGCGTAAGATTGCATGGCAAAGATGCTAACCTCAGAATCTACTAAGGCAGATAACCATTGCATGACCACGCTAGAATTATTTGACACTTTGACATCCCTTGCCCTCTTCCGTCTTTAGGTAATGTGCGACATGTGATCTTACTAGAAACTAACGCTGCTACAGGTGCAGTGATCAAGTGGAATATTGCCGATGCGATGTAAAAATTTAACTCACTCACTCACTCATTATATTAACAACAATAAAGCGAAGGAAGTCTTATTCCTATACAAACTCCCCGAGTCATAAGTACAGAGCTAGAAACCCTCTGTCCAACCCCTTTTAGACTGATTGCTAGACACTTAGTATTGAAACTTATTTTGTGAAAAATAATTTTGCCTTTGTTGAAAGGAATATTACTCAGAGCAATAGAATCAGCATTACTTTAAACACGCACTGTAGTGTGTTTCTCATCTCAGCTTTCCGTGTCAGACTTATCATTTGCGGGCAGATCGATTTTTCCCGGACGATACACAATGATATACCTGTTTACCTGAACGCACACATATCTAATGACGGGAATACCTCTATTTTTACCATACACCTTGTGGGATTAATGAAGCTGTTGTTTGCATTTTCAGTCAGTATGCTGTGCATGTATAATAACATGTCGGAGACAAACACTAATGAACCTGTAGGGTCTCAGGTGATGAACAAATCATTGCAACAGAAATGTAATAGACATGAACTGTATTTATTCCTTCATGGTGTGATATGAGTCGTTCTTTGGAACAACAGAGATTCGATACTCATACAATGTCATGTACATCGGGAAATCCGTGGTATCGAGCTGGATAGCAACTTTTTCCTTGATGGCTGCAGATATTTAAAGCGACAAAACCCTTTCCGCATTCATAGGAAATACTGCCTAAAGCAGACTCGAATGTACGATTCCGTTTATATCATGAGCATGTATTTATGGGTCATTGTAAACCTATAGAAAGTGTGTTCTGTGTTGTGATTACCTAATTTGGGTCACATGACCAAATGTTAAAGGGTGAAAATATGATTTGCATTCCCTGAAGCAAGCGACCGAATCACTGTGTAGAAATACATACTTACTCAGCATTTATTGCATACTAATTAACAATGGACGCAAATTGAAAAACAAAATTAACATTCATAACAAATATTTTGATTTTCTCTCTTCATGGGAATTATTGGGATTTTAAATTTTTAATTAAAAAAAATCGTAATTAAATAATTACCAAAATCACAATCACCATAGCGACTAATGCGCACCGGGCGAATCCTCAGATATCACTGTTCTGTATATCAAACGGCATAAAATTTCCAAGACCAAGCCAATTCTTCAAGAAATGTGTACATATAATTTAACGAAAAATAATATCCATTTTGATTAAGTTATATCGTCAGTTATAGTTATAAAATAAAATGAAACGGCTATTCATGGACACTATTTATATGAACTTATAATATTGACTATTACACTCGCTAGAAATACATACATGTGACAGGTACATTTACATTTCATCTTGTAACACTTATTCAAATTATAGAAATATCGTATACGACACTATAAACTTATCAACTTCATATGTGAACATTGTTCAAACAAACAGGAGATTATCAAACGTTCATACATGTTGTGGCTTATATCTACGTATGATATCATATTGAACATTGATTAATATCCAAAGTGAAATTAATTGTGTGAAAAAATGTACAAAAGATACAAGATCTACATCATGAAACAGTAAAAATCGGTAAACAATGATCGTGTGTACTTTCATTCAAGGACCTTCACCTCAGAGAAATTACCAAATTTGTACACTACCGGTGACCGAATTTTACAAAATGGCGTGTTGACTGTCAACAGTGCGCGTGATTTTACGAGGAGACTTTCGTTGATTCAGGGTTCGTATATACATAAATGAGACATGTAAGTAATCAAAAACATTCTGACAATCTGTGTACTGTTTTTTGTTGTATTTTTCATTGAAACCATCGAAAATAGTCAGACATTCTGATAAATACCGTTATCGTTGTGCGTGATTTTGCGTCAGTCATGGCGTCACACAGGACGGGAACTTCGACAAGTTCTGTTGAAAATATCAAATCATTGCAATGTATATACTACTCAAAATTTGATAAGGATCACTAGGTGATATGTGTGTAAGTTACCACAAACATAACAAAAGACATGACTCTGACTCAGAAACGTGTTTAATCATGTTATGAATGAAAATTCATGAACGGCATGAACTTGTATCAATATGGAATGTTTGAAATCTACAAACACCAAAAGGCATTTCATTAAAAAATGTTAACAGCAAACAAGAGAAAGAATTACACAGTTATGAGGGATAGTCCATCATTACACTTAGTCGATGAAGTGTCAATATCGAGTATGACCTCCCCTTGCATCAATGACGGCCTGACAACGTCGAAATATGCTGTCAATAAGCACCCGGATGTTCCCAATGGGAAGGTTGTTCCACTCTTCCACGAGGGCATGTCCGAGCTCTGCCAAAGTCGTGGGTTGTCCTCTACGGCGTGAAAGGGCAACCTGCAGCATGTTCCAGACATGCTCAATCGGGTTCAAGTCCGGCGAGCGCGCTGGCCAATCCATGCGGACAATTGTCTCCTGCTAAAGGTACTGCTCAACCACCCTGGCGCGATGAGGACGGGCGTTATCATCCATCAGGATGAACTCAGGGCCAACAGCACCAGCGTAGGGTCTGACGTACACATCGAGGATCTCATCCCGGTACCTCACCCCCATCATTGTTCCTCTCTCCAGGACATGAAGATCTGTCCTTCCATCTCTGTTGATTCCACCCCAGACCATGATGGAACCACCACCATAACGGTCATGTTCACTGATGTTGGCATCATGGAAACGTTCACGTTGTCGTCGCCACACCCGCTGCCTCCTGTCTGTAAAGTCCAAACAATACCTGGACTCATCGGTGAACAGAACTGGAACCCAATCGTTCCGTGTCCAAGTGACATGATCTTCAGCCCATTAACAATCGCTCCCGCCGGTGTCGAACAGTCAGGGGGATTCGGACACATGCCCTTCTCGAATAGAGACCTGCATTGTGAAGACGATTCCGTATCGTCTGAGTGGACACATTCACCCCCGAGGCGTTCAGGAGGTCGTTACGTAGGCTGGTTGCTGTCCAGAAGGGATGACGTCGTGCCTGAAGAGCCACGAAATGATCTTGGCGTTGGGTTGTCGACCTCTGACGACCACCCCCTTGTCGGTGTGCTGCTGTACCAAAATTTTGCTGTCGGGACCAGGCCCTGCTTACAACGCTCTGGCTGACGTTTAGTGCATTGGCAACGTCACGTTGTGAATAGCCAGCATCAAGCATTCCAATACATCTGCCCAGTTGTTCTGTCGTCAGGCGACGCCTTACACGTTGAGGGGGCATTGCGTAGATAAACGTAGTGTAAACACTCAATTGAGTTTACAGTTTCAGAATGAACCAGACACCGTTGCCTGATTGGAAATCGTGCAATGGTAACAAAAGCATGAACTGTGATGTGAAACGCATTTCCCATGGCATGAAATGCACGTGCAAGTGTGTTGGAGACGTTTTTGATTTCACTTGAACACAATATTGCCAGTTATGCAGTTATTTTGTTTTTTTATTCAGAAAAATATCTACGATCCTTATCAAATTTTGAGTAGTATATATATGTTTAATTCCTTAATTCTTCCTACGATTCTCTTCTCGTGTATATTCTGAAAATGCAGAGCCAATGTACTCAACGAATAGACGATGGCTTTGTTTTCATTTCAAACAAGTGCAGTTTTTTCAGCGTTCGTTTTCACACCTCATTTATTTGGCATCATTACATCTAGACAATTTGTATTGGTGACAAAGACCATTTGGCATTTGATTCTAAAATGTATGAGGAATTCAAGGATGTAGGTATCGCTGCTGAAATAAACGTGATGGTATTTGCGTCTCATTACCGGTGTACGTTAATTACCAAAATCACAATCACCATGGCAACAACAGAACGTTCGATGTTGACGCCTCACAACCGAGTAAGTGCGAGGTGTTAAAGAGTGCGCATGGTTTTTTTTTCTAAATAAAACAATAGGTTTACAATATCGATAAATACTCTGTGTGTGTCTATTTCCGGGATTTTATCGAGTATTTGCATCTTGGAAATTTTCATTCAAGCCCCTCAAGCTAACGCTTTCGGGTCTCGAGATGAATTTCCAAGATGCAAATACTCGATAAAATCCCGGAAATAGACACACACATGGTATTTATCTTCTAAGTATCATATAGTGGTGATGCCATGTGTTCGCACCCGGTGGTGGCACCCGTCATAAACACATGCAAAGCCAAGTTAATTGTAACTATATCGATGGTTATCCCGTTAAGTAGCAATGAATCAAGGAATGGAGTTTTCCTTCAAGTTTGTCAATAAGTGAAGGAAATCATTTGTGTTTTGGGGAATCCACATGGTATAAATTGTTTCAAATACTTTCTGTGAATATAAAGAAAGTCCTTTTATTTCTTAGTTGTATGATGGATTATGGTAATCTTTGAGACGGGGATATAGTGGTACATTTGCTGGACCCAGCAATATATTTCACTTTGTACGGATTATCATGAAGCTTTAGAATCGAGTACAAATGAGGAATGGATAAGTCTTCAGATTTCACTGTGAAGTCAAAAGTTCGGTTCAGTTCACTGCATTTGCCTCTGAAACTACAAGGCCTATGGAGAAGAAATTGTACTCTCTCGCTTCAATGTGCTCACAGATTTCTGATGGCGAGGCTTAAAGTGAGGTATGCAACCGTTTGACATGTCGCTAGACTCCTTGTGCTTTGTACAATACAAATCGAATTCACAGGATAACCCCAGCTGACCCCCAAAGTGGGAGGATGATTCCCGAAGAATATGAATACAAAACACCGTGACATTTCCCCCCCCTTGAAATACTGAAAAATATTGAATCATTTTGTATGGTTCTTGACTTCGGTTAAAGTACTACATTTCAGCAGAGGTTATTTCTGTGGAATTTTTGTGAAATAAAACAGGTCTGTAGTTAAATGTGCAGATAACCGCAAAAAGTAAAACAAAAAAAACACCAAAATACAGTCCATGTTCCCTGTAGATGTGCCAAGTGTGTAGGGCAAATAACGTGTTACATTTGTAAAAGACACCTAAGAACACACATTTTATCAAGAGAATACCTCTAATTTAACAAACTACCATAATAGAGACGTTGTTTGTCGTTCGGAGAAAACGCTATTGATATGATATCCATGTACAAAATATTTTTCTATGGTAACATATTATATAATAGTAGACACAGAGACTCGTGTTTAAAACGGGAACATGCATGTCGCATGTGTAAAACTTAACTTGAAGATGTTTTCTTGTTAGTGCTCAACAAATAATTGGAACAGATATGCAAAAGTATTCATACTTGGTGCTATATGAATCATTCCGTGGACCAATTCAAACAGAGATACGATACTTATACAATGGCATGTAAGTCAGGAAACTATAGGCGCTTTAAAATGGATAGTAATTCTGCCGCTGATAGCTGTAACACAAGTATTCTCAGCTGAAATACAAACATAGACACACGTTAGCTTTTTGATGGCCATTTCGAAGGGTTACTTCAAGTCAGCTGTATCGTGGCAGTTTTATTGATCTACTAAACATTCCCATACGTAGCCGAAATCAAGGGGGATAGTAAACAGAATTACGTTGGTGTCAAACCAACACCAACGATTCGTATATATATATGTCCATCACTAATGTGCTCAATCTCATTCAAATCAGATCTTATTTCTCGCTCCTTTGTTATGCGACAGCGAGAACTTAGATCTGATTTTAACTAGATTGAAATGTGCTTCACCCATTGTATCCCCATGAGAAATCGATCCCAGGCCATCGTGACGAGTGAATGTTTTATCTACTTTCAATGTTCTGATATTAGTGAGGTGTAAATGTGGTTTTCGCAACAGTCATCGGGGGAACAAGTGGTCGATAGCATGGACAACAGTCCACGTACATTAGGTTATGCGCGATGCAATGAACCAGGTGAAATCAATTGATCGTCATTTTACTCCTCTCTGGCCAACATAGGGTACCGAGGTGCTATTCTGCCCCGAAATCCTTACGGTGTGGATTAGGCGACAACTGAACCAAGATTATTGGCCACATACAAGTGACAAATAATTATGAAAAGGTTAGAATATAGCGCATATGCAATCAACATATTTGTCCACAGTACACTTCAAATTGAAAACAATGTTAGATGAGTACAAATGAATTTTCGAGAAACTAATAGCATTTGTCAAATAATTATTTATGTTGAAAATAGGTCACCAAATGATTCAGTTGTCATATGTGCATTATATATTAATACCGCCGTCATGTAACTGGAATATTGCGGAGTGTGGTGTTGAACAACAAATAAACATGATTATATATTGGTATGATTAGTATGGTTAACAACATGGGAAGGGGTGCAGCGTGCTGGGTCCAAGTAGGAATACTTCACACCAAGTACAGAACGTATCAGGAGCAACGGTGCTACAGGTATTAGGGTTTGGCGACGCTGGTTGGTGTCAGTCAGTTGTTTCATTTCTAAACGATTTTCAGGATATTTTATTACCGCTTCCAAGGCCAATGTAACCTTCGTAACAGTCGACAGAGCAAACATTGGTCCCTTTATAAATGAAGATGGCAGGTGTCTTGTATTTGTAGAACATGATGTATACAAATAGATGGAACAAATTGTGTATGTGCGAAACATGTCTCATTTGGTTGTTTTCAGTCTTATTGATGTATTGCTTATTTATATTTATCGCGTTTATTTTTATGTATTCTGAGTATGTATTCGGTTTAATATATAAAAGATAGTTACATTGCCAAATTTTGTACATGTAGGTCTACTGTTCTTTAAATATACAGTTTTGATAGTTTGCAATTTTAAGTTGCATGGGCTAGTTGTATATGGGCAACGGTATGATCATATGAATCCAGATGTGTAGTTAGTGTACTTAGAGGTAAAAGTCTTAAAATGTGATATAAGTAAATACACAGCAACAGTGTAGGTATATGGAAAGGAGGGTAATAAAAAAAATAAATCAAGTTTGAAAATTTTGAATTATGTCAGATTCTATGGACGACAGGCAACCACGTGGACTGAAATAGATAAACATGGCTTCATAATTGGTTTTACGATGCTGCTCAATCATCAACCTGTCCTCAAAATATCAGAGGTCGTTATATTACAGGAAACCCAATTCCTTTCATTCCTTTTTGCGTTTGAAAACAAGGTTTTGCTCGAACTCCCTACTTCATTTTGTTGTAATCATTTTACATAATTATTTACACAGTCGTCCTCAGTACCTATCATACCCCGGAAGAAATCACTACCGTACAAGTATCACTATGGTATTATTTAGGTAAAATAAAAAAGAATTTCTAAAGGATGAACACATAAGAAGGGACTTTGTGACGTTGTCGACTTTACAAGACCAAGCAAACATTAAACAATGTGACATCGGCAAAAAGTGATAACGTGACGAAACGACAATTGGTCAAAATTTTGCAAAGTCGCGATGTGGTTTTCGCTTGGTTTTGTTAAGCCTACAACGTGACCCTGTCCCTCCTAGGAATCCACACAACCATTTCTTCATATTTTCTAAAATCGGTAATCTGACGCATATATTTAACAGTCTTTGTGATACCGACGTCATTGTTAATTAATGTCACAAATAGTTGTCTAGTGTATTGTTTCTGAGCGCCAACCTTAGGGGCTGCAAAGCGTAGCTTCCTATGGTCAGCTGTGACCTGGTAGATTGTCTGTGAGTGTGGACCAATCCCTGGCCAGATACACACAGAAAAAGCCTTCTGCACATTCGGCTGAAAGGTCACCTGCAGTGACCCCCGAGGAAAGTTCCACCATATGCTTCGTTTATGCAAGCTTTTTCTGCATATTCTTCGGTGACAGGGTCCATCATAGGATTTGACAAAAACATATAATGAATGATTGCATGGTTTCTAATAATAAGTCATACCACGATTTCCTTCAGTGAACATTCATATATAGATATTATGTAACATAAACATATATCCAACAAGAAAACATCGTTGTCACTATCCGCCGCCGTGTGGCACATTAGAGTTTTGCTTGTTCATACAGTAGTGAATAAAAACTATTAAACAAGTCCCATAAAGCCTTGAGGGGAGATAGTCACTTGAGCATCTTTATATCATCAGGTAAATGAATTAAAGTGAAGTTAATACACACAAAAGGCCCCTTCTCTGGAAAAAAAATAACTCAGTCTTGATAAGAATCTCTTAGATACTCTAACGTCTTTGGTTTCTGGGAAAAGATGTCTCGAAGTAAAATAACATGGATCAAGAGCAGTAACTCTGTAAACATAACTTTGAAAGGGACCGATTTTCAAACTCATTCTTGACAAGTATCTCTTAGATATATGTAAGCCAACTCTTATGCCTGCAACTTCAGTAGTTTCTGAGAAATCATGTCCCCATTGCACCCACAATGCACTGAGCAAAATAACATGGATCAAGGGCCGTACCTCAGTAAAAAAGATATTGACACGTCTATTTAAGAGCGTTAACCGTACGTTTAATCAAAGAATTTAGACAAACCCATGACAAGAATATGGCGGCCGAGAGGAGACATCGCGTTCTCGCTCTGTCGCTTTCTCGCGGTATAGCAGTATTCCCTCTTGGCTACTATGGGGTCGAGGATGCTCTGTGTTTCTATATGATAAAAAGTATACAGTAAAACAACATTAATGAATTGTTAAACCTGGAGGCTGAGGTGGGTTTAAACCATGATTTTTAATCATGATTTTGTAGTTTATTAGATGCCGCCTTGTAGGCCTGTTAGGAAAATGCTTAATGCCTTGAACTTTTGTAGGTCGCTTGGTGGGTTTAGAAGTGTTGCCAGAGACATGAGTTTGTTACAGTTTATTGTGGATATTGGGGTTGTTCTGTGTTGGTGGTGTGTGCAGTGTAATAGTGCGTGTTCAAGTGTTTCTATTTGGTTACAGCGAGGGCATTTACCTGTTTGCTGTTTTTCTATTCTGTGTAGGTGAGGGTTTAGTTTGGTGTCCCCTGTCTGTAATTTGATTATTGCCCTGCCGATTTTATTTTGATTGATGAAGAGCTTTTGTTTGTTTTAGTGGCTTTTGGAGCACCTGTTTTAGTTTACAGTTTGATGTCTGATATTGATTTTGCCACTTTTGGAGGATTTGACTCTTAGCTATACTTTTAATCTCGTTTTTAGATATTGGTAGGTTGATGCTTATTTCTTCTAATTTTAGTGATGCTTTGGCTGCTTTGACGACGTGTTCGTTACCAACCACTCCGACGAGGGCAGGGATCCATACGAATTCTATTTCTTTACCTAGATCGCGGAGCTTGTTGGAGCTTTTGAGTATCTGTTTAATTAATTTTGGTCGATTTTTTGTGTTTTGGTTTTTGATAGGTTGGAGTCCACTTAGTGAGTCAGTAATGATTAGGGTTTTTTTAATTTGGGGGTAATGAAGAGCTGTGGTCATCCCCATTAATTCGGCCGTGAAAAATGATTGATTATTTGGGAGCCTATAGCATTTCTTTTGTGGGTTGGTATACATGGATGCCGAATCCTGTGTGTTTCGAGAGGACTCTTCTTTAGAGGCCCCCCAATTGGAACTTAGCAAGGCGACGTAGTGTATTTAGATCTGTTGTGCAACCTTTTACATGTACTAGGTTTTTAATGTGAGCAGCCCTGATTAGATGTTAAGATGTTTAAATGTACTGACTGACTGATACAGAAGATTTAACGTGCGCTTTCCGACTACAGCGTATTTCGCACACGGGCCTGGCCGGACCATTTAGTGTATTCCGAGAAGGGTGAAAGTGGTGTGTGCAACCCAAGAGGGGGCTTTTAGGGGTTGCTTATATTGATTTTTTGAAATTTTTAAATTTGGAATAAATGCCGAGGTGGGTGGAGGAGGGAACTAAGGGAACCGGGTGAGGTGGGTGTTTGTATGTTTATTGGATTTTGGATTGGTAGATTAATTAATTTTTAGATGCGCTTAATTAGATCTGTTTTGATTAGGAATACGCCTAGGGCCTTGAAGTTTTCTAGTTTATTTTGAGGGTTTAGTATTTCATCTAGAGTAGGAACCTTAAGCTTATTTAGATTGAGGGTGGTTTGTAGTGTGGTTCTGTGTGTTTGATAGTGGGTGCAGTGAATGAGTGCGTGTTCTGTGGTTTCGGGTTGTTTGCAGTGGGGGCAGTTGCTTGTGGTGTGTCTTTTAAGTTGTTTTAGGTGGTTATTTAGGTTAGTGTGTCCTGTTTGGCGTTTTGTAATTAATCTGTCGATTTTTTTAGAGGGGTGTAGGATTTTAGGTTTGGCTAGTGTTTTTCTGAGCACTTTTTTGATTTGGCTATTTGAGTTTTGATATTGATTATGCCATTTTTTGGTTATTTTTTGTTTGTTTACACTTTTAATTTCTGATTTTGAGATGGGTAGGTTTAGGCTTATTTCTGGTATTTTGAGAGATAATTTAGCTGCTTTATCGGCGCTTTCGTTGCCGTAAATTCCTACGTGGGCGGGGATCCACAAGAAGGTTATTTGTTTGCCTGCTTTTGTTAGGTCGTTGGAGCTTTTAAGTATTTGGTTTATTAATTTAGGTCGTTTTTTGGTATTTTTGTTTTGGAGGGCTTGTAGTCCACTAAGGGAGTCAGTGAGAATTAGGATTTTTTTGTTGTTTTTAGATTGTTGGTTATGCAGGGCTGAGGCCATGCCCATAAGTTCGGCCGTGAATATAGATTGGTTGTTAGGGAGTCGGTAAGATTGTGTGGATATAACTGGTTGTGTGGTATGGACTCCGAAGCCTGTGTGGTTGGAGATCGGGTCTGAAGATCCGTCAGTGTATATGTGACACCAATTTGGCCAATTTTCGTGTATGTATGCAAGTGTGGTGGTTTTAGCTATGTTTGGGTCGGTTTGTTTATTTATTTGGTTAGCTAGCGTTGTGTCTATTTGGGGTATTTTTGATTTAGGGGTGAAGATATTTGATTTTTTGCAGTTTTGTTTAAGATTTTGAGTTTGGTGTTCATTGAGGTAGTTAGTTATTCTTTGGGATATTGGGGTGAGTAAGGGGTGTTTGCGAGCTAGAGCTTGGTTTCTTGGGCTAATGTTTTGGTTAATTAGGTTTTGGATGAGAGGGTTTGTTTGGGACGCGGCCCAGAAATTAAGGCTTAGATGTTCCCTGCGTAGATTTAGTGGCATTTCTCCTGTAAGGGCCTGAAGTGAGGTGTAGGAGGTGCCATGTTGGGTGCGTGTAATTAGTTTGAGAGCCTGATATTGTATTGAGTCAAGTTTTTTAGAAAGAGAGTTGTTTAGGGTATTGTATATGGCACAGCCGTAGTCTAGTTTTGATCTAATTAGTGTTGTATATAGTGAGAGGAGGGTATCTTTGGAGGCTCCCCAGTTAGAGCCGGTGAGACATCTTAATGTGTTAAGGTCTTTGCTGCATCTAGTTTTTAGGTTTTGGACGTGAGCCTCCGAGGTGAGGTGTTGATCGAAAATAAGTCCTAAGAATTTTGTTTGTTTTTGGAATTTGATTGTTTGGTTGTTTAGCTGGAGGATTGGGTAGGCAGGTTTCATGTTTTTATGTTTGAATACTACTCCTGTTGTTTTATCTAGGTTAAGGGAGAAGCCCCATTTGTCTGCCCATTGTTGTATTTTATTTAGAGATTTTTGGATTAAGTTTTCTGCCATTTTAATGCTTTTAGTGCGGATCAATAGGGCTCCATCATCCGCAAATTTTAAAGTGTTTAGTTTAGGGGATAAGCCCTCGAATAGATCATTTATCATTATATTGAAGAGGGTTGGGCTGAGGATGCTGCCCTGGGGAGTGCCATTTTCTAGGGGACACTGGTCCGATAGTGTATGGTCTATACCCACGGTAATTTTGCGATTGTTTAGGAAATCTTGGATGAAGTTTATTATTTGACCTTTTAGTCCTATTTTTTTTAGTTTTTGTATTAGCCCGTGGTGCCATACCATATCGAAAGCTTTAGAGAAGTCGAGGAATATGCCTATGGTGTATTGCTTGTTTAGCAGTCCTGTTTTTATATCCTGTTCTAGTCGGGCAAGGTTATCGAGAGTTGATCGGCCAGGAGTGAAGCCGCTTTGGTCAGGATTTATGATGTTGTTTTGGTCTAGGTAGTGCTGTAGCCTATTTTTAGTCATAAGTTCCATTATTTTGCAGAGATTTGAGGTTAGGGAGATGGGCCTATAGGAGTTTGCCTGATCTGCTGGTTTATTTGGTTTAGGTATTGGGATTACTAGAGCTTCCTTCCATAAGGATGGGACCTGTCCGTTTAGGTAGACTAGGTTGTATAGTTTAAGTAAAGTTTGGAGTAGTTTGGTAGGTAAGTGTTTGATTATTTGGTAAGAGGTGAGGTCTAGGCCAGGGGCTGTTCCTTTTTTTCTATTGTTTAGTACGTGATTTAGTTCTTCTATGGTGTAAGGTTGATTTATTTCTAGGTTGTCTTGTCTGTTTTCTTTGGAGAATTTGGTTTCTTTATTTAGTTTATCTTGGAATTTCTTACTGAAGTTACAGTTGCTGCTAACTTTAGAGAAGTGTTTGGCTAGGTTGTTGGCCTTTTGGGTGGGGTTGGTTGAGTTGTTTATATTGGGGCTTTTTTTGTGCCGTTTGATGCCTCGGATGGCGTGAATTTTGCGCCACACCTTCCTAGCGTCGGTGTGGTTTTAACTGTACAGACGTAGGTAATTTTATAACAATCCACGGATTTCTGCGTGAAAAGTAATTGATTGATTTATGGCCCTATTTCGGAGTTTTATGGGACCCCCCGCCCCCAGGCCCAGTTTTCAAAACAAACTGCAAATAACACCGCTTATCTGCACTTCGTAAACAATAGTGTTTTCCTAAAAACAACACTTTGGTTATATCAATGTTTATTCTGTTTGCGGAGTAGATGTCGTCAAATTGGAAATCCTCACCCCAGCAATGGTAACACAACCGGATGTCCATTGTTTTATTTCTAGTGTTTGAATGACATACTGTTCTAAATAAACCGTAATGTGGAAACAGATGGTTGTTTGGTTTTACATTCAAGTTGATATGTCCGCTATTCAAAGTGTGCAGTGAGGCCGTCTTATCAACAGTCATTTCCGAGACGTAAGTACACTTTAATTTTTGGCATTTATAATTAACTCTAACGTTAATGTCACGATTTACAGTACATACTATTCAAAAGAAGTTAAAGAACACCCAATTCTTTCATATGACTATGGTTAATCATGAGAGAAAACAATAGAGCGAGAATGCGAAATTTCACATAATGCCGTGCATTAAACGGTTTTTCCTGATATTCAGTGACATTCCTATAATTCTCAGACCCGTGAAGATCCGGGGTAGAATAGGTCTCCTGCATCCCATGCTTGCCATAAGGCGACTATGCTTGTCGTAAGAGGCAACTAACGGGATCGGGTGGTCAGGCTCGCTGACTTGGTTGAAACGTCTTCGATCCCAATTGCGTGGATCGATGCTCATGATATCAATCACTGGATTGTCTGGTCCAGACTCGATTATTTACAGACCGCCGTCATACAGCTGGAATATTGCTGAGTGCGGCGTTAATAACAACCAACCAACTATAATTCTCACCGCTATTTTGCCTCTTATTATTAGATTCTACATCTTGTAGAAGATAGATATGTTACATATACATACATAATGCTATCTCGTATAGTTTGTATACACGTATGTGTTTATTTTCTTGTCGTGTAGTAAATACGCAAGATTCACATACTGCAACAGAATAGTAGCTATTCATATTTTCATTTTGTTCATAATACCACCCCATTCTTCCATCAATCTTAAAACGGAAACTTTAAAGGATAAATTGAACTGGAACAAATAATGACGAGCATATAAATCTTATATTGACAAATAATTGTCAGTATTATCAGCCACTGTTTGTATTGTTTGCAATGTCCAAAGAATTATACTGAACCGCAAAAGAAACGTCTCCATGGATAGATATATGAGAAAGCTGATTTGTCCAAACACTGTAAACATACTTTGAGACATATTAAAACGATGAAACTTGGCAAAAATTAAAGTGTCAAATGTTCTTAAAGTGAAACACAAAATTGGTTTCTGAGAAAAATGGCATCACTAGTCAGTATCTCGTGCATTGTGCATGTGCATTGATGACTGCCGTGCAACGTCGATACATGGAATGGATGAGGCGGTTGATGAAGGCCATAGGCACTTGAGCCCACATACAGTTGTCGGCCTTGGTCGGACGTCTTTCAGCCGTCTTTGATTCTGGTCCCACAGGTGCTTAATGGGATATCAATCGGGTCTGAGGGCAGGCCACTGCATGGTTCTGATGGCATTCTGCTGGAGGAAGTCTCTTGTTGCTCTCGCAGTATGGGCAGGGGCGTTATCATACTAAAACTCGTGGTTGCGGCGACGTGCAAAATGAGGTATGGCGTGTGGTCTCAAGACTTGATCAATGTACCGAGCTGCTGTGACACCATTGCCTCTCCCTGGACCGATGTTCTGGAAGACCACAGGGTCGACCCTCTGTGGAAGACCAATTCCCCCCTACACCATGATGCTCGGACCACCCCACGAGTCCCTCTCAACAACACAAGCATCCACATAATGTACCCCACGACGTCGCCAGACTCTCTCTCTCTTGAAATGCACTGGCTCTTTGCGGGGCGGTTTGTCCAGCTTGCAATCGTCAAAGGGCCTGGTGTCACTGATTTCTTGTCATTCTTGATATGTGGTAGCAATTCAATGACGAATGAATGTTACCCGATCTGGGTAGATTTTTACAGGGCAAGAAATTGGGTACGCATGTGCATTTCACTTTGCACGGAACTCACGTGCATCGGGTTACCATGTCCGTTGCCGTGATGCGTTTGGACGATCGGTTTTATTGTCATCTGCTTTGGGGTTTTTTATCATAAAGTTTCATTTTTCCGGACAAGGATAATGTTAAATTTTATAAACTTTGACTAAAATTACCCAGATATTTAAATGACAACTTTTCATGCAATGTTACTTGGGGTGACGTTTCTTTTGCGGTTCAGTATATTTTGTCGTTCAACAGATATGGAGTTGAATTCGAATATGTGCTCGTCCTAGTTCGGGATGACAATTATTTTGATAAATATGCCTATACATTATGCAGACAGAAGTTATATGTGTACAAAGTTATGTTTCCCTTGCACAATACAGATCGATAAAATATGTGTCTCTACCTTAAGTCACATATAACCCGTAACCTCATTCCTTGGACAATAGAAATGAAATGCGTTGTTAATATTATTTAAAAACAACGCGTTTCTTTCAATTCCTTTCGATCAAACTGTCTTCGGGAATTAAATTTAATGCTAAAGTGCTTGTAAAATAAAGTTTAACTTTCCCGCCCGGGGAGCCAAATATCCGATTACAGTATAGGCTCAAGCAGGAATACGACGGAATATACATATTTATGTAACACTTCTCAATCTATTAAACTGTATTCATGGTTCACAATTGTGCGTTCTGGTTGAGTTATGTAGTTATTTAACACATATACACAGGCAGTGAGTCAGACACACACACAAACACACACACATATACACAAACACACATACATACTTTTGACAAAACTATGATTAAGATATACATAAAATATCACAATGATTTAACATATGCTATAGATATTGATAGTAATGCACTTCATATTGTTATCAACGTGAACTATATGGCCACACCAGTTAGGATGTCTCTCCTTATGTGTAGTTTACACAAGTACACATATCAACTGTGATAACGCCACAGCGATGGGGGCAGTGGGGTAACCTAGTGGTTAAAGCGTTCGCTCGTCACGCCGAAGACCAAGTTCGATTCCCCACATGGATACAATGTGTGAAGCCCATTTCTGGTGTTCCCCGCCGTGATATTGCTGGATTATTGTTTAAAGCGACGTAAAACCTTACTCACAGCGGTGTTCATCAAATTACTATATGCAAGTACATAGACTTGTAGATCTGCACAAGACAAGAGACTCAATGCCAGATGATCATCAATCAAATGTCAAAAAGAATATTTACGTACAACAGTATGATACACTGTAACATCATATACTACTGAAAACAATTTGTAGAACACCCACAATTAGACGATTGTGTTTTGCAATACAATCAGCCATGACTAATTAACCATAGTCCATAGTTCTTTTGAAAGGTTTATATTTAGATTTTATGCTGATTTATTTAGAGCGTATTGCCACGATCCGCCACGCGTGATGTTCACATAAAACTAAATAGGGCCATAAATCAATCAATCAATCATATCTTACGCAGAAATCTGTGGATTGTTTTAAAATCACCTAAGCATGTACAGTTAAATATGTGTTGAGTAAATAGTGAGAAAAGTTCAACATTCCATCCCAGATGAAACAGATAACACATAACGCCCCCGCCCTCACCCCTCGAATGTACTGATATCTCGAACCCATTCTCCGGCCCTGACAGCCTCATCATATATCTATCATAGGACGTTGTCTCGAAAGTCCGAAGGTACAACACGGTCCCGTTTGGTACGAGATAACGGGGTTCGACTGTATTTTCAAAGTTCTGTTATGTTCTGTTCCCCAGTGTATTTATAGAATAACCCACGAGGTACGAGTGATTACGGAACATATGTCACGAGTGAAATAAATGTTGAACTTTCAGAGCTGAAGCGAGGAACTTACAACATTAATTTCACGAGTGACATATTTTACGTCATCAGTCGTACCGAGTAAAATATAGTTCTGTTGAAAAACTAAAATATCACATTATTGCAGTTACATTTCTGTCTCATTTACACAGCGTACACTATGTAGCATTGATAAAGAAGACAGTTTTCCAAAAAGGTTCATCAAGTTTTTTTAATCAAGGCTTGTTTTGACACGATCTCATCACTAACAGACAGCCGCCGTCGTGCATCGGCAGAGACATGCATTTCACATTGAGAAGAGGAAACACGGAAAACGTTTCAAATTTTTTATGAGTCATTTGCAAAAAAATGCCCAAACCTATAATAACAACATAGAGGGAATGTACAAAAGTCTTGTTTGTTAGAGAAAAGTTACGAAAAGTAGGTAAACTTTAAGAAAGTACGATTGCTGTCACAGTGTCGGAATGAATGACCCGACTTGAGTCAGATACGAGACAGCCGAATTCAGGAGTGACAACAGAACCGGCGTTACAGTTTAATCCGGACAACACGTTTAATGAACATCCTGTGATTTGAGACAAGTGTGACTCATTGGAAACATGTGCATGTGAGATTTTAGGAAGACTTGTTTAACACGCTTGTGGGGTGGACACAACCTAGTAGATGACTGCAGATCGTTGATGTTTTGATGTGATTTATAGGCTCATGGTCGAATAGCTATTGATAGACGAACACGGTATCCCGAGACATGGCGACAAGCTGTCCGCATTCACGGAGTTGAGTTAGTTCAATATCGGACACAGGATTAGCTCGCTGGGGTTAATTTTCCTTTCCTTGTATTTTTAATTATTTTTGGTTTGATTTCTAAACCTCTCCAAATTCAGCAAAGGGCATCGATGTTGGTAATCATGTCACTAATGTAACAATGTATGCTACCCTTGACCTCCTTCGAAGTAGACATTTCGAATTCCGAACCGTCTGATTTCCATGCCGAAATGATAAATTTGTAAAGAATGATGTTCAGTTCCACCTTTCCTGTGTCATTAACCCTCATGGTGCATGGACGTCAGTCAGCCTGTGTTAGACCCCTCAAAGGTACAGGCTGAAAATAATCCGAAGAAAATGTCAGGTCACAACGTTTAATAGCAGTCGTCACACAGACAAGCGCGCGCGCTGCAACCCGATTGGCCAATTCCGGCAAGCGTGGTTTGGAGAGAGCATCATAGAGTTGCCTCCCTTAGACCGTAAATCTCGTCGAAAAATTCACCACATAGCAAGTCATCTAACACAGGCGCAAATTCGGACTTGGTGGTGTTGATCTAGGCGCACTAGAAACAGTTTTTGGCAACATTGCAATCAGAATCTTGGTACTTCAATTTGGCCATATGTAGTTTTGACAACAAAGACATTAAATGTGCTCAGAGGTTGCATTATACGAATAACTCTTCATGTCTGTCAGATCTCCGTCCGCTTTAAAGAGGTAATTAACTTTGACGGATGTCAAATGGTTAGCCATGTTTGTTTACAAACAACACAGACTTAGATTGTTTTTTTAATGTAAAATGAATACCATGTGTAATAAATGAAAAACAATGCTGTGAAATCATGTTGTTGATATGAAACTATGCTTCTTGTCTAAAAATCTCGAATCAGTGAGATTGTAAGACGTAAAAGATCTGTATAAATGGCGTGGATTTGTGAATGATTGGGTCCCCTTGTCCAATGAAAATTTATCTTTGTTCAACTGACCAATCAGCTTCGAGAATCACTAATTGCACATTGTGCAAATATCAAAAAGATATAACACAGCATATTTGAGCCCATATGGGTAATGATATATCTTAGTATGATAAATAATCTGATTGGATGCATTGAATTAGGAAGCGAAAGTGAATAACCGGCGTACCGGTGACTTAATATAGTTTCAACGTTGTCTGGGGTGTACAACATACACGACAGTGCTGAACTGAGGATAATATCGATACGTTGGCAGAATAATTCCTGACACCAAAGAGAGGAAAGGTGTATTACGCTCATGTTAATGTTATCTGTGCAAAACATGAGCTTCTGGTTAACACCCTGACATATGAGATACATGGGTTGCATTGATTAAACGGGGCGAATTCCTAACATTTTAAATTAATTTTATAGATTCAACTGCAGGAATAATAAATAAATTAAATCATTCATATTAACTGAATGAATTAAAAAGCAAGAAAACGCAATGCAAAACGTCACTTGCATTTCACACTACATCTATATACAATAAGTGAAATGCCACGACTTGGCCAAAAATTAAAACACGCTACAAACGATACAATATGTTTTGTTTTGTTTTCAATTTTTTTTTAATCACTTCAAGGGTGGGTACATGGCAAGATAAACATCTTTGGTAGCCAGACAATAAGCATTTGTGGCACAGGCGTCTTGTTGGCAAAAGATTACATTCTTGGTATTATTCTAAATGTACATAGGTACTATTGACCTTAAATATATGTATAGTGCAAAGGATGTGCAAGAAAGTTGTTAGAAAGTATTGATCAATGTAGCAAAGATCTAAGGATTTAAAAATCAATAAATTCGTTAGAAGTATTTCCATTTCTTTTCAAACATAACAGCAAATACCATTTGTTATTCCACTCACCAGATATTCACTCCATATCAAATACTATGCAAAAACACCCGTGAAAAAAACAAAAGCACTCAATCAAAATGGATGATTTTGGGACATGTTTAGACAAGTAATGGGATATTTAGTCATGTGTTAGAGACCCCAAATATGGGATCACCTTTGCTCACTTTTAGCAAATTTAAGAAATTATTCATACAGAGCATAAACATCTGGCCGTATCTTGGCATCAGTGTAAACATGATGTTTGGAACTCAGCAAGAGGATCGAACAGTTCGTATATTTTGGATTACATGTGCGCTCGACCTCCAGCAAAGAGGCCGTCTAAATTGATTGAAAGTGAATTGTTTAACATTACCCAAACGGAAAAGTCACACCTTACTAAATACATGTATACACAAAATGCACTACAGCTTGACATCAGTGCAAAACCTCCTTTACAGAACGATTCGACAGTTATACCCTTGAAACAAAAACTTATTACGTTCAAATATAAGCAAGGTTTTCACAAAGTGAAGGTAAAAATAATTCATCGTACAATTTTCACAGAACTAATGGAATGTTTGGCACTGGACACAAACCCTTCAGTTGAAAATTGAAAAATTGAAAATTGCTTCAGTTGAAAATTCTGCCAGTGAACATTTTAAATTGCCTAAAAGCAGCCGGCACAAGTTCAGCACAAGTAAAGTGTCTTGGAAACGAAACAGCTAAACCATACTAAAACTACTATCGCGACTTGAAAAAGGCACCAATTGATCCAGTATGCATAGTTTGACTTGTATTATGGAACAGTTTATGAATTAAGTATCGGTCATGTCATTGAACATATGTCCCGCGTGTTACTTTGGAAAAAGTTTCTGAACTAACATTGAACAGCTCATGAAAAATGCTCCGAAAGTGACCCCGACCTTCACTTCCACGTATAACTCCCAGACCGCCTCCGTGGTCGTAGTAAAAGAGAATGAAGAATATCATTTGTATACCACCACACCCCAAAACCTTCTGTGTACACCGCAATGAAAAGTGAATAAAAGATAAACAATAAGAAAATGTAAGCAATATTTATTTCACTTATTTCATCACTAGCTTATTGTAACGTCGTAAGCTGAAAGCACACACAATGTCTCAATATTATTATATATACTGTACAAAACAAGTAAGGGATAATGAGTATAGGGAATATTTTGTGTGCAATCGTGTTTTTAGTACAAAATATAGCCCCCGAAATGTTCATGATCCTGAACATTTTTTGTTCAGTATAATATCAGAACGTATATTATATAGGCACACAGTTGAATGTGAATTATTTATTTAATCATTACTGTATTAAAGTTGTATGTTGTATTGTATTCCTATGTCCCCACAGACCAATACAACCTGTTTGTAATTATAAATATGCCACAGTGGTAGTGAAATAGTATTTACGCCGATTTAAGCAATATTCCAGCAATATGACGGTGGGGAACACAAGAAATGGTTTTCACACATTGTTACCATGTCAGGAATCGAACTCGGGTTTAGGTTACCAGACCGCAAGGCACACGATGTGTGCACTTTCAGCTGATATGCCTTTTCTTTTATTCGTTTTTACCCGTTGATTATATGATATGAGAGGCCCAGTCGTCGAAGCGCCGCAATTGGCTGTGAAGAACTGAGTCACTTGACACACCTGAAACCTATGATTGTGGGTTCCAATCCTGGTTCGCCCCGGTTATGTTTTTAGGCTTGCCAGCACCATTCGCATGCTCGTGTTTAAAGTGGTAAACGTTTGAGACCTGCATTACTACGTGCTTTCCTCCCACATTAAGGTGACACGCCGTGATATAACTCGAATAATGTCAAATGTGTCGTTTTACCGAACTCACTCTACCACGCGCAGTACTATGGGAACATTTTCCGATTTTGATATAACGGAGCTCTATTTTCGTCACAGGATATGTGAAATGTGCAAAATATTTTTAACAGTACCAGCCAGCCGGACTAGCCAGTTAATCTTTACTAGCCGATTTTAGATTTGAGTAGACAGTTGTTTCACACTACCAAATACTAGGGGAAATATGTTTGCACAGAGAGATCGAGTTTGAACATGTTTAGAAATTCAATCTGAGTCACCACAAAAAAGGTGTCTGACCGGACCGCCTCCGTGATCTAGTGGTAGAGCGTCCGCCCGGAGAGCGGAAGGTCCGGGGTTCGATCCCCGGTCGCGTCATACCAAAAGACGTTAAAAGATGGTACTTGTTGTTACCCTGTCTGGCGCTCGGCATTAAGGGGCTAAAATAAGGTATACTGTGTCTGAGTGTGGTATTCATGTTAAACTGCGGCATGGTATCTCAGTGAGCTAGCACTATAATTCGGCATCAGTCGGGACTAGTACAAGCGGCTACACACACACACACACACACACGTGCATGCACGTCGCTATATAAGTGCAATAATCTTGGACGCGACGTTAAACCCAATTTCACCTCACCACCTTGACATCAATTTCAAGTCTATCAACCATTTGGACAGGAAATCCCTTCCCTGTTTCGAACTTTCGTATTTGACAGTTGAATAACAATACTAATAATAGCTCACTAGAGAAAAAGAAATTAAGCTCGCCATTCGAGCTACCTTTTACGTTCGCTAGCCAGAAAGAAAAGAACGTAGCCAAGGGCTACCTGGCAGGCTCTGATTTCGCACACTGCATACTATACACGATTGACACATACACTATATATACACGTGTACCGGTTATTGTCCGGCACAATCTGAATAAATATAGAGAGGATATCTTTGTAGCTTTGTCAACGGTTAAACGTGGTTAAAGTGGGACGTACGGGATGGTCTTCCAGCCGCTCGGATTGTCCGTTCATCCATTAAACTCGTAAAAGCCCATACACTCCACTGACACATGTGTGATTTTCCCGTGGACATCCAGGTTCAGAATGGAGGTGACTTATGTCATGGTTGTCGCCAGACTGACGGGAAACGTTATACTTAACGACTTGGCTGACGTGCATTGCTGGCCATGCTTTCAGTTTTTCGATATTTTACAGGTTGGCGTTGTATGGCATAAATTTATGTACATGACAGATGGCTTTAGAGTCAAACATCATTCACTCACTCACTCGTTCATAGCAGCCTCACAGAATTATGCTTCAAATGAATTCTGCACTGAGCCCATTTCTGCGTCTGGTCTTCTCTGTTGGATGTAGATTTAATTTCTATGTCACTATAAGATATTAAAATATTTTTGTATGGAGCAAATCAGCAAGACTCATAATGCATCAAGGACCCTTGAGTGAGTGAGTGTGTGAGTTGGGTGTAACGCCGCTTTTAACAGTATTCCAGTTATATCGCGGCGTGTCAGCTTAATGAGGGAGGAGAGCCCGAAGTGATGCAGGTCTAAGACGTTTACCACTTCGGTGAAACCCACGAGCACGGGTATGGTGCTGACAAACCTAGAAACATAATTGGGACGAACCGGGATTCGAACCCACAATCATAGGTTTCTGGCGTGTGAAAGGGACGCAGCTCTGCACAGCGAATCGCGGCGCCTTAGACGACTGGGCCACCCGTGCCCACCTAGGACCCTTGAAGATCCGACAAGGCTCGCTAAATACAATGTTTATTCCTAATACAGGATATTAACAATCCCCAAACACACTCGCGTGATAACCTCTATCTTCAAGCTAAAACAAGGACTGGTCGACTCGGAGTCAGTATACTGTGTCTGAGTGGGGTATTCATGTTAAACTGCGGCATGGTATCTCAGTGAGCTAGTCCGCATCAGTGCGGACTAGTACAAGCAGTCACACACACACACACACACACACACACACACGTGCATGCACGTCGCTATATAAGTGCAATAATCTTGGACGCGACGTTAAACCCAATTTCACCTCACCACCTTGACATCATACGTAAGCCATTTCAAGTCTATCGACCATTTTGACAGGAAATCCCTTCTCCGTTTTTTCGCATTTGACAGTTGAATAACAATACTAATAATAGCTCACTAGAGAAAAAGAAATTAAGCTCGCCATTCGAGCTACTTTTTACGTTCACTTGCCAGAAAGAAAAGATGCCATAGGTACCCCATAATTTGTTATAATATGTTGTTTTTATTTGATAATGACGGAAGGAAACATGGGTCTGATTGGTCAGCAATATTTTGTTTGAACAAGAGTTTAGTTTCCTTTGGATCATCATGTTTAATTTCTTTTGCTCAACGATTGAAGGGTGTATCGCGTCAAAAAATGGCTTGTAATTTACATGGGAACGTAAAATGAAGATTTTATTAACACTGTAAATTTGTGTCCCATCCAGAACAGTAGCCAGTAAATATTACGAGTCAGTTATTTTAGAAATGCTTAAGCAGACCTTCGTTGAATTATAATTTACGTATTGGGTCTGGACGATGGGAAAATATTTTGTTTGAAGAAAGATTATGTGTATATTGTAAAAAAAAATGTTAAAAGAAAGTTTTCGAAGATGAAGAACACTGTTTATGACAGTTTGAGGAGTCAGTACTTTAGCGTTGTGAAAAGCCAATTAACGTTACCTGTAATAACCAACATGCATGGAAATTAGGTGTTTACAATGTGAGAAAACAAAGGATTGAAAAAAACACAATGATATATTTGAAAATTATTTGTTTGTAATTAATATATTGATAGTTATGCATTGCATGTACAATGGCGGATATTTCATCAAAATATTAATTGCGAATTGTTTGTGAGTTATGGGCGGGATGGCCTACATTTCTGAAATAAAATCATTCATACATTGTCAGAGGTGAGAATATAGGCTGTATGAAGAGGCGCTGTACATTTCGGGTCAGACTTCAGAGAACAAGGGGAACATTTGTTACTGATCAAGTACATGAGGTAAGGACTGGGGGAGCTTTATTTATCGGTATGTTCGCATTATGCTTAACTATGGGGTTATATGTTGAACTGCATTGCATTTGTTTTACAATTAGATACATTTGTCACTATTTTCAAAAAGGAGCCAGACCGAAACCGTGTTTACATGTTAGTAGGTTTATGGGTGAGTGAGCTGAACAGTATTCCAGTTATTTCACACCGTGTCAGCTTATGTTGGAGGATGCGGGTATCAGTCGTTTACGACTTTGGTGAAACCCACGAGCACGGGCATGGTTCTAACAAACCTTGAAACATATTCAGGAAGAACTGGGATTCGGACCTACAATCTAACTTTTCTAGCTTACCCCAAGGGACGCAAAGAGAATTGCGGCGCCTCAGACGACTGGGTCAATTGATAAGTTCAAGAAAACACTTGGTTATATCAGTTCAGACAGAAGAAAGGGGCATGGGTTTAGATAGAAATCAAAATCACGTTTTATGAACATAATAAGTGTTTAGGCAATATATGCTAATCTAAATGTTGTGAATCAACCTTACAAAGAATGGGAGCTTTCTGTACGTTCTCTTTCGTTTGGCGCATGTATTAATCACCAAACCATTTGCATTGCCGCAGAGTATTGTTCTGAGACCACTGAATGAACGCCTTAAGTTTTTTTTTTTAAATTGGCTTCACTAGATCGTAACCTCGATGTACTTCATGACATCATCATTGCTACATAGAAATTATGATGTTTCAGAAAGATTAACCTTTTTACGTATGTGGTAAACTAAGCTAAATGTTAACCGAATCATGTGTGTTTCAGTAATTTTTGTTAATTATTCATGGATATATTATATTTTGAAAGCAATACAGGTTATGGTTAAAGTGATTTCTTTGACTGCAGTGTTGGAACAAGTGGTATGGTAGTTGAAATTATCAATGTGGCTGCAAAAGTGTAAATATTTGTAATCTTCTAAAACCATTGACCACCTTATAATTTGCCGATGGTAAATGCTACACAGCGTGTAAAAGATTTTTTTAAACTGATCACATATTGATGATCTTAGATGTTCGTGAAAAGGTGAGCGTATCCTGCTCTACCAGTTGTACCCGTCATAAACGTGCGCGAGGGCAAGTCACGTGTTCACATGAACAAACTGCTTAGGTCAAAATAGGGAATGACACAGTTAGACGTTCTATAACATATTCAAATGCCTGTTATTGCCTCCTCCCTTCAAACACTGACAAAATGCCGAAGTTTGGATCAATTATTATGTTTAATGCCAGAATACTGTGAATAATAGACTAGTATTGAGTACTTTTGTATTTTCCAAAGTGGAAAAAATGGAATTTCCGGGCATGGAATACGTTATGAAACCGGCATATAATAATGTATGTACATAATGTTTGTCTCCTGACTGTATGTACGCTCATCAGTACAGCGTAAGATGATTTACTGCTGTCATGGATAAACCGTCATGTGTGTCTGTCAAAATGATTGACACAGTCATATAATCTTAGTGCGTTAGTGCATACACTCAGAGTGACAAGGTCATGTCTCATAACATATGTTGACCTCTTGAAACTGATTTAGGACAAACCGAAATGGGTTTAAACAAAGAAACAGTATTACGTTCTTCTTTCTATAAATATCTTAATCCAGCTACTTTCGTTTCAGAGAGCTAACGAGTGATTGAGTATGGCTTTATGCCGATTTCGCAATATTCCATCAATATCACGACGTGAGACACCAGAAATGGGCTTCACACCCATGTGGGAATCGAACCCAGGCCTTCGGCGTGACGAGCGAACGCTTTAACCACTTGGCCACCCCACGGAACCTGTAAGCTTCAGCTACATCATGGAATAATATTTATGGTAAAACGCAGGACAACTGCACTTACAACACATCTAATTCAGTGTTGGCATCGTGGGCATTATCCAAGCTATCAGGCCGTATAATGAGGGTACCACGATACGCTATCATACGCTATCATACAACAAATCTAATTCCTAATTAACACACTCTAAGACTTTGGTGACAAAATGGCGTCGTCAGAACAACGCCTCCGTGACGATATCGACGAGCTCAGAGAAAAGCTACTGATCTCCGAGATGTATTCCCGTAAATCTTTTCTAAACTACGGAGTGCCTAATACAATCACAGATATTGACAAGACCTGTAGAAACATTTTCAAGGATAAATTACACCTGGATGCACAAACGGTGAACAACATGCTATTTGTGAATATCAACAGACTCCCTCGACTCAAACCGACAGGGGGGCACGAGTGGCCAAGTCGTCTAAGGCGCCGTGATTCGCTGTGCAGAAGCGCGTCCCTTGCAATTGGGCACGCCAGAAACCTATGATTGTGGGTTTGAATCCCGGTTCGCCCCGATGTTTCTAGGTTTGTCAGCACCATACCCGTGCTCGTGGGTTTCACCGAAGTCGTAAACGTCTAAGACCTGCATCACTTCGGGCTTTCCTCCCACATTAAGCTGACACGCCGTGATATAACTGGAATATTGTTAAAAGCGGCGTTAAACCCAACTCACTCACTCAAACCGACAGAAGACCCTAATCTTATCATCATTAAATTCGTGCGCATGGAGGACACAGATCCGATTTTGAAGACTACCTATTCCGTGGGGAGGGAATTGGCGAAAGACCGGCTCAGTGTTCGTACAGACATGCCTGTCGACTTGAAAAAACTTCGTGGCCGCCTGGTACGAAAATCCGCTGAACTACGTAAACAACAACTACATGCAAAGGCTCGCGAAAAGGGGATTGTGGTTACAGAAAGGATGCCAAGAGCGTATGGAAAACTCTCAAATAGGACGAGGAACCAAGAATTGAGCTGGAGCCAGGGTGTGATGATGAATGACCCATTTTCTCGATCAATTTTTATTTGTTTGTTTTAAAACACAAATCTGGTGTTAACTTTATTTTAGTGCAAATCAACATGTTCGGGTTGGTTGTGATATGTTTTCTTAAATTTCTTTGGAGTGATAAACGAGGCAAAGTAAAGAGGATTAACGTTTGTCAACATGTTAAGCAAGGGGGCTTAGGTATGGTGAATAGTTCTTTATAACATCGTTGATGTAACATCTAATTACAGATGTATGTTTGCAACAGCATCGGCCATTATGTCACCAATGATTCCAACATGGCTGGGTAACCAACAAAAGACGATGTCGTACTGGCTAGTCGGAAGATCGTTATGTAATTCTATAATTTCGCGTAACACTGGATGTTCAGATGAAATATTCTTAATGGCCTGAAGACAGGAAAGGGAATCAGAAAATATGATGAACTGCTTATGTTTTGACTGAGTATTAATATATTTGAGAACTGTTAATATTGCCTGCGATTCTGCTGTAAAAATTGAACAGTCATTTGGTAATCTACATGATATGGTTCTGGATTCGATGGATCCATCTGTAAATATAGACTTGGGAGTGTTGTAAGTGCTTATTACTTGATTATATTCTTGCTGATACATTAGTTGGTTAGTGTCTGATTTCTTTAGTTTAGTTAAGGAAAGCTCTGGGTCTCTATGAGGTCTGTATTTTCTACAAAAGTGGATAAAGTTCGTTTTAGAATTTGAAAATTTAAAACCATTTTCTAACGACCATTTATGGATTTGTGGATGCTAGATTTAGAACCCTTACCTTTTATTCCATTCCTTAGACATAGGCGTACGTTAATTTATTTTTGAAACATAGTTTTGCCAAGATTGGCGTTTATTTTGTTTGTAAGTATGCTGTGCTTTAGCATTTAGAATCTTAAATTTATTTTTAATTATGAACAAGAGGATGGCGACGGAAATAATGTTCAGCCTTTTTCCCTGCCTTTCTGGCGTGTTTTCAGTTATCATTGAACCATGGTTTTGGGATGTGTGGATTTACAGATGACGTTGGAATACATTCATCAGCTATGTTATAAGTTCATTGGAGAATAACTGTATAGGATCAGCAATGTCAATAAACAGATCACGTGTTAACTTATTTGAGGCAAATATTTCAAATAATGGCCTGTTGGCCTTAGTGAAGTTTCATCTTGTTGAAGGCTGAATGTCAGATGGGGAAACAGGTTTTAATATGGTCGGGAAATGGTCAATTCCACAAAGGTCATCATGGACTGACCATACGAATTCATTTAGTAGATCTGGGTCTGTTAATGATAAACATAGAGAGGAGTTTGTTCCTGTGTCATGATGTTAATACGTGTTTAAATCATCATTGTATATTCACAAATCATTGTTTGAAATGAACTCTTCAATGATCTTACCCTTACTGCTTGTGTGAACACTACCCCAAAGTGGATTATATCCATTCAATTCCCCCATGATAACAGGGCTTTGGGAGTTGGTCATAGAGTGCCTACAAATCACGTTGATGAAGAGTAGATGATGGAAGAAGGTACAAAGAGCACAAAGTGAAAACAATGTGCATGGTCAGAAGGGCAGCCACAGTTTGAAATTGCGTATTCAGAGTGACAGGGCTGTGGATAATACCCTGCCTCACCAAGATGGAAGAACCTCCAGTGGCTTTAGGACATGGAGGAGAAAAGTAATGATATGAATCATACTGTGTTATGTTGATTTGATCTGTTTGTTTCAAGTAAGTTTCTTGAATACAAGTTACTTGGTGGTTCAACAGGAGATCTTGAGCGAGAGCAAGGTCCATTCCCTCTGACTGGGAGTGATAGACTGACCTCCATCTCTCTCTCTGAACTTTTGAACTAACCCTAATACTAGCTGGTTCAGGTGATTGAGATTTCAGATTCTGAGTCCAGAATATGAGCCTAGTTCTGTAAGGGTGGAAACTGGTTTTTGTTTTGTCATTTAACTCTCTTGTCTCGGGAAGATTATCTAAATCTACATGTCCTTATTTGTGTAAACTTGGTGAGTTTCCTGTTACGTTCCTTGAGAGACAATTATCTTGATAAGTTTTGGAAAAGTTGATTGTGCTTGATGAGAAAATCAAGCCAGAATCCTTCAGTAGTTTTTTTACTGAACCAATGTTATTATATTTTACTAACCCTAATATACTACTCAAAATTTGATAAGGATCACTAGGTGATATGTGTGTAAGTTACCACAAACATAACAAAAGACATGACTCTGACTCAGAAACGTGTTTAATCATGTTATGAATGAAAATTCATGAACGGCATGAACTTGTATCAATATGGAATGTTTGAAATCTGCAAACACCATAAGGCATTTCATTGAAAAATGTTAACAGCAAACAAGAGAAAGAATTACACAGTTATGAGGGATAGTCCATCATTACACTTAGTCGATGAAGTGTCAATATCGAGTATGACCTCCCCTTGCATCAATGACGGCCTGACAACGTCGAGATATGCTGTCAATAAGCACCCGGATGTTCCATATGGGAAGGTTGTTCCACTCTTCCACGAGGGCATGTCCGAGCTCTGCCAAAGTCGTGGGTTGTGCTCTACGGCGTGAAAGGGCAACCTGCAGCATGTTCCAGACATGCTCAATCGGGTTCAAGTCTGGCGAGCGCGCTGGCCAATCCATGCGGACAATTGTCTCCTGCTCAAGGTACTGCTCAACCACCCTGGCGCGATGAGGACGGGCGTTATCATCCATCAGGATGAACTCAGGGCCAACAGCACCAGCGTAGGGTCTGACGTACACATCGAGGATCTCATCCCGGTACCTCA